>NC_136071.1:3039284-3523596 GCF_964261635.1 Lissotriton helveticus
CTTCTGCTCCTCTCTTTACATTTTCCACTATGTTCCAATTTGTTCCTTCTCACCCCTTCTCTCCCTTTCATTCCCTCCTTTCACATCCTCCTGTGTTCTTACCTTCCTTTTCTTCCATTCTCTTTCAACGGCTTCCTGTTTATTCTTTTGCTCTCTTGTCTCCATCTCTTGCCCTATCTCCTTCCTTTTCTTCATATCTTCCTGTCTCTTGTTTTACCTTATTAACTCGCACCCTGTACCACCCTTTTCCTACCCAACCTGTAATTCTGTCTTTCTTCTGTGCTCTTGTGCCTTTTTTGTTTTGTTCTTTCTTTTGCACTACCAATGATTGGCTCTCTCTTGCTTCTTCTCTGCCTCATTCCCTTACCCCCTTTCAACCTCTGTTCTTCTTCTTCCTTCGCTCCCTCTTCTACCTCCCCATGTGTGTATCTCTTACTCCACCACCCTCACATCTTCTGTCCCACCCCAACCTCCCCATGTGTGTATCTCTTACTCCACCACCCTCACATCTTCTGTCCCTCCCCTACCTCCCCATGTGTGTATCTCTTACCCAACCACCCTCTCACATCTTCTGTCCCTCCCCTACCTCCCCATGTGTGTATCTCTTACTCCACCACCCTCTTTCATCTTCTGTCCCTCCCCTGCCTCCCCATGTGTGTATCTCTTACTCACCACCCTCTTTCATCTTCTGTCCCTCCCCTGCCTCCCCATGTGTGTATCTCTTACTCCACCACCCTCTTTCATCTTCTGTCCCTCCCCTGCCTCCCCATGTGTGTATCTCTTACTCCACCACCCTCTCACATCTTCTGTCCCTCCCCTACCTCCCCATGTGTGTATCTCTTACTCCACCACCCTCTCACATCTCTTGTCCTTCCCAACCTCCCCATGTGTGTATCTCTTACTCCACCACCCTCACATCTTCTGTCCCACCCCAACCTCCCCATGTGTGTATCTCTTACTCCACCACCCTCACATCTTCTGTCCCACCCCAACCTCCCCATGTGTGTATCTCTTACTCCACCACCCTCTCACATCTTCTGTCCCACCCCAACCTCCCCATGTGTGTATCTCTTACTCCACCACCCTCACATCTTCTGTCCCTCCCCTACCTCCCCATGTGTGTATCTCTTACTCACCACCCTCTCACATCTTCTGTCCCACCCCAACCTCCCCATGTGTGTATCTCTTACTCCACCACCCTCACATCTTCTGTCCCACCCCAACCTCCCCATGTGTGTATCTCTTACCCAACCACCCTCTCACATCTTCTGTCCCTCCCCTACCTCCCCATGTGTGTATCTCTTACTTAACCACCCTCTCACATCTTCTGTCCCTCCCCTACCTCCCCATGTGTGCATCTCTTACTCCACCACCCTCACATCTTCTGTCCCTCCCCAACCTCCCAATGTGTGTATCTCTTACTCCACCACCCTCTCACATCTTCTGTCTATCCCCTACCTCCCCATGTGTGTATCTCTTACTCCACCACCCTCTCACAACTTCTGTCCCTCCCCTGCCTCCCCATGCGTGTATCTCTTACTCCACCACCCTCACATCTTCTGTCCCTCCCCTACCTCCCCATGTGTGTATCTCTTACTCCACCACCCTCACACATCTTCTGTCCCACCCCTACCTCCCCATGTGTTTATCTCTTACTCCACCACCCTCTCACATCTTCTGTCCCTCCCCAACCTCCCCATGTGTGTATCTCTTACTCCACCACCCTCTCACATCTTCTGTCCCTCCCAACCTCCCCATGTGTGTATCTCTTACTCCACCACCCTCACATCTTCTGTCCCTCCCCTACCTCCCTATGTGTGTATCTCTTACTCCACCACCCTCTTATATCTTCTGTCCCACCCCAACCTCCCCATGTGTGTATCTCTTACTCCACCACCCTCACATCTTCTGTCCCTCCCCTACCTCCCTATGTGTGTATCTCTTACTCCACCACCCTCTCACATCTTCTGTCCCACCCCAACCTCCCCATGTGTGTATCTCTTACTCCACCACCCTCACATCTTCTGTCCCTCCCCTACCTCCCCATGTGTGTATCTCTTACTCCACCACCCTCTTATATCTTCTGTCCCACCCCAACCTCCCCATGTGTGTATCTCTTACTCCACCACCCTCACATCTTCTGTCCCTCCCCTACCTCCCTATGTGTGTATCTCTTACTCCACCACCCTCTTATATCTTCTGTCCCACCCCAACCTCCCCATGTGTGTATCTCTTACTCCACCACCCTCACATCTTCTGTCCCTCCCCTACCTCCCTATGTGTGTATCTCTTACTCCACCACCCTCTCACATCTTCTGTCCCTCCCAACCTCCCCATGTGTGTATCTCTTACTCCACCACCCTCACATCTTCTGTCCCTCCCCTACCTCCCTATGTGTGTATCTCTTACTCCACCACCCTCTCACATCTTCTGTCCCTCCCCAACCTCCCCATGTGTGTATCTCTTACTCCACCACCCTCTCACATCTTCTGTCCCTCCCAACCTCCCCATGTGTGTATCTCTTACTCCACCACCCTCACATCTTCTGTCCCTCCCCTACCTCCCTATGTGTGTATCTCTTACTCCACCACCCTCTCACATCTCCTGTCCCTCCCCTACCTCCCCATGTGTGTATCTCTTACTTAACCACCCTCTCACATCTTCTGTCCCTCCCCTGCCTCCCCATGTGTGTATCTCTTACTCCACCACCCTCTCACATCTTCTGTCCCTCCCCTACCTCCCCATGTGTGTATCTCTTACTCCACCACCCTCTCACAACTTCTGTCCCACCCCAACCTCCCCATGTGTGTATCTCTTACTCCACCACCCTCTTTCATCTTCTGTCCCACCCCAACCTCCCCATGTGTGTATCTCTTACTCCACCACCCTCTCACATCTTCTGTCCCACCCCAACCTCCCCATGTGTGTATCTCTTACTCCACCACCCTCTCACATCTCCTGTCCCTCCCCTACCTCCCCATGTGTGTATCTCTTACTCCACCACCCTCTTATATCTTCTGTCCCTTCCCTGACTCCCCATGTGTGTGTCTCTTACTCCATCACCCTCTCACATCTTGTGACCCTCCCCAACCTCCCCATGTGTGTATCTCTTACTCCACCACCCTCTTTCATCTTCTGTCCCTTCCCAACCTCCCCATGTGTGTATCTCTTACTCCACCACCCTCTTTCATCTTCTGTCCCACCCCAACCTCCCCATGTGTGTATCTCTTACTCCACCACCCTCTCACATCTTCTGTCCCACCCCAACCTCCCCATGTGTGTATCTCTTACTCCACCACCCTCTCACATCTTCTGTCCCACCCCAACCTCCCCATGTGTGTATCTCTTACTCCACCACCCTCTTTCATCTTCTGTCCCACCCCAACCTCCCTTTGTGTGCATCTCTTACTCTACCACCCTCCCACATCTTCTGTCCCACCCCAACCTCCCCATGTGTGTATCTCTTACTCCACCACCCTCACATCTTCTGTCCCTCCCCTACCTCCCCATGTGTGTATCTCTTACTCCACCACCCTCTCACATCTTCTGTCCCACCCCAACCTCCCCATGTGTGTATCTCTTACTCCACCACCCTCTTTCATCTTCTGTCCCACCCCAACCTCCCCATGTGTGTATCTCTTACTCCACCACCCTCCCACATCTTCTGTCCCTCCCAACCTCCCCATGTGTGTATCTCTTACTCCACCACCCTCACATCTTCTGTCCCTCCCCTACCTCCCTATGTGTGTATCTCTTACTCCACCACCCTCCCACATCTTCTGTCCCTCCCAACCTCCCCATGTGTGTATCTCTTACTCCACCACCCTCACATCTTCTGTCCCTCCCCTACCTCCCTATGTGTGTATCTCTTACTCCACCACCCTCTTTCATCTTCTGTCCCTCCCCTACCTCCCAATGTGTGTATCTCTTACTCCACCACCCTCTTTCATCTTCTGTCCCACCCCAACCTCCCCATGTGTGTGTCTCTTACTCCACCACCCTCTCACATCTTGTGACCCTCCCCTGCCTCCCTGTGTGTGTATCTCTTACTCCACCACCCTCCCACATCTTCTGTCCCTTCCCAACCTCCCCATGTGTGTATCTCTTACTCCACCACCCTCTTTCATCTTCTGTCCCACCCCAACCTCCCCATGTGTGTATCTCTTACTCCACCACCCTCTCACATCTTCTGTCCCACCCCAACCTCCCCATGTGTGTATCTCTTACTCCACCACCCTCTTTCATCTTCTGTCCCACCCCAACCTCCCCATGTGTGTATCTCTTACTCCACCACCCTCTTTCATCTTCTGTCCCACCCCAACCTCCCCATGTGTGTATCTCTTACTCCACCACCCTCTCACATTGTCTGTCCCTCCCCTGACTCCCCATGTGTGTATCGCTTACCCAACCACCCTTTCACATCTTCTGTTCCTCCCCTGTCTCCCCATGTCTGTATTTCTTTCCCAACCACCCTCTCATAACTTCTGTCCCTCTCCTACCTCCCCATGTGTGCATCACTTACTCCACCACCCTCACATCTTCTGTCCCTCCCCTACCTCCCAATGTGTGTATCTCTTACCCCACCACTTGTTTACAACTTCTGTCCCTCCCTACCTCCCCATGTGTGTATCTCTTACCCAACCACTCTCTCACAACTTCTGTCCCTCCCCATGTGTGATCTCTTACCCCACCACCCTCTCGCATCTTCTGTCCCACCCAACCTCCCCATGTGTGTATCTCTTACTCCACCACCCTCTCACATCTTCTGTCCCTCCCCTACCTCCCCATGTGTGTATCTCTTACTCCACCACCCTCTTACAACTTCTGTCCCTCCCCTACCTCCCCATGTGTGTATCTCTTACTCCACCACCCTCTCACATCTTCTGTCCCTCCCCTACCTCCCCATGTGTGTATCTCTTACTCCACCACCCTCACACATCTTCTGTCCCACCCCTACCTCCCCATGTGTGTATCTCTTACTCCACCACCCTCTCACATCTTCTGTCCCTCCCCTACCTCCCCATGTGTGTATCTCTTACTCCACCACCCTCTCACATCTCCTGTCCCTCCCCTACCTCCCCATGTGTGTATCTCTTACTTAACCACCCTCTCACATCTTCTGTCCCTCCCCTACCTCCCCATGTGTGCATCTCTTACTCCACCACCCTCACATCTTCTGTCCCTCCCCAACCTCCCAATGTGTGTATCTCTTACTCCACCACCCTCTCACATCTTCTGTCTATCCCCTACCTCCCCATGTGTGTATCTCTTACTCCACCACCCTCTCACAACTTCTGTCCCTCCCCTGCCTCCCCATGCGTGTATCTCTTACTCCACCACCCTCACATCTTCTGTCCCTCCCCTACCTCCCCATGTGTGTATCTCTTACTCCACCACCCTCACACATCTTCTGTCCCACCCCTACCTCCCCATGTGTTTATCTCTTACTCCACCACCCTCTCACATCTTCTGTCCCTCCCCAACCTCCCCATGTGTGTATCTCTTACTCCACCACCCTCTCACATCTTCTGTCCCTCCCAACCTCCCCATGTGTGTATCTCTTACTCCACCACCCTCACATCTTCTGTCCCTCCCCTACCTCCCTATGTGTGTATCTCTTACTCCACCACCCTCTCACATCTTCTGTCCCTCCCCTACCTCCCCATGTGTGTATCTCTTACTCCACCACCCTCTCACATCTCCTGTCCCTCCCCAACCTCCCCATGTGTGTATCTCTTACTTAACCACCCTCTCACATCTTCTGTCCCTCCCCTGCCTCCCCATGTGTGTATCTCTTACTCCACCACCCTCTCACATCTTCTGTCCCACCCCAACCTCCCCATGTGTGTATCTCTTACTCCACCACCCTCTTTCATCTTCTGTCCCACCCCAACCTCCCCATGTGTGTATCTCTTACTCCACCACCCTCTCACATCTCCTGTCCCTCCCCTACCTCCCCATGTGTGTATCTCTTACTCCACCACCCTCTTATATCTTCTGTCCCTTCCCTGACTCCCCATGTGTGTGTCTCTTACTCCATCACCCTCTCACATCTTGTGACCCTCCCCAACCTCCCCATGTGTGTATCTCTTACTCCACCACCCTCTTTCATCTTCTGTCCCTTCCCAACCTCCCCATGTGTGTATCTCTTACTCCACCACCCTCTTTCATCTTCTGTCCCACCCCAACCTCCCCATGTGTGTATCTCTTACTCCACCACCCTCTCACATCTTCTGTCCCACCCCAACCTCCCCATGTGTGTATCTCTTACTCCACCACCCTCTCACATCTTCTGTCCCACCCCAACCTCCCCATGTGTGTATCTCTTACTCCACCACCCTCTTTCATCTTCTGTCCCACCCCAACCTCCCTTTGTGTGCATCTCTTACTCTACCACCCTCCCACATCTTCTGTCCCACCCCAACCTCCCCATGTGTGTATCTCTTACTCCACCACCCTCACATCTTCTGTCCCTCCCCTACCTCCCCATGTGTGTATCTCTTACTCCACCACCCTCTCACATCTTCTGTCCCACCCCAACCTCCCCATGTGTGTATCTCTTACTCCACCACCCTCTTTCATCTTCTGTCCCACCCCAACCTCCCCATGTGTGTATCTCTTACTCCACCACCCTCCCACATCTTCTGTCCCTCCCAACCTCCCCATGTGTGTATCTCTTACTCCACCACCCTCACATCTTCTGTCCCTCCCCTACCTCCCTATGTGTGTATCTCTTACTCCACCACCCTCCCACATCTTCTGTCCCTCCCAACCTCCCCATGTGTGTATCTCTTACTCCACCACCCTCACATCTTCTGTCCCTCCCCTACCTCCCTATGTGTGTATCTCTTACTCCACCACCCTCTCACATCTCCTGTCCCTCCCCAACCTCCCCATGTGTGTATCTCTTACTCCACCACCCTCTTTCATCTTCTGTCCCACCCCAACCTCCCCATGTGTGTGTCTCTTACTCCACCACCCTCTCACATCTTGTGACCCTCCCCTGCCTCCCTGTGTGTGTATCTCTTACTCCACCACCCTCCCACATCTTCTGTCCCTTCCCAACCTCCCCATGTGTGTATCTCTTACTCCACCACCCTCTTTCATCTTCTGTCCCACCCCAACCTCCCCATGTGTGTATCTCTTACTCCACCACCCTCTCACATCTTCTGTCCCACCCCAACCTCCCCATGTGTGTATCTCTTACTCCACCACCCTCTTTCATCTTCTGTCCCACCCCAACCTCCCCATGTGTGTATCTCTTACTCCACCACCCTCTTTCATCTTCTGTCCCACCCCAACCTCCCCATGTGTGTATCTCTTACTCCACCACCCTCTCACATTGTCTGTCCCTCCCCTGACTCCCCATGTGTGTATCGCTTACCCAACCACCCTTTCACATCTTCTGTTCCTCCCCTGTCTCCCCATGTCTGTATTTCTTTCCCAACCACCCTCTCATAACTTCTGTCCCTCTCCTACCTCCCCATGTGTGCATCACTTACTCCACCACCCTCACATCTTCTGTCCCTCCCCTACCTCCCAATGTGTGTATCTCTTACCCCACCACTTGTTTACAACTTCTGTCCCTCCCTACCTCCCCATGTGTGTATCTCTTACCCAACCACTCTCTCACAACTTCTGTCCCTCCCCATGTGTGATCTCTTACCCCACCACCCTCTCGCATCTTCTGTCCCACCCAACCTCCCCATGTGTGTATCTCTTACTCCACCACCCTCTCACATCTTCTGTCCCTCCCCTACCTCCCCATGTGTGTATCTCTTACTCCACCACCCTCTTACAACTTCTGTCCCTCCCCTACCTCCCCATGTGTGTATCTCTTACTCCACCACCCTCTCACATCTTCTGTCCCTCCCCTACCTCCCCATGTGTGTATCTCTTACTCCACCACCCTCACACATCTTCTGTCCCACCCCTACCTCCCCATGTGTGTATCTCTTACTCCACCACCCTCACACATCTTCTGTCCCACCCCTACCTCCCCATGTGTGTATCTCTTACTCCATCACCCTCTCACATCTTGTGACCCTCCCCTGCCTCCCTGTGTGTGTATCTCTTACTCCACCACCCTCTCACATCTTCTGGCCCTCCCCTGCCTCCCCATGTGTGTTTCTCTTACTCCACCATCCTCTCATATCTTCTGTCCCTTCCCAACCTCCCCATGTGTGTATCTCTTACTCCACCACCCTCTCACATCTTCTGTCCCACCCCAACCGCTCCATGTGTGTTTATCTTACTCCACCACCCTCTCACATCTTCTGTCCCTCTCCTACCTCCCCATGTGTGTATCTCTTACTCCACCACCCTCTCACATCTTCTGTCCCACCCCAACCTCCCCATGTGTGTATCTCTTACTCCACCACCCTCTTTCATCTTCTGTCCCACCCCAACCTCCCCATGTGTGTATCTCTTACTCCACCACCCTCTTTCATCTTCTGTCCCACCCCAACCTCCCCATGTGTGTATCTCTTACTCCACCACCCTCTCACATCGTCTGTCCCTCCCCTACCTCCCCATGTGTGCATCTCTTACTCCACCACCCTCACATCTTCTGTCCCTCCCCAACCTCCCAATGTGTGTATCTCTTACTCCACCACCCTCTCACATCTTCTGTCTATCCCCTACCTCCCCATGTGTGTATCTCTTACTCCACCACCCTCTCACAACTTCTGTCCCTCCCCTGCCTCCCCATGCGTGTATCTCTTACTCCACCACCCTCACATCTTCTGTCCCTCCCCTACCTCCCCATGTGTGTATCTCTTACTCCACCACCCTCACACATCTTCTGTCCCACCCCTACCTCCCCATGTGTTTATCTCTTACTCCACCACCCTCTCACATCTTCTGTCCCTCCCCAACCTCCCCATGTGTGTATCTCTTACTCCACCACCCTCTCACATCTTCTGTCCCTCCCAACCTCCCCATGTGTGTATCTCTTACTCCACCACCCTCACATCTTCTGTCCCTCCCCTACCTCCCTATGTGTGTATCTCTTACTCCACCACCCTCTCACATCTTCTGTCCCTCCCCTACCTCCCCATGTGTGTATCTCTTACTCCACCACCCTCTCACATCTCCTGTCCCTCCCCTACCTCCCCATGTGTGTATCTCTTACTCCACCACCCTCTCACATCTCCTGTCCCTCCCAACCTCCCCATGTGTGTATCTCTTACTCCACCACCCTCACATCTTCTGTCCCTCCCCTACCTCCCTATGTGTGTATCTCTTACTCCACCACCCTCTCACATCTTCTGTCCCTCCCCTGCCTCCCCATGTGTGTATCTCTTACTCCACCACCCTCTCACATCTTCTGTCCCACCCCAACCTCCCCATGTGTGTATCTCTTACTCCACCACCCTCTTTCATCTTCTGTCCCACCCCAACCTCCCCATGTGTGTATCTCTTACTCCACCACCCTCTCACATCTCCTGTCCCTCCCCTACCTCCCCATGTGTGTATCTCTTACTCCACCACCCTCTTATATCTTCTGTCCCTTCCCTGACTCCCCATGTGTGTGTCTCTTACTCCATCACCCTCTCACATCTTGTGACCCTCCCCAACCTCCCCATGTGTGTATCTCTTACTCCACCACCCTCTTTCATCTTCTGTCCCTTCCCAACCTCCCCATGTGTGTATCTCTTACTCCACCACCCTCTTTCATCTTCTGTCCCACCCCAACCTCCCCATGTGTGTATCTCTTACTCCACCACCCTCTCACATCTTCTGTCCCACCCCAACCTCCCCATGTGTGTATCTCTTACTCCACCACCCTCTCACATCTTCTGTCCCACCCCAACCTCCCCATGTGTGTATCTCTTACTCCACCACCCTCTTTCATCTTCTGTCCCACCCCAACCTCCCTTTGTGTGCATCTCTTACTCTACCACCCTCCCACATCTTCTGTCCCACCCCAACCTCCCCATGTGTGTATCTCTTACTCCACCACCCTCACATCTTCTGTCCCTCCCCTACCTCCCCATGTGTGTATCTCTTACTCCACCACCCTCTCACATCTTCTGTCCCACCCCAACCTCCCCATGTGTGTATCTCTTACTCCACCACCCTCTTTCATCTTCTGTCCCACCCCAACCTCCCCATGTGTGTATCTCTTACTCCACCACCCTCCCACATCTTCTGTCCCTCCCAACCTCCCCATGTGTGTATCTCTTACTCCACCACCCTCACATCTTCTGTCCCTCCCCTACCTCCCTATGTGTGTATCTCTTACTCCACCACCCTCCCACATCTTCTGTCCCTCCCAACCTCCCCATGTGTGTATCTCTTACTCCACCACCCTCACATCTTCTGTCCCTCCCCTACCTCCCTATGTGTGTATCTCTTACTCCACCACCCTCTCACATCTCCTGTCCCTCCCCAACCTCCCCATGTGTGTATCTCTTACTCCACCACCCTCTTTCATCTTCTGTCCCACCCCAACCTCCCCATGTGTGTGTCTCTTACTCCACCACCCTCTCACATCTTGTGACCCTCCCCTGCCTCCCTGTGTGTGTATCTCTTACTCCACCACCCTCCCACATCTTCTGTCCCTTCCCAACCTCCCCATGTGTGTATCTCTTACTCCACCACCCTCTTTCATCTTCTGTCCCACCCCAACCTCCCCATGTGTGTATCTCTTACTCCACCACCCTCTCACATCTTCTGTCCCACCCCAACCTCCCCATGTGTGTATCTCTTACTCCACCACCCTCTTTCATCTTCTGTCCCACCCCAACCTCCCCATGTGTGTATCTCTTACTCCACCACCCTCTTTCATCTTCTGTCCCACCCCAACCTCCCCATGTGTGTATCTCTTACTCCACCACCCTCTCACATTGTCTGTCCCTCCCCTGACTCCCCATGTGTGTATCGCTTACCCAACCACCCTTTCACATCTTCTGTTCCTCCCCTGTCTCCCCATGTCTGTATTTCTTTCCCAACCACCCTCTCATAACTTCTGTCCCTCTCCTACCTCCCCATGTGTGCATCACTTACTCCACCACCCTCACATCTTCTGTCCCTCCCCTACCTCCCAATGTGTGTATCTCTTACCCCACCACTTGTTTACAACTTCTGTCCCTCCCTACCTCCCCATGTGTGTATCTCTTACCCAACCACTCTCTCACAACTTCTGTCCCTCCCCATGTGTGATCTCTTACCCCACCACCCTCTCGCATCTTCTGTCCCACCCAACCTCCCCATGTGTGTATCTCTTACTCCACCACCCTCTCACATCTTCTGTCCCTCCCCTACCTCCCCATGTGTGTATCTCTTACTCCACCACCCTCTTACAACTTCTGTCCCTCCCCTACCTCCCCATGTGTGTATCTCTTACTCCACCACCCTCTCACATCTTCTGTCCCTCCCCTACCTCCCCATGTGTGTATCTCTTACTCCACCACCCTCACACATCTTCTGTCCCACCCCTACCTCCCCATGTGTGTATCTCTTACTCCACCACCCTCACACATCTTCTGTCCCACCCCTACCTCCCCATGTGTGTATCTCTTACTCCATCACCCTCTCACATCTTGTGACCCTCCCCTGCCTCCCTGTGTGTGTATCTCTTACTCCACCACCCTCTCACATCTTCTGGCCCTCCCCTGCCTCCCCATGTGTGTTTCTCTTACTCCACCACCCTCTCACATCTTCTGGCCCTCCCCTGCCTCCCCATGTGTGTTTCTCTTACTCCACCATCCTCTCATATCTTCTGTCCCTTCCCAACCTCCCCATGCGTGTCTTTCTTACTCCACCATCCTCTCACATCTTCTGTCCCTCCCCAACCTCCCTATGTGTGTATCTCTTACTCCACCACCCTCTCACATCTTCTGTCCCACCCCAACCGCTCCATGTGTGTTTATCTTACTCCACCACCCTCTCACATCTTCTGTCCCTCTCCTACCTCCCCATGTGTGTATCTCTTACTCCACCACCCTCTCACATCTTCTGTCCCACCCCAACCTCCCCATGTGTGTATCTCTTACTCCACCATCTTCTCACATCTTCTGTCCCACCTCAACCTCCCTTTGTGTGCATCTCTAACTCTACCACCCTCTCACATTGTCTGGCCCTCCCCTGACTTCCCATGTGTGTATTTCTTTCCCAACCACCCTCTCACAACTTCTGTCCCTCCCCTACCTCCCCATGTGTGTATCTCTTACCCCACCACTTCTTTACAACTTCTGTCCCTCCCTACCTCCCCATGTGTGTATCTCTTACCCAACCACCCTCTCACAACTTCTGTCCCTCCCAATTGTGTATCTCTTACCCCACCACCCTCTCGCATCTTCTGTCCCTCCCCTGCCTCCCCATGTGTGTATCTCTTACCCAACCACCCTCTCACAACTTCTGTCCCTCCCCTACCTCCTCATGTGTTTATCTCTTACTCCACCACCATCTCACATCTTCTGTCCCACCCCAACCTCCCCATGTGTGTATCTCTTACCCAACCACCCTCTCACAACTTCTGTCCTTCCCCTACCTCCCCATGTGTGTATCACTTACTCCACCACCGTCACATCTTCTGTCCCTCCCCTACCTCCCCATGTGTTTATCTCTTACTCCACCACCATCTCACATCTTCTGTCCCTCCCCTACCTCCCCATGTGTGTATCTCTTACTCCACCACCCTCTTTCATCTTCTGTCCCACCCCAACCTCCCCATGTGTGTATCTCTTACTCCACCACCCTCTCATAACTTCTGTCCCTCTCCTACCTCCCCATGTGTGTATCTCTTACTCCACCACCCTCTCACATCTTCTGTCCCTCCCCTGCCTCCCCATGTGTGTATCTCTTACTCCACCACCCTCTCACATCTTCTGTCCCTCCCCTGCCTCCCCATGTGTGTATCTCTTACTCCACCACCCTCTTTCATCTTCTGTCCCACCCCAACCTCCCCATGTGTGTATCTCTTACTCCACCACCCTCTCATAACTTCTGTCCCTCTCCTACCTCCCCATGTGTGTATCTCTTACTCCACCACCCTCTCACATCTTCTGTCCCTCCCCTGCCTCCCCATGTGTGTATCTCTTACTCCACCACCCTCTCACATCTTCTGACCCTCCCCTACCTCCCCATGTATGTATCTCTTACTCCACCACCCTCTCACAACTTCTGTCCTTCCCCTACCTCCCCATGTGTGTATCACTTACTCCACCACCGTCACATCTTCTGTTCCTTCCCTACCTCCCCATGTATGTATCTCTTACTCCACCACCCTCTCATAACTTCTGTCCCTCTCCTACCTCCCCATGTGTGCATCACTTACTCCACCACCCTCACATCTTCTGTCCCTCCCCTACTTCCCCATGTGTTTATCTCTTACTCCACCACCCTCTTACAACTTCTGTCCCTCCCCTGCCTCCCCATGTGTGTATCTCTTACTCCACCACCCTCTTTCATCTTCCGTCCCACCCCAACCTCCCCATGTGTGTATCTCTTACTCCACCACCCTCTAACATCTTCTGTCCCTCTCCTGCCTCCCCATGTGTCTATTGCCCCTGTCCTGCCTCCTTTGTGGGTTTTGTTTGTCCCTCCCCTACCTCCCCATATGTGTGTGTATGTGTGTTTTACCCGCCCCCCCACTCTCACATCTTTCATCCTTCCACTATCTCCTCATGTGTGCCTTATGCCTCTCTTCTCCCTCCTTCATGGGTGTTGGTTGTCTCTCACCTATATCACCATGTGTTGGTGTCTAACCCTCCCCCCTCACACCTCCTGTCCCTCCCCTGAATCCCCATGTGAGTCTCTTCTCCCTCTCTTCTCTTTCATTCATACCTCATCGTGTTCCCATCTCCTCTACCTCTTCTTTCCACATCTCTCCTCCGTTCTCTTCCTCTCTCTCTGCCATGTCCCCTCTACCCTTCTCCCTCACCCCTCCACACTCGCCGTCCCTCTCCCTTCTCCTCCAGACATGAGGATGAGGATGAAGAAAGCCACCAGTTCTGCTGCCCAGCCTCGGAGTGCAGTAGCCCGTCGTCCAGGTAGCCCGCGGGCCCATGGGACGTGTGAAGAGGACCCGGAGCCCGAAGGAAGGCCCCCAGTGCTCCTGGGCAGTGTGCCTGCACCCCTGCTCTGCCAGACTCCTGCACAGCTCCTGAGAAGACTGGGCTCCCCTCCTGCAGAGGAGCTGCCTCACTCCTCACACCTCCTGCAGCGGCAGGAGGGACGCGGCTCTTTCAGCGAGTGGCATCGAACCCACAACACTCTTTTGGAGATGCTGAAACTCTTAGGAAGTCTGGTACCACTGGATAAAGCCCAAGACAAACTGGTGCAGCACTGCGTAAAACTCTGTACAACCCATGCAGAATCCTGCAGCACTGCGGACAACCCTGTGCAGAATCCTGCATCACTGCATGCAACCCTGCAGACTCCTGCAACAGTGCATACAATCCCATGCAGACTCCTGAAATGCTGCGTACAGCCCTATGGAGACTCCTGCAACACTGCATACAACCCTGTACAGACTGCAACACTGCATGCAACCCTGCAGACTCCTGCAACACTGCCTACAGCCCCGTGCAGACTCCTGCAACACTGCGTACAGCCCCGTGCAGACTCCTGCAACACTGCCTACAGCCCCGTGCAGACTCCTGCAACACTGCGTACAGCCCCGTGCAGACTCCTGCAACACTGCATACAACCCAGTGCAGACTCCTGCAGCACTGCGTACAGCCCCATGCAGACTCCTGCAACACTGCGTACAGCCTCGTGCAGACTCCTGCAGCACTGCGTACAGCCCCTTGCAGGCTCCTTCAACACTGCGTACAGCCCGATGTAGACTCCTGCAACACTGCGTACAGCCCCGTGCAGACTCCTGCAACACTGCGTACAACCCTGCAGACTCCTGCAACACTGCGTACAGCCTCGTGCAGACTCCTGCAGCACTGCGTACAGCCCCTTGCAGGCTCCTTCAACACTGCGTACAGCCCGATGCAGACTCCTGCAACACTGCGTACAGCCCCGAGCAGACTCCTGCAACACTGCAGACAGCCCCGTGCAGACTCCTGCAACACTGCGTACAGCCCCATGCAAACTCCGTCAACACTGCGTACAGCCCCTTGCAGGCTCCTTCAACACTGCGTACAGCCCGATGTAGACTCCTGCAACACTGCGTACAACCCTGCAGACTCCTGCAACACTGCGTACAGCCCTATGGAGACTCCTGCAACACTGCATAAAACCCTGTACAGACTGCAACACTGCATGCAACCCTGCAGACTCCTGCAACACTGCGTACAGCCCCATGCAGACTCCTGCAATACTGCGTACAGCCCCGTGCAGGCTCCTTCAACACTGCGTACAGCCCGATGCAGACTCCCGCAACACTGCGTATAGCCCCGAGCAGACTCCTGTAACACTGCAGACAGCTCCGTGCAGACTCCTGCAACACTGCGTACAGCCCCATGCAAACTCCGTCAACACTGCGTACAACCCTTTGGAGACTCCTGCAACACTGCGTACAGCTCCGTGCAGAATCCTGTAAAATTGTGTCCAACCCAGTGCAGACTTCTGCAACACTGCATGCAACCCTGAAGACTCCTGCAACACTGTGTCCAACCCAGTGCAGACTCCCACAACATTGCATATAACTCGATGGAGACTCCTGCAACACTGCATACAATGCTATGTAGACTCCTGCAATACTGTGTACAATCTTGTACAGACTCTTGCAACGCTGCGTACAGACCTATAGAGACTCCTGCAACACTGCATACAACCCAGTGCAGACTCCTGCAGCAGTGCATTCAACACCATGCAGACTCCTGCAACACTGAATAGAACCCTATTGAAACTCCTGCAGCTCTGCGGGAAACCCAGTGCAGTCACCTTCAACAGTGCATTCAACCTTGCAACACTGTGTATAAAACCGTCTAGATGCCTGTAGCACAATGTGTTCAACCCTATAGAGACCCCTGCAATGATGCATACAACCCTATGGAGACTCCTGCAACATTGTGTACAACCCTGCAGACTACTGCCACACTGCTTAAAAACCTGCAGACTCCTGGAACACAGCATAAAACCCTTCAGACTACTGCAACACCCTGTACAACCCTGCAGACTACTGCAACACCCTGTACAACCCTGCAGACTACTGCAGAACGGTGTACAACCCCTTGCTGACTCCTGCAGCACACGTTATAACAGTGCAACCACCTGCAACACTGCATACATCCCTGCACACTTCTGCAACACTTTGTACAACCCTGCAGACTCCCGCAACACTGCGTACAATCCCATTCAGACTCCTTCAACACTGGATACAACTCTGAAGAATCCTGCAACTCTCTGTACAACCCTGAAGAATCCTGCAATACTGCGTAAAACCCAGTGCAGAATTCTGCAACACTGCGTACAACCCAGTGCAGACTCCTGCAAAACGGCATACAACCCAGTGCAGACTTCTGCAACACTGCACACAACCCTTAGACTCCTGCAACACTGCACACAACCCTCAGACTCCTGCAATACTGTGTCCAACCCAGTGCATACTCCCACAACACTGCATACAACTCGATGGAGACTCCTGCAACACTGCGTACAGCCCCATGCAGACTCCTGCAACACTGAGTACAACCCTGTGGAGACTCCTGCAACACTGCGTACAGCTCCATGCAGAATCCTGGAAAATTGTGTCCATCCCAGTGCAGACTTCTGCAACACTGCACACAACCCTCAGACTCCTGCAACACTGCACACAACCCTCAGACTCCTGCAACACTGCAAACAACCCTGCAGACTCCTGGAACACTGTGTCCAACCCAGTGCAGACTCCCACAACACTGCATACAACTCGATGGAGACTCCTGCAACACTGCATACAGTGCTGTGTAGACTCCTGCAATACTGTGTACAATCTTGTACAGACTCTTGCAATGCTGCGTACAGCCCTATAGAGACTCCTGCAAAACTGCATACAACCCAGTGCAGACTTCTGCAACACTGCACACAACCCTTAGACTCCTGCAACACTGCATACAACCCTTCAGACTACTGCAACACCCTGTACAACCCTGCAGACTACTGCAGAACGGTGTACAACCCCTTGCTGACTCCTGCAGCACACGTTATAACAGTGCAACCACCTGCAACACTGCATTCATCCCTGCACACTTCTGCAACACTTTGTACAACCCTGCAGACTCCCGCAACACTGCGTACAATCCCATGCAGACTCCTTCAACACTGCTTACAACTCTGAAGAATCCTGCAACTCTCTGTACAACCCTGAAGAATCCTGCAATACTGCGTAAAACCCAGTGCAGAATTCTGCAACACTGCGTACAACCCAGTGCAGACTCCTGCAAAACTGCATACAACCCAGTGCAGACTTCTGCAACACGGCACACAACCCTTAGACTCCTGCAACACTGCACACAACCCTCAGACTCCTGCAATACTGTTTCCAACCCAGTGCATACTCCCACAACACTGCATACAACTCGATGGAGACTCCTGCAACACTGCGTACAGCCCCATGCAGACTCCTGCAACACTGAGTACAACCCTGTGGAGACTCCTGCAACACTGCGTACAGCTCCATGCAGAATCCTGGAAAATTGTGTCCATCCCAGTGCAGACTTCTGCAACACTGCACACAACCCTCAGACTCCTGCAACACTGCACACAACCCTCAGACTCCTGCAACACTGCAAACAACCCTGCAGACTCCTGGAACACTGTGTCCAACCCAGTGCAGACTCCCACAACACTGCATACAACTCAATGGAGACTCCTGCAACACTGCATACAGTGCTGTGTAGACTCCTGCAATACTGTGTACAATCTTGTACAGACTCTTGCAATGCTGCGTACAGCCCTATAGAGACTCCTGCAAAACTGCATACAACCCAGTGCAGACTTCTGCAACACTGCACACAACCCTTAGACTCCTGCAACACTGCATACAACCCTTCAGACTACTGCAACACCCTGTACAACCCTGCAGACTACTGCAGAACGGTGTACAACCCCTTGCTGACTCCTGCAGCACACGTTATAACAGTGCAACCACCTGCAACACTGCATACATCCCTGCACACTTCTGCAACACTTTGTACAACCCTGCAGACTCCCGCAACACTGCGTACAATCCCATGCAGACTCCTTCAACACTGCATACAACTCTGAAGAATCCTGCAACTCTCTGTACAACCCTGAAGAATCCTGCAATACTGCGTAAAACCCAGTGCAGAATTCTGCAACACTGCGTACAACCCAGTGCAGACTCCTGCAAAACTGCATACAACCCAGTGCAGACTTCTGCAACACTGCACACAACCCTTAGACTCCTGCAACACTGCACACAACCCTCAGACTCCTGCAATACTGTGTCCAACCCAGTGCATACTCCCACAACACTGCATACAACTCGATGGGGACTCCTGCAACACTGCGTACAGCCCCATGCAGACTCCTGCAACACTGAGTACAACCCTGTGGAGACTCCTGCAACACTGCGTACAGCTCCATGCAGAATCCTGGAAAATTGTGTCCATCCCAGTGCAGACTTCTGCAACACTGCACACAACCCTCAGACTCCTGCAACACTGCACACAACCCTCAGACTCCTGCAACACTGCAAACAACCCTGCAGACTCCTGGAACACTGTGTCCAACCCAGTGCAGACTCCCACAACACTGCATACAACACGATGGAGACTCCTGCAACACTGCATACAGTGCTGTGTAGACTCCTGCAATACTGTGTACAATCTTGTACAGACTCTTGCAATGCTGCGTACAGCCCTATAGAGACTCCTGCAAAACTGCATACAACCCAGTGCAGACTTCTGCAACACTGCACACAACCCTTAGACTCCTGCAACACTGCATACAACCCAGTGCAGACTCCTGCAGCACTGCACGCAACCCTCAGACCCCTGCAACACTGAATAGAACCCTATTGAAACTCCTGCAGCTCTGCGGGAAACCCAGTGCAGTCACCTTCAACAGTGCATTCAACCTTGCAACACTGTGTATAAAACCGTCTAGATGCCTGTAGCACAATGTGTTCAACCCTATAGAGACCCCTGCAATGATGCATACAACCCTATGGAGACTCCTGCAACATTGTGTACAACCCTGCAGACTACTGCCACACTGCTTAAAAACCTGCAGACTCCTGGAACACAGCATAAAACCCTTCAGACTACTGCAACACCCTGTACAACCCTGCAGACTACTGCAACACCCTGTACAACCCTGCAGACTACTGCAGAACGGTGTACAACCCCTTGCTGACTCCTGCAGCACACGTTATAACAGTGCAACCACCTGCAACACTGCATACATCCCTGCACACTTCTGCAACACTTTGTACAACCCTGCAGACTCCCGCAACACTGCGTACAATCCCATTCAGACTCCTTCAACACTGGATACAACTCTGAAGAATCCTGCAACTCTCTGTACAACCCTGAAGAATCCTGCAATACTGCGTAAAACCCAGTGCAGAATTCTGAAACACTGCATACAACCCAGTGCAGACTCCTGCAAAACTGCATACAACCCAGTGCAGACTTCTGCAACACTGCACACAACCCTTAGACTCCTGCAACACTGCACACAACCCTCAGACTCCTGCAATACTGTGTCCAACCCAGTGCATACTCCCACAACACTGCATACAACTCGATGGAGACTCCTGCAACACTGCGTACAGCCCCATGCAGACTCCTGCAACACTGAGTACAACCCTGTGGAGACTCCTGCAACACTGCGTACAGCTCCATGCAGAATCCTGGAAAATTGTGTCCATCCCAGTGCAGACTTCTGCAACACTGCACACAACCCTCAGACTCCTGCAACACTGCACACAACCCTCAGACTCCTGCAACACTGCAAACAACCCTGCAGACTCCTGGAACACTGTGTCCAACCCAGTGCAGACTCCCACAACACTGCATACAACTCGATGGAGACTCCTGCAACACTGCATACAGTGCTGTGTAGACTCCTGCAATACTGTGTACAATCTTGTACAGACTCTTGCAATGCTGCGTACAGCCCTATAGAGACTCCTGCAAAACTGCATACAACCCAGTGCAGACTTCTGCAACACTGCACACAACCCTTAGACTCCTGCAACACTGCATACAACCCTTCAGACTACTGCAACACCCTGTACAACCCTGCAGACTACTGCAGAACGGTGTACAACCCCTTGCTGACTCCTGCAGCACACGTTATAACAGTGCAACCACCTGCAACACTGCATACATCCCTGCACACTTCTGCAACACTTTGTACAACCCTGCAGACTCCCGCAACACTGCGTACAATCCCATGCAGACTCCTTCAACACTGCTTACAACTCTGAAGAATCCTGCAACTCTCTGTACAACCCTGAAGAATCCTGCAATACTGCGTAAAACCCAGTGCAGAATTCTGCAACACTGCGTACAACCCAGTGCAGACTCCTGCAAAATTGCATACAACCCAGTGCAGACTTCTGCAACACTGCACACAACCCTTAGACTCCTGCAACACTGCACACAACCCTCAGACTCCTGCAATACTGTGTCCAACCCAGTGCATACTCCCACAACACTGCATACAACTCGATGGAGACTCCTGCAACACTGCGTACAGCCCCATGCAGACTCCTGCAACACTGAGTACAACCCTGTGGAGACTCCTGCAACACTGCGTACAGCTCCATGCAGAATCCTGGAAAATTGTGTCCATCCCAGTGCAGACTTCTGCAACACTGCACACAACCCTCAGACTCCTGCAACACTGCACACAACCCTCAGACTCCTGCAACACTGCAAACAACCCTGCAGACTCCTGGAACACTGTGTCCAACCCAGTGCAGACTCCCACAACACTGCATACAACTCAATGGAGACTCCTGCAACACTGCATACAGTGCTGTGTAGACTCCTGCAATACTGTGTACAATCTTGTACAGACTCTTGCAATGCTGCGTACAGCCCTATAGAGACTCCTGCAAAACTGCATACAACCCAGTGCAGACTTCTGCAACACTGCACACAACCCTTAGACTCCTGCAACACTGCATACAACCCTTCAGACTACTGCAACACCCTGTACAACCCTGCAGACTACTGCAGAACGGTGTACAACCCCTTGCTGACTCCTGCAGCACACGTTATAACAGTGCAACCACCTGCAACACTGCATACATCCCTGCACACTTCTGCAACACTTTGTACAACCCTGCAGACTCCCGCAACACTGCGTACAATCCCATGCAGACTCCTTCAACACTGCATACAACTCTGAAGAATCCTGCAACTCTCTGTACAACCCTGAAGAATCCTGCAATACTGCGTAAAACCCAGTGCAGAATTCTGCAACACTGCGTACAACCCAGTGCAGACTCCTGCAATACTGCATACAACCCAGTGCAGACTTCTGCAACACTGCACACAACCCTTAGACTCCTGCAACACTGCACACAACCCTCAGACTCCTGCAATACTGTGTCCAACCCAGTGCATACTCCCACAACACTGCATACAACTCGATGGGGACTCCTGCAACACTGCGTACAGCCCCATGCAGACTCCTGCAACACTGAGTACAACCCTGTGGAGACTCCTGCAACACTGCGTACAGCTCCATGCAGAATCCTGGAAAATTGTGTCCATCCCAGTGCAGACTTCTGCAACACTGCACACAACCCTCAGACTCCTGCAACACTGCACACAACCCTCAGACTCCTGCAACACTGCAAACAACTCTGCAGACTCCTGGAACACTGTGTCCAACCCAGTGCAGACTCCCACAACACTGCATACAACTCGATGGAGACTCCTGCAACACTGCATACAGTGCTGTGTAGACTCCTGCAATACTGTGTACAATCTTGTACAGACTCTTGCAATGCTGCGTACAGCCCTATAGAGACTCCTGCAAAACTGCATACAACCCAGTGCAGACTTCTGCAACACTGCACACAACCCTTAGACTCCTGCAACACTGCATACAACCCAGTGCAGACTCCTGCAGCACTGCACGCAACCCTCAGACCCCTGCAACACTGAATAGAACCCTATTGAAACTCCTGCAGCTCTGCGGGAAACCCAGTGCAGTCACCTTCAACAGTGCATTCAACCTTGCAACACTGTGTATAACACCGTCTAGATGCCTGTAGCACAATGTGTTCAACGCTATAGAGACCCCTGCAATGATGCACACAACCCTATGGAGACTCCTGCAACATTGTGTGCAACCCTGCAGACTCCTGCAATGCTGCTTAAAAACCTGCAGACTCCTGCAACACTGCATACAACCCTGCTGACTCCTGCAACACTGCATAAAAACCTGCAGATTCCTGCAACACTGCATACAATCCTGCAGACTCCTGCAACACCCTGGACAATCCTGCAGACTACAGCAGAACTGTGTACAACCCTTTACTGACTCCTGCAGCACAAGGTACAACAGTGCAGACAGCTGCAATGCTGCATACAACCCAGGGCAAGCTCCTGCAACACTGCATACATCCCTGCGCACTTCTGCAACACTGTGTACAACCCTGCAGGCTCCCACAATACAGTGTACAATCCCATGCAGACTCCTTCAACACTGGATACAGCCCTGAAGAATCCTGCAACGCTGCGTACAACCCAGTGCAGAATTCTGCAACGCCTCATACAACACTGAAGACTCCTTCAACACTGCGTAGAACCCTGTGCAGACTCCTGCAACACTGCGTACAACCCAGTGCAGACTCCTGCAGCACTGCACGCAACCCTCAGACACCTGCAACAGTGCATTCAACACCATGCAGACTCCTGCAACACTGCACGCAACCCTCAGACCCCTGCAACACTGAATAGAACTCTATTGAAACTCCTGCAGCTCTGCGGGAAACCCAGTGCAGTCACCTTCAACAGTGCATTCAACCTTGCAACACTGTGTATAAAACCGTCTAGATGCCTGTAGCACAATGTGTTCAACGCTATAGAGACCCCTGCAATGATGCACACAACCCTATGGAGACTCCTGCAACATTGTGTGCAACCCTGCAGACTCCTGCAATGCTGCTTAAAAACCTGCAGACTCCTGCAACACTGCATACAACCCTGCAGACTCCTGCAACACTGCATAAAAACCTGCAGATTCCTGCAACACTGCATACAATCCTGCAGACTCCTGCAACACCCTGGACAATCCTGCAGACTACAGCAGAACTGTGTACAACCCTTTACTGACTCCTGCAGCACAAGGTACAACAGTGCAGACAGCTGCAATGCTGCATACAACCCAGGGCAAGCTCCTGCAACACTGCATACATCCCTGCGCACTTCTGCAACACTGTGTACAACCCTGCAGGCTCCCACAATACAGTGTACAATCCCATGCAGACTCCTTCAACACTGGATACAGCCCTGAAGAATCCTGCAACGCTGCGTACAACCCAGTGCAGAATTCTGCAACGCCTCATACAACACTGCAGACTCCTTCAACACTGCGTAGAACCCTGTGCAGACTCCTGCAACACTGCGTACAACCCAGTGCAGACTCCTGCAGCACTGCACGCAACCCTCAGACACCTGCAACAGTGCATTCAACACCATGCAGACTACTGCAACACTGCATACAATACTGCAGACTCCTGCAACACTGCATAAAAACGTGCAGACTCCTGCAACACTGCATAAAACCCTGCAGACTACTGCAACACCCTGTACAACCCTGCAGACTACTGCAGAACTGTGTACAACCCCTTGCTGACTTCTGCAGCACAATGTACAACAGTGCAGACAGCTGCAATGCTGCGTACAACACAGGGTAAACTCCTGCAACACTGCATACATCCCTGCACACTTCTTCAACACTGTGTACAACCCTGCAGGCTCCCACAACACTGCGTACAATCCCATGCAGACTCCTTCAACACTGCATACAAACCTGAAGACTCCTGCAACACTGCGTACAACACTGCAGACTCCTGCACAACTGCGTACAACCGAGTGCAGAATTCTGCAACACTGCGCATAACCCATGCAGACTCCTGCAACACTGCATACAACCCTGTGGAGACTCCTGCAACACTGCATACAACCCTGTAGAGACTCCTTTAACACTGCATACAACCGTGATGATTCCTGCAACGCTGCATACAACCCCGTACAGACTGCAACACTGCATGCAACCCTGCAGACTCCTGCAACACTGTCTACAGCCCCATGCAGACTCTTGCAACACTGCATACAGCCCGCGCAAACTCCTGCAACACTGCGTACAGCCCCGTGCAGACTCTTGCAACACTGAGTACAACCCCATGCAGACTCCTGCAACACTGTCTACAGCCCCATGCAGACTCCTGCAACACTGCATACAGCCCGCGCAAACTTCTGCAACACTGCATACAGCCCCGTGCAGACTCCTGCAACACTGGGTACAGCACCGTGCAGAATCCTGGAAAATTGTGTCCAACCCCATGCAGACTCTTGCGACACTGTGTCCTACCCTGTGCGGACTCCTGCGACAATGCACACAACCCAGTACAGACTTCTGCAACACTGCGTACAGCCCCGTGCAGACTTCTGCAACACTGCACGCAACCCTCAGATTCCTAAAATACTGCGTACAGCCCCATGCAGACTCCTGTAACACTGTGTCCACCCCTGTGCAGACTTCTGCAACACTGCATACAGTGCTGTGTACACTCCTGCAATACTGTGTACAACCTTGTACAGACTCTTGCAACGCTGCATACAACCCAGTGCAGAATTCTGCAACACTGCGTACAACCCTATGGAGACTCATGCAACACTGCATACAACTCCGTACAGACTCCTGCAACGCTGCGTACAACCCTGTACAGACTGCAACACTGCATGCAACCCTACAGATTCATGCAACAGTGCATACAACCCTGTAGTCTCCAGCAACACTGCGTACAACCCCGTGCAGACTCCTGCAACACTGCGGGCAACCCTGTAGTCTCCAGCAACACTGCGTACAACCCCGTGCAGACTCCTGCAACACTGCGTACGGCCCCGTGCAGACTCCTGCAACACTGCGTACAACCCTGTAGTCTCCAGCAACACTGCGTACAACCCAGTGCAAACTACTGAAACACTGCGTACAGCCCCATGCAGACTCCTGCAACACTGCGGACAACCCCGTAGACTCCTGCAACACTGCGTACAGCCCCATGCAGACTCCTGCAACACTGCGGACAACCCTGTGCAGACTCCTGCAACACTGCGTACAACCCTGTGCAGACTCCTGCAACACTGCGTACGGCCCCGTGCAGACTCCTGCAACACTGCATACAATCCTGCAGACTCCTGCAATACGGCAGACAACCCAGAACAAACTGCTACAGCAATGCGTACAACCTAGAACAAATTCCTGAGACCCAGCATAGTCCCCCACACATTTCTGCAACAGTATACAGCCGTTTACAACCCCCACATACATTCCTGCCACCCCTCATACAAACCTTACATGCTCTTCAGAGGATGTACAGCAGCCCTGCAGCAGTGCCAGCACCTCAGGTCCTCATGACCCCACTCTTATGCAGTCCCCCCTCCGTGCCCCCCCCCCTGGCAGCGTGCACCTGCAGCTGGGGCCCCTGGAGGACGCTGCAGCCCCCGCAGAGGCGCTGCCCTTGGGGCCAGCTTCGAAGACCTGCTCTCATACCAAATGCTTTGTAACCTGAATGTATTCAAGAGCTGCCCCTCCGGAGTGTGGCCTCTCGGTGGTGGCGAACTGCCTCTATTGCGTTGTGATCAAGTCCATAAAAGTGTTTGCTCTGAAAGCTGGTAAAGCACCTGTCAAAGCGCCTCATGGAGTTGAGTGGTTTATGGGGGGTCCTCAGTCTGAGAAAGGGGGGGCCCTGGGGGCGTCAGCTGCTGCTTTACCGTTCAAGAGCGAGGGAGCGTGGCCACGACAAGGCGTGAAGTGGCCTCCGTCCCAGCACAATATGTTTCAATGTCACCAGATGCTGAAGATCAAAGACTGGTCCCTCTGAGCAGCGCCGCTGGGATCAGAAGAGAGAACATCTGGGCGGAAGGAAGAGGCTGCTTCAAGGGCTGGAGTAAAGGGAGTGAGTGGAAGGGAAGAGACGGCTCCAAGGGCTGGAGTAAAGGGAGTGAGTGGAAGGGTGCAGACTGCTGCAAGGGCTGGAGTAAAGGGAGTGAGTGGAAGGGCAGACAGTGCTTCTAGGGCTGGAGTAAAGGGAGTGAGTGGAAGGGCAGACAGTGCTCCAAGGGCTGGAGTAAAGGGAGTGAGTGGAAGGGTGCAGACTGCTGCAAGGGCTGGAGTAAAGGGAGTGAGTGGAAGGGCAGACAGTGCTTCTAGGGCTGGAGTAAAGGGAGTGAGTGGAAGGGCAGACAGTGCTGCAAGGGCTGGAGTAAAGGGAGTGAGTGGAAGGGCAGACAGTGCTGCAAGGGCTGGAGTAAAGGGAGTGAGTGGAAGGGCAGACAGTGCTCCAAGGGCTGGAGTAAAGGGAGTGAGTGGAAGGGCAGACAGTGCTGCAAGGGCTGGAGTAAAGGGAGTGAGTGGAAGGGCAGACAGTGCTGCAAGGGCTGGAGTAAAGGGAGTGAGTGGAAGGGCAGACAGTGCTCCAAGGGCTGGAGTAAAGGGAGTGAGTGGAAGGGCAGACAGTGCTGCAAGGGCTGGGATAAAGGGAGTGAGTGGAAGGGCAGACAGTGCTTCTAGGGCTGGAGTAAAGGGAGTGAGTGGAAGGGCAGACAGTGCTGCAAGGGCTGGAGTAAAGGGAGTGAGTGGAAGGGCAGACAGTGCTGCAAGGGCTGGAGTAAAGGGAGTGAGTGGAAGGGCAGACAGTGCTGCAAGGGCTGGAGTAAAGGGAGTGAGTGGAAGGGCAGACAGTGCTGCAAGGGCTGGAGTAAAGGGAGTGAGTGGAAGGGTAGACGGTGCTGCAAGGGCTGGAGTAAAGGGAGTGAGAGTGTGAGAAGTTGGCCTGGCATATGCTGTCCACTAGTTATAGTGGGCACCTTGCACCAGTCCAAACACCCCTTATTGCTGATAGGTTAAAGACAACCTTTATTGAAAGCTGTCCTAGTGGTAGCTGTGGAGAGCAGCCTTCAGGCTAAGTCTAGAAGGAATGTAAAGCAGCTTGTTTTACCAGTCTATAATCTCGTGAATGACCAAATGAAAGGAGAACCACACCAGGTATATACCTAAAATATATGTATTTATTCTAAACACACCCCACTAGTCTCTTTATGAGGCTAGAAGTAAAAGCACATAAGTTACACTTAATAACATACAGTAAATTAGTACAATATACGTTGAGCCCCAGGGGCGTACCAAACCGAACAACCACCGGTGGCAAATACAGTAAGTTCTACTGAACTTAGAGTTGTTTGTCAAGGGCTTAGCACACCCTTTCTACAACTCAAGAGAGTTAGGTAGTTAAACAACTAGAGTAGGTGGTGTATACACCACACCTCACTAGTAATGTCTTTAGTGCCAGGAACCAGTGTGTCCCTGACAGATGTCAGTACTGTACAGACATCCAAGTATGACACATTCCCTTTCTCTGGTGACAATGACCTTGACTTGGACAAAGCAACTCCTACTGGTGGTGAAGATGGAGGCACTTAAGAGTATATGGTCTGGCTGTATCACAGAACAACCTCGGAGAATAGATTCGAAGGCTGCAGATTGGCCCTGCTCATGCATGGGCACCGTCTCACACAAAACCAAGCACCCTGCCTTCAGGATTGATAAGGCCTGCCATAGGGGTGACTGATAGGTCTCTATGTGCAGTGATTTAAGGTAGATATAGGTAACCTATATCTTAGTAAGGGGTGCATGCACCACCTTACACAGGCTGCAGTAGCAGTCCTGTGGTGTCATTCCAGGGGTGGCATAATACATGCTGCAGCCACTGGTAGGCCTCTGGCGTACCTATGCTCTTGGTACCTAAGGTACCATATACTAGGGACTCATAAGGGTAACCCAGTAACCAAACTGAAGTGCACCTAAAGTGCATGAAATCAATTTAGAGAGGAAGCAGCTAGGCTGGGGTCCTGGATAGGAGGGCCCCAGCCAGACTAAAGTCGAGAAACTGTGAAATATCAACAACAAGTGGGGTTAACCATAAGAAGCAAATCCTACTCTCCTACACAACCCCCCCCCGCCCAAACGCAGGGACATTAAACTAACCTTAACCAGTTGTGTCTTCATGTTCTAAGTGGAAATATCTGGAGAGTCCATCTGCATTGGCATGGTTACTCCCAGGTCTATGTTCCACTGTATAGTCCATCCCCTGTAGGGAAATGGACCACCTCAAAAGTTTGGGGTTTTCACCCTTCATCTGTTTTAGCCATAAGAGGGACGTATGGCTGTCTGAACAATGAAGTGAGTGCCAAACAAGTAAGGCCTCAACTTCTTCAGAGCCCAAACCACAGCAAAGACCTCCCTCTCAATAGCTGACCCGCGTTTCTCTCTGAGGGTCAGCCTTCTGCTAATAAAAGCTACTGGCTGGTCCTGACCTTCATCATTCAATTGTGATAACACAGTCCCTACCCCCAACTCAGATGCATCTGTTTGGACAATGAATCCTTTGGAGTAGTTAGGACTTTGCAGAATAGGTGCAGTGCACATGGCCTGCTTCAGGTCATCACATGCCTTTTGACAGCTAACTGTCCACTGAACTTTCTTAGGCATTCTCTTGGTAGTTAAGTCATTCATGGGTGTCACAATGGATCCCTACCCCTCGACAAATCTTCTGTAGTACCCAGTCAGGCCCAAGAAAGCTCTGACCTGAGTCTGGGTAGTTGGAGCAACCCAGTCCATGATGGTCTGGATTTTGCTCTGCAATGGCTGAACCTGGTCTCCACCTACAAGGTGGCCCAGGTACACAACCTGACTCTGCCCTATCTGGCACTTAGTAGCCTTGATAGTTAGGCCTGCTTTTTCTCAGGTGGACCAGGTGATCCTCCCAGGTGTAAATGTAAATTGATACTTGTATAGCGCACTACTCACCCGCAAGGGTCTCAAGGCGCTTGTACGAATACCGCTGTGGAACCCTGTGAGGTGTCCACTCCTGGGCACCCCCAAGGTGGAGGCCAGGCATCGTTAGCGTTGTGGGGGCCGTTGTGGAGATAAAGCAAGCTTTTGCCCAGAGTTGCAGAGTGGGACTCCATGATTGGAATAGGCACCGAGGCGAGAATGATCAGGTCCGTGGAATTTTGAGCCCAAGACCCGCCGAGGCGGGGAGTTGAACCCTGGTCCCGGGCTAGACCTCTGCATCAGGGTCTGCCGCTCTAACCATTGAGCCACACTTCTCCACTTCTCCACAGGTGGAGCTAAAGACAGCAATGTCATCTAGATATGCTGCACTATAGTCTTCCAGGCCTGTTAGGACTTGATTCACCAACCTTTGAAAAGTGGCATGTGCATTCTTCAAACCAAAGGGCATCACCACAAATTGCTAGTGCCCACTAAGGGTAGGAAATGCTGTCATAGGCTTTGCATCATCAGCTAGTCTGATCTGCCCATAGCCAACTGTCAGATCAAATGTGCTCAGAAAATTGGCTGAGGCCAAAGTGTCTATAAGCTCATCTGCTCTGGGTATTGGGTGGGCATCAGTCCTAGTGACTGCATTAAGACCTCTGTTGTCTACACAACACCTCATCTCTTACTTACCACCCTGGGTGTGAGTTTTAGGCACCAAGACTACTGGACTAGCCCAAGGGCTATCTGAGGGTTCAATAACTCCCAAATCCAACATCTTCTGGACTTCAGTCCGGATACAGTCCCCGACATGGTCAGGTTGCCTGTAAATCTTATTTTTAACAGGCAGACTGTCCCCAGTGTCCACTTCATGAGTGCACCAGGTAGTCTGACTTGGAGTCAGAGAGAACAAATGTCTGAACTGATTGAGCACCTGTCTACAATCAGCTTGCTGCTGGTCAATGAGGCTGCCTGCCAAGGCTACACCATACATTGATCCATCATCAGGGTTCTGTGAGAGCAGGTCAGGGAGTGAATCACTCTCTTCCTCCTGTCCCTTATCAGTAACCATGAGCAAGCACATGTCTGCCCTGTCAATATATGGTTTCAGTCTGTTGACATGAAGCACCCTATGGGGGCTCCTGAGAGTTCCAAGGTCTACCAAATAGGTAACCTCTCCCTTCTGTTCAACATCTGTATGGGGGCCACTCCACTTGTCCTGGAGGGCAGCTGGGGCCACAAGCTCCAACACCCACACCTTCTGTCCTGGCTGTTAAACAGTCAGCACAGCATTTTGGTCATGCCAGGCCTTTTGCAATTCCTGGCTAGCCTCAAGGTTTTTAGTTGCCTTTTTCATATACTCTGCCATCCTGGATCGGAGACCAAGTACGTAGTCTACTATGTCCTGTTTAGGGGGTTTGAGAGGTAAGTCCCATCCCTCCTTCTCCAGACACAATGGACCCCTAACAGGATGCCCAAACAAAAGTTCAAAAGGGCTGTAACCAACCCCCTTTTGAGGAACCTCCCTGTAGGCAAATGAAAGGCAGGGTTAAAGGATGTCCCATCTGCGCCTAAGATTTCCTGGGAGACCTTTAATCATACCCTTCAAGGTTTTGTTGAATCTTTCAACTAAACCATTGCATTGTGGGTAATAGGGTGTGGTGAATTTGTAATTCACTTCACACTCCTTCCACATTGCTGTTAAAGTAGACCTCACCAAAGCCTACTGGTACTTGGGGTTCGCCCTTCTTTGTGCACAAGTCATCAGACCAATAAATAGAGATTGGCACTGAAGCTGAAATATCAAACAACAATTTATTAAACCTCATGAGTGGAACTACATCTATACAAAATCCTCAGGCAGTGTATGGGATAGTACAAAAAGTAGAAGAACCGTGGGTCTTTTATACCCACACTGGAGCTCAAAAAGAGGCGGTACAAGCACACATAGGAAGAGTTACACACATAGATGGTCATACAGAGAATGCATAGTCAACAAAGAAGGAGGGGTAATGAGTTGCTGACATCAGTTAAAACAGCCTGACAGTAACAGGCTAGGGCAGGCGCATGGACAGCTACAGACTTCTTATGAGCATGTGCAATGTAGCAGGTGCTAAGTATAGCCAGTTCTTTAGCAAAGCACACGGGTAGGCAACAGCGAAGATGGAAGGAGCACATGACAAGCACATGGTCAGTCAAGATGGCTGCCAGAAACAATACGGCTTCAGCTCATGCTAACAGTGATCTCGGTCAATTTACAACAGATGACCCTTTTAGCATTAGCTGAAGACATCTATAATCTAGAAGAATCTAAGTATACATCATGTACATCGATCTGCATCATTTTATCAACTTCTTTGTCTAGTACATGTTGGGCATGCATTTGTTTAACATCACGTCTGGCAGGTGTACAGGCAGTGATACAGAAGGAGCAAAGCATCGGTCCACATTGTATACATAAACAACAGGTCATCAGAATCGCAAACAATATACATAATATCGTCAACAACTTCCAGCCCCCAGGTGGTAAACATTGTCCATAGCCAAGCAGCTAAAGTCCATGTTCCAGTATCATGGTGGATCTCAGCAGTTATTTTATGTAGATTAGATATTGCGTCAAAAACTGAGTCGCATGATCAGGGATGAAGACACAACAACTACTCCCGATGATGCGACATGCACCACCTCGATCAGCTAGGACAACATCCAGGACCCTACGATTTTGGAGGGCCACAATCTTCACAATCTGTAGTTCTTCTGTAATGTTCCCAAGTGCCATAGCTGTCTGGTTGGTCACAGCTTCTACATGTGTCAGTCGCCTTATGTTCTTGCTGTTTAAGGCAGCACCGACAAAAAAGAACAACCCCAAATTGAAATCAATGTATTGCTGCAGTGCAGTGTCAGTTTGATCTACCTTAAACCTTAATTATTCTTCTTTTGTATCGGTTCTTGGAAATGTCATTAAACAGTCGGTAGTCCTTGTGATATGATGCAGGTGCCAGAAACACAGGGGGTAACAAAAAGGACACAAAACAAGTACCGGACCAGCCAATGGGTAAATTGTAGTATCCCTTATTTCTGCAGATAAAATATGTATTATGCGATGACATAAAGCTGCTGTTATTTACTCCAGTAATGTTTAGAACCAAAGTACAATCGCTTTTCCCTACGGGAATTCTGCCAACACTGTTCACACACAAGCCTGCACGAGCCCTAGTGGCACCTATAACAAATGGTCCATTACCTTTAGCAGTTCGAGTGTTTGGGTAAACATAATGTGTAGAAGCATTTCCTCGTCGGTACTCCTCCATCTCCCATATAGTGACTTTAGTCTGCGGATCGCCTTCCTCATCAGGATAACACGCTTTATTAAGATGGTAGTTTAATCCCCCACACCAAAATCAGTAATATTAGCCACCTCAGAAGCCAATAAAATGCGAACCAGGCTTGACAAGAACCATTATGAGAGAATGGAAGAGGAATGAAAGGTGATCCTCCCTTTTTTTGGTGAGCGGGCATCACTCCACACACCCAACAATTGGTCATTTTTGTAGCGTTGTGGGTTTGGTGCAACATCTGAATGAAAGTATTGTTGAGATAGGATTTTCTATGCTGCAGCTCAAGATAGGGAAGGGAGAAATAATGGTGCTCAATGGGGTTGGAGTAGTGGCATTCAGTGTTTGTGGAGCAGGCGCCCCTTTCTGTACAACTCAGGCTACTACTGCTGCGATAATCATGAAAAAGGTTATCCCAGCAATGAACACGGTTCTCTTGTCACAGATTCTTGCAATGGTCGATATCTTCTCCGTAGACATGATGGTCTCAATGTTGAAGCAAAGTGAAATATATAGAGCTCTAAAGCCCTGGGCAGATGTAGGTTTCTTCCTTGAGGGCTGAGACGGGTGTCACTAAACAAAAGATCCACCCCTCACCATTTCAGTCTCTCACCTACCCAGGACGGTTGCTCAACCAGTCTCTTTAGGCAATGCAGTTTGTCTCCGGGGTCGTAGCTGATATCGAGATGTATCAGGGATCGTGTGGTCAGGAAGACTCCCTCAGGTTCTTCAGGTGATGTAGGTTGGCCTCTCTCTGTGTCCAGAATGTCTCGATGGTCGACAAGGGCAGCTGGTTCCACCAGGGTAGATGGCACCTTCTTCCAGTGGGGGGAGTGGAACTAATTCTTCCGATTGGTCACTCAGACTGCAGTTCTCATGGCCAGGAGCACCTGCTCAGGGCCTTTCCACCTGGGCTCTAGGCTGTTCGACCTCTGGAAGAGCTTGACCATCACTTGGTCACCGGGCTGAAGATCATGACCATCACCTTGCGACCTGTCGGGAAGAGCTTATCAAACCTGTTGATGAATAGAAAGCAAGCTGTCAGTCAACTGTGATAGGTAGTCACTCAAGACACAAGGTACATCATGTATGGGGCGTGGCTTAGGAATCCCCCAAATATTCATAGGCCTTCCGAATACCACCTCATATGGTGTAAGGCCAGATCGTGAATGTGGCACTGATGTAATGGACAACAATGCCAAGGGTAGTGCGTCAGGCCATTTCAAGGATGTAGAAGCCTGAATCTTAGCTAGCTTAAGCTTGAGGGTAAAGTTGTACTGTTCCACAAGCCCTGCTGATTGTGAGTGAAAAGCAGCATGAAACTTTTGCCTAATCCCTAATCCTTTCAGGACATACTCAACAACTTGCCTAATAAAATGGGGTCCGTTGTCACTCCACAAAAGTTTGCAAACACCAAATCTAGGAAAGAATTTTTTAGAAGCACCTTTGCTGTAGTAAGAGCTGTATTATCTTTCATAGGGTATGCCTCTATCCACTTACTGAAGGCACAAACCACTACTAGAACATATTTTAAATTGTTACAACGTTCAAGCTGGATATAATCCATTTGCAGAACTTCAAAAGGTGCAGTTGGTGTAACAAACGCTCCTGTAGGAGTTTGTGTCCCTTTCCAGGATTGTACTGAAGACAAATCAAGCAGGACTGCACTATCTTTTTAGCCGTGCCGGCAATCTCTGGATGCTCCCAAACTTGCATAAGTAACTTCGTTATAGAGGAGGCTCCAACATGTGCCGGCCCATGTGCCATGTGAATCAGAGGATGTAAATAGGCTGTGGGCAGTCTCCATTTAGTCATGTCTTTATTTCTCCAACAGCCCTCATCATCCAATGTTCCCTCCTTGGACCAATGTTCAAGCTCTTCTCTAGAGGCATATTTCTGCACGTCTAGCACTTCCTCCCTGGCATCATGCCAACGTTCAGCCTGTGACTTCACTACATACATAGATGTGGTGCTTCGCGGCATTGCAGTTTCGCGGGCTATGCGATTTGCGAAAGCATTACTTTGTCCTATTCTATGTGTCACCTTCTTATGTGCACTACACTTAACAATCGCTATCTTCTTCGGGTATGTCAAGGCAGTCAGGAGATTATGCACTAGTTCTCCATGCACTATCTGTGTCTCATGTGATGTAAAAAGCCTCTTTCCTTCCAAAGTAACCCCAAATCATGAGCCACTCCAAAAGCATAGCGGCTATCTGTATAGATGTTAACAGACAAGTCGGTACTAAGTTCACACGCCCTTGTCAATGCTATTAGGTCAGCTGCCTGAGCTGACTTCTGTGGAATGCGAGCTGTCTCAACTATCGTCTGAAGTGTTGTGATTGCGTATGCAGCTGATGTCGTGCCATCTGGTAATCGCAAACGAGACCCATAAACCCATAATTCTCCATCAACATTTGAGAGGGGCGTATCTTGCAAGTCGACACAACCCTTTGTCTGTTCCTCAGTAAGGAATATACAATCATGAGACTCTTGTGACTGGGATAGAATAGCCGGATTCAGAGTTGAACTTCTTTTCAGAATGAGGTGAGGGGCCAAAAGTGTCAATTCATATCCTGTCAAACGAGCACTAGTTAAATGCTGCATTTTGGTTTGGTTCAAAAGGGCATCAACTGCGTGGGGTACTAACACAAGCAATCTATTTGACAAGACTATCCCTTCACTCTGACGTATGGACACAGCTGCCGCTGCAACAGAACGGCAACACCCAGGCAATGCACGAGTGACTGGATCAAGGACAGCTGAAAAATGTGCACAAGGACGCTGCTTGTCACCGTGTGTCTGTACTAAAACTGAAAGTGCACAACCATCTCTCTTGTGTACATAGAGTGTAAAAACTTAGTGTGGTCTGGAGTGCCTAATACTGGTGCAGAACAGAGAGCTTGACGCAACTGTTCGAAAGCATTCAGGCATTCAGTCGTCCATGGAAGGGGCATTGGAGTGTCTTTAGTCAGAAGAGCCAACAAAGGTTTAACAATGTGTGAGACGCCTACAATCCATTGCCTACAAAAAGAAGTAAGACCAATGAATGCACGAGCATCTTTCTGAGTGTGGGGCACTGGTGTCTCCAAAATACCTTGAATACGATCTGATGTACGTGCACGTCCTTCCTTAGAGAGGAGGTGTGAGAACGCGGCTCTATATATACTGGACCAAAGTAAGGTACGGGGTGTATAGAGTCCCCAATCCCCGGAGGTATAATAGAGGTTAAAGCCAGGTGTGACCTTACTCTCTAAAGTGGTAGCTTGGTTGAGCAGTAAGGCAGTACCAGAGGACAGTGTAAAGCATTTGTTGTACACACTCAGTCAGCAAAGGGTTTCACACACTCAAGAACTGAACTCCAGGCCAATTGTTTTTATATCAAAGATATAGTTGTTTTATTTTTAGAACCAACAGGTATCAAAATATACTTTTCTCAATATGAGTGATCTCAGGTCATTACTTTGCAGACGGGCAATATACTTTGTAAACACAATAGGTACAGGGGTTGCAGTAGGCAACACAATTCTAAACACAATTTAACATTGAGCTCAATGGGTTTTTCTACATAAATGCAGTTGATTACTTTATAGATTACTTTTGTAACCCCAGGACTGGATCCTAGATTCAGTCCTGGGGTCTAAGCTGAAAACACTTCAGTAAAAACGTTTTGGTTATTGCAATGATTTTTAAAGAATATAAAGGTATTTTAAAAGTTGACACTTAGAAACCTTTCAGTGAAAAACGAGCAATGTTATCCTATGGAAGGAAATTCAAGTCACAGGTAAAGTAGGTTCTCGTTACTTCTGTAATCCAGGACTGGACTCCTAGGTTCAGTACTGGGGTCTCTACCTAAGACAAGTAAGTGTTTACGTTTCAGTAGTTGGTACGATTTTTAAGGAATATTTGTAATTTTCAAAAGTAGACAGAAGAAATTTCCCAGAAAAGCAGTCAATGGTTTCCCATGCAAGAAATTTAGGTAACGAGTAAAACACGGTTATGATTACTTTTGTGGTTCAGTACTGGGCTAAAAGGTACAGTACCGGCTTCTCTCCTGATCACAGGTGAGTACTTCGGAATTCGTTATTCTGCGGATTTTAGATGAATATTTTAAAGTTTCAAAACTTCACACTTGGAAGAAATTTCAAGTGAAACCAGTCAATGTTAGCCTAGGGAAGAAAAGTGAGTCATCGGCTTTTAGGTAAGTACTTGACTGGCAGAGTTAATGTTCTGGGCATAGACTCAGGGCTCCCCCAGGGTCAGGTAGGTACAGTCAGTACACTCTCAGCGGCACAGGGGCGACCGGGTGAAGAGGTAGTTAGGCCCAATGTTATCCAATGAGAGGCAGGGGGCCTTCGGTTGGTGGCTGCTGGCTAGAAGGCCACGCGGCTGTGGGAGCTGGGCTTATGGCCACTTGCTCAGGGCAAATGGGGAAGTAGGATAGGGTACAGGTTGCACTGCCAGGGGCACTCGGGCGGCTGGGTGCAGGGTGCTTTTGAGCTGTTGGGCGCTCAATATTATTCAACGGAGATCTTGGAAAGGGAACAAAGGCTGCAGGCTCAGGGATGGAGGATCTTCTGGAGCGACCAACCCTTCGAGGTGTAAGTTGGGATCTTGGGGGATAGGTAGGCACCCAGGAGTTGGGCAGAGGGGGGCGTGGGGCGCAGGGTGCAGGGGTGTCTTTTGAGGTCGGGAAATCCTACCCCCTGCTGGTCGCGGTCGGAGGGGTCCTTTGTCCTGAGGCTGCAGGCGTCGTCGAGGAGGGTCCTTGGGCTCTGGATTCCAAGTCAGAATCACCAGGGGGACGTCCTCAGGGTCTTGATCCACTCCAGCACAGGCCAAGCTTGGCGGGTGCAGAGTGTGCAGGGTTCGTGGTTCCAGACTGATTCCAGGGTTTGTTACTTGCTTTGAGCAGTACCACTGCCCGTGGGAGACCCAGGTAGTCCGAGTCACAAGGCTGTCAGGTCCTCTGGGGTTTTTGAGGTTACTGACCACTGGAGACGCCGGGTTAGGCAGGAGCAGGTTCGAGGGTCGACAGGTGTTAGACCTGGCACCATTGGCATGGGTCTCCCTTCCATTTTTGCTGTTGCCTCGTGTTTTTGCTGGTATTAGATGCTTTGGGAACTGTGCCACTGCTATTCAGTGCCACAGTGCAAGTGCTCCCTATTGTAAATTGATGTATTAATCAGTGGTTCCATGTTTGGCTATTTGGTTTATTTGTCAGACCCTAGTCTAGTGCACTGAGTGTACCAGGGCGTGTAATCCAAGTGCTGCTGGTGGGCCTGCAGCAATGGTTGTGCCACCCACGGAAGCAGCCTTGTAAAATGTGTCTAAGGTCTGCCATTGCAGAGCCTGCGTGCAGTCTGGTACTGTCATGCTGACTGGGCAAGTGCACCCACTTCCCAGTCCCTAAACCTTCCCTTTTATTCATATCAGTCACCCCTATGGTAGGCCCAAGGGCAGGGTGCATTGTAAGTATAAGGTAGGACAAGCCCTGATATGTGTGGCATGTCCTAATAGTGAATTACAGCCATTTACGTTTTTCACTATTGCAAGGCTACTTGTTCTCCTTAGGCCAGAATGGGCTGTTAGAATTGTTACACTTTATAATCCTAACAGGCTCAGAGAACATGGTAGAAATTCGAGTTTAGTGTGCCTGAACTCAGAATAATAAAATACATCTTTTAGTAAAGTTTATTTTAATATTCTGTTTTTGCAAATACCACTTTTAGAAAGTAGGTATTTGCTTGTCTAACCATTCAAACCTGCCTCTGCTAGTTTGTGTATTCCTATGTCTGGTTTCTGTGACAGGGCTGGGGAATTCCAGGAGACAGGCTGAGTCACCCAGTGGTGAATAGAGAGATCTGCATCTAGATGGGAGGGAGGAGTGCACCTGAACTCTGAATAGGGCTGCGCCTGCCCTCCACAATGCTGGCTCAACCTCCTGGGGAGCAGCCGATGTCTCTGCCCTGCACACTGAGATAAGAGAAGGAAGACTGTCAACAGAGTACTCCAGGACTGTACTTGCCTTCCACAATGCTGGCTCCACCTCCCGTGGGGCGTCTGATGTTTCTGCCTTGCACTGTGAAAGGAGAGGAGAAGTCTGGAAAACAAAGTGCTCAGGAACTGGTTTGGACTGGGCACAGGCCCCTCTCCCCTCAGAGAACAAAAGGATTTCTGGGTATAAATATTGGGACCCTGATCCCATGAGATTAGATCACTTTTGGACTACAAGAAGAAACCTTTACTGAGGAGAGGAATCTGAAGAAACTGAGGAGAGACTATTCCCAAGCTGAAGTGCTGCTTGGGGGATTGGCCTGCAGTGGTTGCCTTACTGCCAGAGGAAGGAGAAAGGAACTTTGTAACTTTGCTTTCAACTTGTGAAGGATCTCCATGGGCTTGGAAAAGAGCTTGCCTCCTGCTGAAGTCTCAGGGACAACAGACTTCACCCCCCAGCTCCCCAGAGTTCTTGTGGAAGGGCCTGCTGCTGTTTTGGGCCTTCTAAGGAACTGTGTGTCGCAAGGAGCTGGAAGCGCGACTCAACGAGAAGAAGCGTGTCGCCGTCGCTGTGCCTGCCGTCGCAACTCCGGAGAAAGGAGGGTGTCGCCGCTGGAACTGTCGCACTGCACCGCATCGGAGAGAAGCATGCCGCAACGAAGAGGAAGCATGTCGCCGTTGCTGCTGCTGCCGTCGCAAGTCCGAAGAAGGAGGGTGTTGCCGCTGTGGTTGTCACACTGCACCGCATCAGGAGAAGAATCTCGCAACGAGGTTGGAGCGTGTCGCCGTCGCTGTGCCTGCCGTCGCAACTCCGAAGAAGGAGGGTGTCGCAGCTAGAACTGTCGCATTGCACTGCATCGACCAAGAGCACCTCGCATCCCCGAGAAGCTCGCCGCCGTCGGAGCTGCTGCCATCGCATCTTGGGTGTCGCCGCTGTAGTTGTCGCATCGAGCAGAAGCTTCACGCAGCGTGGAGAAGAGCGTCGCCGCTGGAGCTGTTGCCGTCGCATCGTAAGGTTGTCGCCGCTGCAGTCCACGCATCGAACCGAGAGTTTCTCGCATCCCCGAGAAGCGTGCCGCATCTGGAAGATCGGTAACTGCAAACACAACAATGATGGACAGAATGTGGATCAATGTCACACATTCACCCCAGTCCAAAGATCTGGGCCCAAATCCATCGTTTTTCCACTCCACACCACCCTGGGTCAGACAATGGCGATATGCAAATCAGCGCTGACCCTGTGCCCCATGGGAACAGTCCAGTCCGAACTACAAAAGCCATGTCTTTCCCAGAACCGAAACAAGCAACCGAGGACCAGCCCGGTTTCGAGGTAACACCTCTCTTCAGCCCGGCTAGCTTGAATCCAGTGGTGTGGAGTGCCTGGGACTCACGTCTGAGCATCCCCAGTACACTTAGAGCGGTAACTGCAAACACAACAATGATGGACAGAATGTGGATCAATGTCACACATTCACCCCAGTCCAAAGATCTGGGCCCAAATCCATCGTTTTTCCACTCCACACCACCCTGGGTCAGACAATGGCGATATGCAAATCAGCGCTGACCCTGTGCCCCATGGGAACAGTCCAGTCCGAACTACAAAAGCCATGTCTTTCCCAGAACGGAAACAAGCATCCGAGGACCGGCCCGGTTTCGAGGTAACACCTCTCTTCAGCCCGGCTAGCTTGAATCCAGTGGTGTGGAGTGCCTGGGGCTCACGTCTGAGCATCCCCAGTACACTTAGAGCGGTAACTGCAAACACAACAATGATGGACAGAATGTGGATCAATGTCACACATTCACCCCAGTCCAAAGATCTGGGCCCAAATCCATCGTTTTTCCACTCCACACCACCCTGGGTCAGACAATGGCGATATGCAAATCAGCGCTGACCCTGTGCCCCATGGGAACAGTCCAGTCCGAACTACAAAAGCCATGTCTTTCCCAGAACGGAAACAAGCATCCGAGGACCGGCCCGGTTTCGAGGTAACACCTCTCTTCAGCCCGGCTAGCTTGAATCCAGTGGTGTGGAGTGCCTGGGACTCACGTCTGAGCATCCCCAGTACACTTAGAGCGGTAACTGCAAACACAACAATGATGGACAGAATGTGGATCAATGTCACACATTCACCCCAGTCCAAAGATCTGGGCCCAAATCCATCGTTTTTCCACTCCACACCACCCTGGGTCAGACAATGGCGATATGCAAATCAGCGCTGACCCTGTGCCCCATGGGAACAGTCCAGTCCAAACTACAAAAGCCATGTCTTTCCCAGAACGGAAACAAGCATCCGAGGACCGGCCCGGTTTCGAGGTAACACCTCTCTTCAGCCCGGCTAGCTTGAATCCAGTGGTGTGGAGTGCCTGGGACTCACGTCTGAGCATCCCCAGTACACTTAGAGCGGTAACTGCAAACACAACAATGATGGACAGAATGTGGATCAATGTCACACATTCACCCCAGTCCAAAGATCTGGGCCCAAATCCATCGTTTTTCCACTCCACACCACCCTGGGTCAGACAATGGCGATATGCAAATCAGCGCTGACCCTGTGCCCCATGGGAACAGTCCAGTCCGAACTACAAAAGCCATGTCTTTCCCAGAACGGAAACAAGCATCCGAGGACCGGACCGGTTTCGAGGTAACACCTCTCTTCAGCCCGGCTAGCTTGAATCCAGTGGTGTGGAGTGCCTGGGACTCACGTCTGAGCATCCCCAGTACACTTAGAGCGGTAACTGCAAACACAACAATGATGGACAGAATGTGGATCAATGTCACACATTCACCCCAGTCCAAAGATCTGGGCCCAAATCCATCGTTTTTCCACTCCACACCACCCTGGGTCAGACAATGGCGATATGCAAATCAGCGCTGACCCTGTGCCCCATGGGAACAGTCCAGTCCGAACTACAAAAGCCATGTCTTTCCCAGAACGGAAACAAGCATCCGAGGACCTGCCCGGTTTCGAGGTAACACCTCTCTTCAGCCCGGCTAGCTTGAATCCAGTGGTGTGGAGTGCCTGGGACTCACGTCTGAGCATCCCCAGTACACTTAGAGCGGTAACTGCAAACACAACAATGATGGACAGAATGTGGATCAATGTCACACATTCACCCCAGTCCAAAGATCTGGGCCCAAATCCATCGTTTTTCCACTCCACACCACCCTGGGTCAGACAATGGCGATATGCAAATCAGCGCTGACCCTGTGCCCCATGGGAACAGTCCAGTCCGAACTACAAAAGCCATGTCTTTCCCAGAACGGAAACAAGCATCCGAGGACCGGCCCGGTTTCGAGGTAACACCTCTCTTCAGCCCGGCTAGCTTGAATCCAGTGGTGTGGAGTGCCTGGGGCTCACATCTGAGCATCCCCAGTACACTTAGAGCGGTAACTGCAAACACAACAATGATGGACAGAATGTGGATCAATGTCACACATTCACCCCAGTCCAAAGATCTGGGCCCAAATCCATCGTTTTTCCACTCCACACCACCCTGGGTCAGACAATGGCGATATGCAAATCAGCGCTGACCCTGTGCCCCATGGGAACAGTCCAGTCCGAACTACAAAAGCCATGTCTTTCCCAGAACGGAAACAAGCATCCGAGGACCGGCCCGGTTTCGAGGTAACACCTCTCTTCAGCCCGGCTAGCTTGAATCCAGTGGTATGGAGTGCCTGGGACTCACGTCTGAGCATCCCCAGTACACTTAGAGCGGTAACTGCAAACACAACAATGATGGACAGAATGTGGATCAATGTCACACATTCACCCCAGTCCAAAGATCTGGGCCCAAATCCATCGTTTTTCCACTCCACACCACCCTGGGTCAGACAATGGCGATATGCAAATCAGCGCTGACCCTGTGCCCCATGGGAACAGTCCAGTCCAAACTACAAAAGCCATGTCTTTCCCAGAACGGAAACAAGCATCCGAGGACCGGCCCGGTTTCGAGGTAACACCTCTCTTCAGCCCGGCTAGCTTGAATCCAGTGGTGTGGAGTGCCTGGGACTCACGTCTGAGCATCCCCAGTACACTTAGAGCGGTAACTGCAAACACAACAATGATGGACAGAATGTGGATCAATGTCACACATTCACCCCAGTCCAAAGATCTGGGCCCAAATCCATCGTTTTTCCACTCCACACCACCCTGGGTCAGACAATGGCGATATGCAAATCAGCGCTGACCCTGTGCCCCATGGGAACAGTCCAGTCCGAACTACAAAAGCCATGTCTTTCCCAGAACGGAAACAAGCATCCGAGGACCGGCCCGGTTTCGAGGTAACACCTCTCTTCAGCCCGGCTAGCTTGAATCCAGTGGTGTGGAGTGCCTGGGACTCACGTCTGAGCATCCCCAGTACACTTAGAGCGGTAACTGCAAACACAACAATGATGGACAGAATGTGGATCAATGTCACACATTCACCCCAGTCCAAAGATCTGGGCCCAAATCCATCGTTTTTCCACTCCACACCACCCTGGGTCAGACAATGGCGATATGCAAATCAGCGCTGACCCTGTGCCCCATGGGAACAGTCCAGTCCGAACTACAAAAGCCATGTCTTTCCCAGAACGGAAACAAGCATCCGAGGACCGGCCCGGTTTCGAGGTAACACCTCTCTTCAGCCCGGCTAGCTTGAATCCAGTGGTGTGGAGTGCCTGGGGCTCATGTCTGAGCATCCCCAGTACACTTAGAGCGGTAACTGCAAACACCTGACTTTGCCGCATTTCCCATCGCTGCGACATTGCTTGTCGTGGAAGTGCGACGCAACTTAAGGTACATTGACGCAGAGTGTCGCATCTAAGAACTGAACTAAACTAAACTTAAATCTACCATATTAAAGTAATCATAGTGTGCATTTTTGTCGTTTATGGTCTTGTCGTAACTCTATAAAGTCTACTTATTTTTTATATAAAACCTGTGTGGTGTCCATTTGTAGTGTTGTCACTGGGTTATGTATGTGGTCACAACTGCTTAACTTACAATGCCTCTGAAATAAAGCATTGACTGCTCTCGCCACGCAGCCTAGAGGGTGAGCAGGGGTTATTTTAGGTGTGTAACCCCCTTTCCCTGACTAGAGGAGAGGACCCCTGTTTGTCACAAGTACCCACCCATTGCCAACCAGAGAACCCCAAATCTAACAACAGGCCAGTAGGACTGGGGCCAAATCAGTTGGTGTCTTCCTCTTCTTAGCAGCTGCACGGCAGGTCTTCTTGTTCCTTGTTCTTCTTTCTTGTTTCGGAATCTGGATCTGAGAAAGGAATGTTCAGGGTGCCCCTAAATGCTAAATGTAGGGGTGTTACAGGTAGGGCAAGTGCAGGGACCAATGGGTCCCTGTCCTGGGGTGGGTACACCCCCTAGCCTGGTCCTCTCCTGTGGGTGGGGGGGCAGGGGCCTAGCTGTGATTGTCATTACATATAATTGGGTGACCCTGTAACCCTCAGAACCTGGGTGGGTAATAGACAAAATAATACTGGTTCTGTCGGGCAGAAATACACACTGCTTTAGTATTTCAATGTTTCCTCTTGCAAGTCTCGTTCCTAACCAGGATATCAAGACAAGTGTACTAATACATTTACAAACAAACACACTGACCACAAAGTAAAAAATGAAGGCACATTTTTACTCATCCACTTTCAAATATGAAAACAAATTACTTCAATAGCTGTCCCTAACAAATATTTAAAACACACATGGCACGAGCATAATACACACTAAAAACAACAAGTGAAATTGTTACTTCATATACTTTTTGGAATCAACAACTATATATATACAATAATCCTGTAGGTACATCAATTCAATCTTAGATCCTACAGTGAGGTTCCGTGACGATTTTACTCGTGTTTGTAACATTGTCGTAAATACATAATTTTGGTATCGGTGGACCGCAAATGATCCATTTAGTATATCCTGGTGTTTTCGCTATGCTACGAGCAAGAGCACTCCTGTTACCAACACATTTGTGATCTACCCATGGCATCCATCTTAGAACACGGAAGCCATTTTGTATTCCTTGCCCTCACATAGTCAATGGACACGCAATGACCTCCTTTCATTTAAAGGACACGTAGGCTTTGGCCGGCGATTCACCTTGCAAGTGACACGTGCACCTTAGGCCAGCAACGCTGTGGCAGCATGACTCGGCAAGAGCTGCCTCCCCAGCCTGAGGCCAGTCCTGCTATACTGGTTTTTGTGTTCGTTGGCCTGATCATGATTAGGCGGCCGAAGCTGGTAACCGTGCCCATTTACGACCCACAAACATTTCTTATCCTGTCTTTCTATCTTCCACACCTGGCTCTGCTCCTTTCCTTCTGGGCCTTTAGTAGGGGGTGGTAACGAAATTTACGATGAGGCGGTCCGGGTCTTGAATGAAGAATTGACATGGGATTATGATGGACTAGTGGGAACCCCTCATTTGTAATGTTTTGACATCAGATACTGTTGACGATTCCTGTGCAACGCCAAATATTTATTGTATAAGACACGAATGTTTGGAACTGTGGTAACATGTAAAGAATTTGCCTGAAGCCCAATATTTAGTATATAAGGAACAACCCTCTTTGTACAAATCGAACAGGCTCCTAGATACTGCCCATGTGTAGTTTCTGTGACTTCTGTGTCCCTGCAGTAATAAACCTTTGGTCTTTGACGCCACCATCGAGAAGCCCGTGTTTCTGTTTATTTGTGTACCAAGACAGGTTGAACTCCGGGGTCTTCGGGTGTTGTCCCTGACACCTCTGGACGGAACCAAAAAGTCCAGAACTCCAATTGGCGCCCAACTCGGGGCGACGTCATTCGGTACCGGTCCAAAAGCCTGAAGAATTCGAGGAGCTTCGTGTGAAGATTTCAGAGGGAGGCGCCCCACTTCATCGATCCCGGCATATCGCAAAAGTGGCCCCGACGTCCTCTTCCACGAGGGTTCCCGTTCAGACGGCTGCAGTGGTCCGTTGCCTTGACCGTCGCCCTGTCTTGGACCCGAGGTGCAGTCCTCAGTACGGCGAAACGTGACGGGTTTCTCCTTGGTGACGTCTTCAGTGCCTCAGTTAAGTATTTAGTGGTTGCTAGTTGGTTATTTTGTGAGGGTTGCTCCTATTTGGATAATCCTTTTAGTTCTCAGTTCAGTTCAGTTCTGTAAGGTTATATAATCATTCTGTTCAGTTCAGGTATCGATACAATTGTCAGTTCTGGTAGGCCTAAGTTCTCGGTTCAAGTGCGCATCTTTTTGTGTTTTGTTTGTCTTGTGTTCCGGATTATAAAATGGTAAGTCAGAAAAATTGTATGTTGTCTTGTTTTAGTTGCAACAGTGATTCCCAGTTGGAGGACTCGTGTTTGGTTCCTCCGATTGGAACTCCCCTTTATGATCTATATTGCAAATTTGGTGTGGGCCCTATCTCTTATAACGAGATATGGATCCGCTATACAGAAAAAGATGGTGTCCTTAGTTGGCCACTACATGGTAGTTTTGAACCTGAAATTCTCGATAATCTAGAAAGAAGGTTGTTTAAGAAGAAAGCCCGGCCGGCAATGTTTGATTCTTTCCGTTATTGGCGAAAAGAATCTAAACAGAGAGAAATTAAAAAGTTGAAGAAAGAACAGAAAGAGCAAGAGTTGACTTTAGAACAGTCTGCTAGGCAGCTGCAACTCAACGAGTCTGAGAAAGCGATGGAGGTGGCCGATAGAGAGCGTAATTTAGCGATAGACAAGTGCTATCCTGCTTTACCATCGAGTACGGCTAAGATAGTAGAGGACCCTGAAAAGGATCCCCTGTTGTCTTACTTGTTACGATCACCCCCACCGTATGCACAAGGTGCTACGGCTCCACCTATACCGAATGTTCAATTACCGGTTGCTGGACAACCTGGTGTCCCTGTTCTCGCTCCCCTGAATCAAGTTCCTGTACCTCCTGTGGTCAATATTAATGTTCCTTCGACAACCCCTCTTCTAGGGTTGCCGACTTCTTTACCTATGCCTGTGTCGCTCACACCTGCTACTTCACAAGCTAATTTTCAAGCTACTCCTACTGTTCCTGATCTATCTGTTCCAACTGCTACTCTATTCACTGCCTCTGCTAATATTATGACTCCGCTTTCTGTTCGTCGAAGAATCACTGATTCTGTCTCTAATATTCTATCTCCCTTCTATAAAACTCTGATTAAGACTCCTACCTTTGACTCTGTGCAGAGACGTAGTCAGCTTCCCAGTACTGAAGAAAGAGGAATACTAGATTCCACTGCTCTTAGATGGGTTTCGAAAGTTGGAAGATATAATGTACAAAATGTATTAGATACATTTATGCAATGGAACGAACCGACACAACGATATGTGTTCGATGAAATGTGTTTCCTTCTACGTGAGGAATTGGAAGAGGATGACCCTGAATCAAATCTAGGAGAATTAATTAATGTTCAGAAAGAGTTTGCTACAGGTATGATAGTTGGACAAAATATAAAAGAAGCGATGGAACTGGTTCTAAGTTATAGATCCGACTCATCCCTTCTTTCACCGAGAGAGAGTTAGAGAAACGTAGTACGAAACGAAATCGTCAATATCCAATGAGAGAGGTTCCACCAATTTGGCGCGAAGCTGTGCAAGCTAATGCACCGCTTGGTATTGCAGCCGCTCCGGCCCAATTCCAGAGAGTATGGATACATATTCCATGGAAGCGAGCTGAAGTATTAGCAGTAAAACAGGCTTTGCCAGATCCGCGTAAAAATCCTGCAGGGTACTACAAAGAGTTAGCTCAAACAGTTGACGCTTGTGTATTAAATTTAACTGACATAGATCTGCTGTTTGGTAATGTAGTACCGCAACCAATTTGGGCTAAAATTCGTAAAGAGAATCATCCAGTTGCCCTAGGTGGTGACTGGGCAGCTATAGTTGCAGCGGATGGTCAACAAATAGGTGGTTCCAAACCTGAACCTTTAATTGCTAATTTGCCTGGTAGAATAATCGATTTAATGAAAACCTTGATGCCAGCATTGCGCGTTAACTGGGACAAATTGTCCGCGTGCAAACAAAAGAAAGACGAAAGCGTCTCCGACTTTTTCACAAGATTCGAGGAGACTTTCGTGGATCATAGTGGTCAGGATATGAGCACAGAAGGAGGCCAGAGATTATTTGTCGATAAATTTGTGCACAATCTGTTGCCAGAACTTAGTAGTAAATTAAAGAATTCTGAAAGTGCGTGGGCTGTCTCTACGACTGCGCAAATACTTGCGACTGCTCAGTACTATGAAAATAGGGATAAAGAAGAGAAGGAAAAATCAGATAAAAAGACGAAAGATTTAAAAACTAAAGTACTTTTACAACAAGCTTATCCGCCTCGCATGAATCAAACTAATATGCAGCAGGGGTCATATCAAAGAACGGATTATAACTTTCAAAGGCCACAATACCAGTGGAATCAATGTGCTTATTGCAAAAAGGAAGGTCATTACAAAAGTGAGTGTCCAGTTCGAACACAAAATAATGATGCGGCAGCTCAGAGAGGTCGTGGTAGTTCTATGCAAAACTCTAGAGGTCGAGGACGAGGTGCTATGCCTCCACAGACAAGTGATCGCCCCTCTAATTATTTCGACCAGCGAAATGGACAATCTGCCCAACAGAATAGGTCTCCACAGTATCATGTTGAAGACTATTATGAAGCTAGTGAGGAAGGTCAGCAAAGTGAATACTAGGACAGCCATGGACAAAGAGAGGGAGTAGTATCCGTACCAGTAGATCAGAGTGGGCCTTATGTCGCAGTAGCAACATCAGGTATAGTCGAACCGTTTCTGTTGGATACTGGTGCAGCGAAAAGTTCTATCATACATGCAAAACTCCCTGGCGCACCTTTGTCTGGCTCAACAAACGTTTCAGTAGGTTTTTCGGGCGCCCCTGTTCACAACCCTGTTTCTGGTCCTTTGTCTATTTCTGTTGGACCCCGTCAATTGAAAGCACCCCTGATTTTGACGACAGGTTGTAACGAAAATCTGCTTGGTTTAGACTTGTTAAAACGCCTGTACGCGACATTGTACTGTTCTCCAGCGGGAGTACAGCTTACGTTGGGTAAAAGAATCATCTCCCCGATGTACTTGTCGATGGATGCGCTCCCACCAGAGCTGCGTTCACTCCCTGATACTCTTTGGGCGACTGGTCCTAATGATGTAGGTCTATTGGAAATTCCACCCTATGCAGTAACTTTGAAAGCAAATGTCAAACTTCCACGAATTCCACAATACAGAATCTCTAGTGAAGGTGAGCGTGCGCTCCTACTGATAGTACAAGACCTGATCAAGAAAGATGTTGTAGAAGAGACTAGAGGTAATGTCTGTAATAGTCCGGTACTGCCTATTTTGAAACGAACTGACCCTACAAAGCCTCCAGTATATAGGTTCGTAATTGATCTTAGAGAGGTTAATAAAATTGTGATCCCACAGTTTCCTGTGGTACCAGACATTACTGCATTGTTAACGTTGATTCCCGCTACAGCAGCATGGTTTTCAGTTGTCGACTTGAAAAATGCCTTTTTCAGCATTCCGATAGCCGAGGAAAGCAGAGATATTTTCGGTTTTTCTCTAGGAGGACGAAGTTTTAGATTTAAACGCGCTCCACAAGGTTATTGTGAAAGCCCATCCATTTACAGTCAAGCATTAAAAAGTCAGTTAGATTCCTTCGTACTTCCTCGTGGTTCTGCTTTAGTACAGTATGTCGATGATCTTCTAGTGGCTGCCGATGACAAGGAAACTTGCAAAACAGCTACGATTTCTTTATTGCATCACTTGTCAGATTTAAATCACAAGGTGTCACCTTCAAAAATGCAATACTGCTGCCAAGAAGTGACCTACCTAGGTCATCTCTTGTCAAAGGAGGGAAGGAAGTTGACCCCAGAGAGAATAAAAGCAATTACACAGATGAATGTTCCTAGCACGCAGAGAGAAGTGCGTGCCTTTTTGGGTATTACCTCCTATTGTAGGCAATGGATCCCAAATTTTTCTCTTTTAGCAAAACCATTAGTAGCCTTGACTAAGAAAGGTGTTCCGAGTCCGGTACCATGGTCTGTTGAATGTCAGCAGAGTTTTTCTGAGTTACGAAATGCACTGTGTTCAGCACCTGTATTGGGTACACCCGACTACAGTAAGCCATTTACGCTCTATGTCCACGAGAGAGAAGGTTGTGCATTGAGTGTTTTGACGCAGAAATTTGGTGATAAACAACGCCCTTGTGCGTATTTTTCATCAACATTAGATCCAGTAGCTAGAGCATTGCCTAGTTGCTTGAGAGCTACAGCCGCAGCTGCAGCTTCCATTCGACAATCTGCTGGTTTAGTAATGAACAACATGCTAGTAGTTATGGTTCCTCATGCTGTGGATACACTCATGAACCGAACCAAGACGCAACACCTTACCAGTGCTAGATTATCAGGCTATGAACTGACACTATTAGCTAGTCATATTCAGATCAAAAGATGCAATGTATTGAATCCAGCAACATTGTTGCCGACTAGCCAAGAGTCGAGTGATTCCGAACCACACGACTGTTGTTTCAGAACTGAGGAAGAAACAAAAGGACGAATCGATCTAAAAAATACTCCGTTGTCAGATCCAGATGGCACGTTGTATGTTGATGGGTCTTGCTTCAAATTGGAGAATGGTGATGTGACTGCTGCCTATGCCGTAACGACTTTGAGTACGATTGTGGAGACTGCAAGAGTGAGTCAGAATTCTGCCCAGGCTGCAGAATTGATCGCGCTAACAAGAGCGTGCGTTTTAGCTAAGGGAAAGAGAGTGAATGTGTTCACAGATAGTCAGTACGCGTTCGGCGTGGCCCATAGTTTTGGCCGTTTGTGGAAAGAAAGAGGTTTCATTACGTCCCATGGGACTAAGATTCAACATGGTCAGCTAGTTAATGACTTGTTGGAATCTCTAACCTTACCGACTGAAGTTGCGATTGTGAAATGCAGTGCTCATAAAGCAATCACGGATGATGTTGGTCGTGGGAATGCTTTTGCTGATGAGATCGCAAAACAGACAGCTAGAAATATGATGAGTAGAATGTATGTTGCAACGTCTGCAAGATGGATTTCTGAGTCTGGAATGTGTGAAGACACAGTGGAAAGCGTGAAGGAAATTCAGAAAGAGGCGACTGAGGAGGAAAAACGTGCATGGAGAGAGAGCACGGGTAAATTGGACTCGAGTGGGTGTTTTAATATATATATGCAACCCCTGTTGGGCATTATCAAGGCCCACGGTATTAGCGTGATCAACTATGCGGACGACACGCAGCTGATGATTTCCCTTGATGGTGCCCAGGCCAACTCACTCACGGCTTTCCATACCTGTATGGCAGAAATGACACTCTGGCTAAACCAGAACTCACTACAATTTAATAGTGATAAAACGGAAATAATGCACTGCGCAGTTGGCAGAATTACCAGAAGTCTACCCACCGATTTCTGGCCCTTGGACCTGGGGGAGTCATTAGCCCCAGTGAAATCAGTGAAAAATCTCGGAGTCAGCTTTAACGACTGTCTAAGCTTAGAGACCAATGTCAACAAGCAGATGAGTAGCTGCTTTGCTTTAATGAGAGGACTGCGAAAGCTGCTACCCCTCTTACCAGCGCAGGTCAGAACCACCATAGTTAGGAGCACCATTCTCAGCCGCCTGGATTACTGTAATGCTCTGCTTCTGGAATCCCCGACCTATTTGATCTCCAGATTGCAAAGCATCCAGGCGGCAGCAGCGAAGCTGGCACTCTCCCGAGAGCGAAGATCCTCTACCACCCTCGCTCTAGCCGATCTTCACTGGCTACCTGTACATCAAAGGATCTGCTTTAAATCCCTCTGCATTGTCTTCAGGGCAGTACACGGAATGGGCCCCCGACCACTTCAAAAGAAATTCAAATGGTATATACCCACACGGTCCCTCCGTTCCTCATCCTCCAACCTGATAAGCATACCCAGGATCAGGAAAGCCACTTATGGTGGCAGAGCTTTCAGCATAGCCGCAGCCCATCTGTGGAACAAATTGCCTATCGACATCAGGAAAACAGACGAACTGATGGCTTTCCGTAAAAAGGTGAAAACATGGCTCTTCCCCAAAGTTTAATCTCACCAGAACTTTATACTATCCCCCTCCTCTGATGCACAGTATTTTCAGCAATATATACACAGCGCCAGGATGCCCGTAGGGTTGCAGAAGCGCTCTACAAATGCTATAAATAAATAAAAATAAAGTGTTGGATTGATTTGTCGGAACAACAGCGTTGGATGTTGCCTGATGCGTATGTGCTTGCAGTAGTGACGATGGCGCATGGAACAGCGCACATCAGTTCAAAAGGGATTTGTAAGATGTTGGCTCCGGTCTGGAAGAATGACGGAATTAGTAAGTGTGCAGAGAGAGTGGTAAGAAATTGTATGGTATGCTTGATGCATAATCCTGGCAAGGGAATCCCCACACCTGCAGGTCACTTCGCTCCTCCTTCCTGCCCTTTTGAAGTGATCCAGCTAGACTTCATTCACATGGACCGTTGTAATAACCTGAAATACGTCCTAGTGGTAGTTTGTGCTTTTTCCAGATGGATCGAAGCATACCCACTGAAGGACAATACTGCCTTATCCACTGCCAAAATTCTTCTTAAAGAATACTTCCCCCGATACGGAATGCCACGGATTGTATGGTCAGATAACGGAAGTGAGTTCGTAGGGAAAGTTATGCAGAGTGTGTGTGCCGGCCTAGGGATTAGGCAAAAATTCCATAGTGCGAATCATCCCCAGTCCGCGGGTTTAGTCGAGGGTTACAATGGCACCCTTAAACTGAAACTCGCTAAGATACAAGCATCCACGGGTTTGTCCTGGCCAGATGCATTGCCTTTGGCTTTGCTATCAACAAGAGCAACTGTACATTCTAGAGTAGGGCTTAGTCCTTACGAAATAGTTTTCGGTCGTCCTGCAAATGTTTGGGGGGTACCTAGACCGAAAGAATTTAAGCAGCTGGAATACCCAATGTTAATTGATTACCTTTTCGACTTGACTGCTAAATTGAGTCTTATTCACCAACAGGTTTTCGACGCATTGCCAAAGCCACCGGAGAGTCCAGGCCATCAGCTGAAACCGGGTGATCAGGTGGTCATCCGAAATTTTGCAAGAACGAAAAATCTTCAGCCCAGATTTATTGGCCCTTTCCAGGTCCTGTTAGCAACGAGAACTGCTATTCGTGTGGCCGGAAGGAAACATTGGATCCACACGACACACGCTAAACGTGTGCCTCTGCCACTTCCTTACGACAACTGGGTAAAGAAAGGAATCGGTGCCTCTGAAACGGAACGAGTCCCCAGGTTCATACCTTTCAGCGATGCAGAACTGATCACGGATTCACCAAATTCTGACTCTCCTCCTGAAACTGCTCTTTTGAACCCTGAACATTTGCCTTCTGCACCAAAAGAACATTTGCCATCTGCGAACGTGAACATTGCAACGCCAGCTGAAAATACATTGTTTCCAGATCAGACAGCTCCTGCAAAACTGAGATACAACTTACGTTCTCGCGATATGGACAAATAAAGCAGAAAACTGCCTATTTTCAGATTTGCATTTTCTATACATTGCCTCCAGCCAGGAAGTTTGCTAATACTTTGTATTGTTTCTTTTTGTTTTAAAATTGCCTTGCCGTCTGGGTAGCCGTAGGGTCGTGGCTGTGTGCCTAGTTGAATCTGCAGGGGTCTGACACAAGGTCGATCTTTCTGTTAGTTCTGGGAACTCCCAGGGCTGATAGAGGCATTTTCATCTACGTACACATCATCAGTGGTCGCGAACGGTCGTAGAAGATGGAGCTTCCTGAGCTACAACGAGAAAATGTAATTTATGTTCGCAGAAATAGACTGTACAGAATACTACACAGCAAATGCTTTCTAATGCAATGTGCAGTTACATTTTTAATTGTTTTGATGACGCTGGTGGGTGGAATCGTCTTTGGCGTACATTTGATTTTTGTGCCAATAGCTACAGTACCTCCCCTTGATCCTACTACTTCTACGGTTTCTTCTATGCATTCTTTTCACTCATTTCCTGAACACGAACAAGCTCGACGCTCAGAATTTATTAATAATACATTTGTACAGCTCTTGCATCAACACCAACTGATAGTTAATACTACAAACTGCTGGGTGTGTGGCTTGATACCTCACACTATGGATAAAGGCATTCCCTATCTAGTCTTGCCTTTTAGCTATAATGGATCATTTCAGGCCTTTCAGACCATTTTTTCATATGCCCTTGAGACCTATCCTCCGCGTCCACCACGGTCCACTAAATACAACTCAGCCAACAAAGCTTTAGTCCAGGGAATTATTGATATGATTAAAGACGTCAATAATACTCCATCTTATCCTAGAGATGAATTACTGGTGTATCTGAGTTGGAACTCTACAGAGTATCGCCTTAGTTTGGGAGAAAGCAAGCGTAAAAGCTCCACTTCAGTTTGGGTCGTGCCTCACCGAGGTCAGGTCTGTTTGCAAGGAAATGGGAGAAATCCGAGAGCTCAGCTAGGGAAGAGTGAGTGCGTTGAGACTTACGTATTTCCGTCTAACTCCTCCCCTGCCTTTCTGACTGCTAGGGGTACCTACTTCATTTGTCAGGACAGAGCATATACATGGCTGCCTGCTGACTTTTCAGGTTCATGTTATATTGCTCGATTGTTACCCCCGACATACACTGCTTCTTCAGATTATCATAAACCCAGATTAGCAAGAGGTGTCTTCAGCAAGGAAGATACCGCTGGTCAAGAAGCTGGAGACTTCTTCAAAGGTTTCCTTCCGTTTTGGGGGCCTATGGCCAATAGTAGAAATCTTCGCCAACTAACACGGGTAGTTGAATCTACTATTACGGAAACTGCAGGTGCCCTTAGTAACTTAACAGCTGAGCTTCAGGCGGATCGTCTCATGACGTTGCAGAATCGTATGGTTCTAGACGTAATACTTGCAGATCGAGGTGGGGTATGCAGAATGATCCAATCGAGCTGCTGTGTCTTTATTCCTAATAATGCTCCAACAGTCTATGAAGCAATCTCTAAGCTACACAAGATTTCCGACTCTATACACGTAGATAAGGGAAACTGGTCCTTCATGGAGTGGTTTTGGACTCTGGTATCAGCGTGGGGATGGAAGGTTCTGATGGTTATTGGTGTCATCCTAGTATTTCTGTTCTCGTGCTGTCTTATTATCCAGTGTGGTCCCGCTCTGTGTAGTCTCTGCGCTGCAACCTGTTTCAGGAAACCACCTGCATTAGGAGAAAAGGCACGAGGCAGGATGATGATACAACGACATGTCGCTGACCTAATGAGCATAGAAATGGACTCTGACTCTGATATAGACTGAGTAATTGCCTATGTAAGGGCAAAAGGAGGGTCTGAGGTTCCGTGACGATTTTACTCGTGTTTGTAACATTGTCGTAAATACATAATTTTGGTATCGGTGAACCGCAAATGATCCATTTAGTATATCCTGGTGTTTTCGCTATGCTACGAGCAAGAGCACTCCTGTTACCAACACATTTGTGATCTACCCATGGCATCCATCTTAGAACACGGAAGCCATTTTGTATTCCTTGCCCTCACATAGTCAATGGACACGCAATGACCTCCTTTCATTTAAAGGACACGTAGGCTTTGGCCGGCGATTCACCTTGCAAGTGACACGTGCACCTTAGGCCAGCAACGCTGTGGCAGCATGACTCGGCAAGAGCTGCCTCCCCAGCCTGAGGCCAGTCCTGCTATACTGGTTTTTGTGTTCGTTGGCCTGATCATGATTAGGCGGCCGAAGCTGGTAACCGTGCCCATTTACGACCCACAAACATTTCTTATCCTGTCTTTCTATCTTCCACACCTGGCTCTGCTCCTTTCCTTCTGGGCCTTTAGTAGGGGGTGGTAACGAAATTTACGATGAGGCGGTCCGGGTCTTGAATGAAGAATTGACATGGGATTATGATGGACTAGTGGGAACCCCTCATTTGTAATGTTTTGACATCAGATACTGTTGACGATTCCTGTGCAACGCCAAATATTTATTGTATAAGACACGAATGTTTGGAACTGTGGTAACATGTAAAGAATTTGCCTGAAGCCCAATATTTAGTATATAAGGAACAACCCTCTTTGTACAAATCGAACAGGCTCCTAGATACTGCCCATGTGTAGTTTCTGTGACTTCTGTGTCCCTGCAGTAATAAACCTTTGGTCTTTGACGCCACCATCGAGAAGCCCGTGTTTCTGTTTATTTGTGTACCAAGACAGGTTGAACTCCGGGGTCTTCGGGTGTTGTCCCTGACACCTCTGGACGGAACCAAAAAGTCCAGAACTCCAACAGGGCTTTGAATAGTTTGTTCACGCCAAAATAGGGATTGCGTCGACGTTTCGACCCTTTGGGGCGATGCGGAGTTTTCACGCATCAAGGGCGGGTCTTCATCAGGACTGTATATATATGTAGGACAGCCTCTTGCAGGCCTAGCTCCGCATGGAGTCCTGGTCTCTTTCTGAATCGTATTGTCGGTCCGTGTTACTCAGGCCGGCTGGATGTTCAATATACCTCTGTATTGATTTAGTCTATACAGATGGTTGTAAAGTTGCTCCTTTGTATTTCTAACTCGCGCGTGTCGCGTCCTTCACCTTCCGTTAGTATTGGTATCTGTGATTGGGCAGGGCTCCCCGTCTTCAAGATGGCCGGAGCCCGGGGTTGTGCTTCACCTCGCCTCTCCCACCTGAGGGGTGGAGTTGGCACAGGCTGGCATACCCCCCTTCCTGACATAGGGTTTTCCGCCAGTGTTCCCGCCAGATTGGGGGTCAGAACTGGTGGGGGCCAGTTGCTGAGTACAGCAGGTGGTCTGTAGAAGCTCACAAAGGCGGAATGCCTTTGAAGCTTGCCCTGCTCATCCTGGGGGAGGAGGCTTGGTACCTCGTCCCAGGATGTGCATTGTTGCAGGTCCAGGAGAGCGGGGGGCTCTCCACCCAGGGGTCCAGCAACATGTCTGTTGTGTGGCAGCCTAGGCAGCCTCTCAGACAAGACGTGGATTGTAGGTTAGGTTTCAGAGGGCATCTCTAAGAGGGCCTCTGTAGTGCATCTTACATTAAATCCCACACTGGCATCAGTGTGGGTTTAATGTGCTGAGAAGTTTGTTATCAAACTTGTCAGTCTTCAGTGTAGCCATTATGGTGCTATGGAGTTTGTAATGACAACCTCCCAGCACCATATACTCTTAATGGCATCACTGCACTTACAGTGCCCAGGAATGGCCCTGGTACTGTAGGGGCACAGGGCTCATGCACCTGTGCCCACACCACTGGCATAGGGCACCCAGCTAGAGGGGTGGCTGCTGTATGCCAGGGCAGGGGGTTTGTGGGCATGGCACACAGGGATGTGTGCCATGTCGACTCTTTGTTTACATCTGCACCAGGACACTCAGCCTGCAAAGGCAGTGTGTTTGTGTCAGGGTACAGGACCCCTAAAGGTGGCACAATAAGTGCTGCAGTCCTTATGGGTTTTCTCTGGTCACAATGCCCTGGGTACCTAGGGTATCATTTACTAGGGGCTGACATGGGGCCAGAGATGCCAATTAGGTTTAGGCTCTAGTACACTTTTTAGGGAAGGAACACAGGCCCTGGTTACCTGATTGGCAGGGACCCAGGGCACACCAAGGAAAAGTGCATCAGATATCAGGCAAAAAGTGGGGGGGTACTGCAACAGAAACTCACTTTCTTACAGGAAGTGACCTAAATAGGTAACCTTTTGTCTACAATACTGCAATTTCTTCCGAGAAACTTTGTGAGGTGTGATGCAAGAAATAAAAGCAATGACAGTGTTCCTTCTTCACATTGTTCAGAGGTATCAGCCGCCAACAAGATATCATCGACATATTGTATGAGAGCCACCCCTGTTGGCACAGGGAAATAATCAAGCTGCCTTTTCAATGCTTGGCTGTAAATACTAGGACTCTCTGTAAACCCCTGGGGAGCTCTACAAAATCTAAAGGATCGATTATTCAAAGTGAAGCCGAACAAATATCGGCTGTCAGGAGCTGTGGTGGTCCTAAGTGCAATGGCTTCTGTGCCCAGAGGCTGTCTGAGGATCCATGGGACCAACTATATCAATCCCAACCCTCTCAAAGGGATTAAGGGAACCCCCACCACAGGTAGTGGTATCAGGGGGCCATTGTTGCACCACCTGCCTTACCACTGACTTTACAGGTGACACATGAGCGACAAAACTCCTTGGTGTCTTCAGACATGTGGGGCCAACGAAAGTGAGGGACAATCCTGTCCCAAGTCTTGTTTTGTTCTGCCAATGGAATATCATGGGCTAGTGTTAATAGGAAGCCCCTGAACTTTGGAGGTATGACTAACCTCCTGGTGGCTCCAGGCTTGGGATCTCTACTTTCTGAGTATAGGAGTCCATCATCCCAATTGATCCTGTGGGTACCACTAGCATTCCCAGCAGCCTCAGCAGCATCCTGCTGTCTGAGGGGTTCACGGGAGGGACAGCTCAGCTGATCCTGGCTTAGATCTGCCCTGGAAGGGCCCCCTGTCCCCAAGACTCAACCCGAACAGGCTCAAGCTCATGTGGGACAGCTCCTTCTTCAGGACTAAGATCATCTCAAGAAACGGATCTTTATTCTGAGTCAGGAGGGAAGGCACTGCCTTTACCCTACCGCTCCTCTTCTTGGAAGTCACCTGGTATTTTTCCAGAATCCAGTGCCTGTTCAGCTTTTGACATTTTGGCCTGTGACCTGGTCACAGCAAACACATGTGCAGGGATTCCTAACATTTCTGCATGGGTCCTGAGCTACACTTCAGACCAGGCTGAAGTCTCTAAATAATTGCCAAGCAAGCATTCAACAGGGAGGTCTGCACTTGCCACAACCTTCTTGAGGCCAGTCACCCCTCCCTAGGAGAAAAATAACAACTGCCAGGGCAGGGTCAGTCCTGACATTGCTAGCATTGGTCACTTGGTACATTTCACCAAGTATGATCTGCTCAGGAGCCACACGGTCTTGTGTCACCATTGTGACACTTGCCCCTGAATCCCTGACTGCCAAAACCTCTTTTCCATTAATCAAAGGCTGCTGTCTGTATTTGCTCAGATTACTGGGACTCACAAAGGAGGACATATCTATGTCACCATCACAGATCAGTACAGCCTGAGTTGCAACCCTGACTAGGCCTGAATCCATCTCAGAACCCAGGGTTAATCCTACTACACCCTTATTCCGAGTGCCACAACTTGGAGCTGAACTAGGGGGAACAGTAGCCTTAGTGGCAATGGTGGCTGGAGTTGAGTATTTGGACTTATTACAATCACTAGTCCAATGGGTTTTCTGTTTACAGATTTTACACCATGGTTTCTTTTGGCCTTTTCCTTTGCTTGATTGGGACTCTCCAACAGATGCAGATTTTTGGGGACCGTGAGAAGACTTCTGGTCTTTACCCTTGTCCCCACCCTTATCAGAGTTCTTAGAATCTTGCTTCTTTGGGTCACCACCTTGGTTCTCAACCTTCTGCTTCACCCTGGTTCTGACCCATTTGTCTGCCTACTTTCCAAATTCTTGGGGAGAGGTCAGATCAGAGTCCCCCAGATACTGATGCAACAGCTGATTTTGACAATTATTAAGCATCTGCTCCCTCATAATTAAGTTGTACAATCCTTTAAAATCACACACCTTACTGCCAACTAACCAACCCTCCGTAGCCTTAGTAGCACAATCTACAAAGTCAACCCAGTCTTGAGTCTGTGCCTTTTTGGTATCTCTGAACTGTATTCTATACTGTTTAGGGGTTAGGCCGAACCCTTCAGTCAGTGCATTCTTCAAGATATGGTAATTGTCAGCATCCTCTTCTCTAACAGTGAGGAGCTGGTCTCTACCTTTGTCTGGAAAGGAGAGCCACACGATTGCTGCCCTGTGCTCCTGGGGGACCCTTTCCAGTACAGTAATTCATTTGTGGATATCATCCCCACTCTGGTAGGGAGGGACAATCTTTCTCAAATTCCTATGACCCTGAGATCTCTCTCTACCACTATGGAAGTTGCTGCCACCATGGGGCTTTAGCCCCAGCTTCTTTCTAATTCTCTGAAGCTCTAGGGGCTCTCTTACTAAGGCTACCTGCTGTCTTCTAATTCTCAGCGGCTCTTTCTCAAACTTGGGCTGCTTTTCTCTCTTCCCCTGGGAGGATTCCCTCCTGTGAAAAGGAACAGAGGTCCCTTCAGATATGTCAGAATGGTCAGACTCCTGGGAAGGAGATCTTGACCTTCTAGGCATACCTCCAACTCGACGCAAGCTTAAGTACAATTCATGTTGTTCCTCCCTGATGCATATAAGATTGTGAGGTTATAACACCAGGGCAGTTTGAAACTTTTTCTGTGAATGTATGCCTTGTAAAACTTTCAAATTTTATGATTTACATTTTAGTTTTGTCTGTCCTATATTTTTGTGCAGGTCACAAAAAGATATATCTGTTTTTAATTGTGTGTTTATACTATTTTATAAATGTATTGTAAGCTTTTTTAATATCTCAATAAATTGTTATGTACTTTGAATGTTGTTTATATTCTTAATTTGAGGAGCAAAATTTCACTTTGTTATAGCTAATGTTTTAGCTTTCTGTGCACATTACCCAAGGGAATCAATCTGTTTCTTACATACCTCCAACTCTACCAGGTGGAGTAAAGCGAGGGCCATCATTGGCGTCTTCCTCTTTCCCCAGAGGAGTTGCTTCTTCCAGGTTAAGGTCATTGTCACCTTCCTGGCCAGCTTCAGAGGGCAGGGCCTGGGTATTTTCACCCCTGGGCCTTTCCTCGTCTGCTGCCCCTCCAGACCCTGAGGCCTGTCTGAGATCATCCAGCAGCAGTGCCTCTATGAGGCGTTGGGTGGTGGCACTTTTGCCTGTCTTCAATTTCCTAGTAGTACACGATGCTCTCAATTCTAAGAATGGGAATGTGTCACACTGGGATGCCAGTACAGTACTGACATCCGGCAGGGACCCACTGGTTCCTGGCCTTGAAGACATCACTAGTGTGGTGTGGTGTATGCAACTACCTACTCTAGTGTGGCTACTAAACTCTCTTGAGTTGTAGAAAGAGTGCGCTAAGCCCTTGACGCACAACTCTAACTTCAGTAGAACTTACTTTAGTTGAAGCTTGTATTATATACCTCAGGTACCTTTACTGGCTTTCATAGTCACTCACTTGAGATTATCTGGTAAAACAATGGCAAGCTTGAATCCCAACCGCTGCACACCAATGTGAGAAGTTGGCCTGGCATATGCTGTCCATTAGAGGTGATAGGTTAAAGACAACCTTATTTGAAAGCTATCATAGTGGTAGCTGTGGAGAGCAGCCTTCGGGCTAAGTCTTGAAGGAATGTAAAGCAGCTTGTTTTACCAGTCTATAATCTCATGAATGACCAAATGAAAGGAGAACCACACCAGGTATATATATAAAATATTTGTATGTATCCTAAACACACCCCACTAGTCTATTTATGAGGCTAGAGGTCAAAGCACATACGTTATCCTTATATAGTACAGTAAATTAGCACAATATACGTTGAGCCCTAGGGGCGTACCAAACCATGTATTAGGAAAGTGGTATAAGAACCACGACTTGACTAGACACAAGGCCTAGAGCCTGTAGAATTGCTGGGGCCACCAGGAACCACCCAAGGTAGCGACACAGAGGACCCATGGGGGACGCGTACAGTGTGAGAACACTGCCGCTAATCACCATTATCTTCTATGGGGAAAGTCACGGTTGGAAATTTAAAGATTAGGGACACTTCGGAGAGGACTTTGAGCAAACCCCTTTAGACTTAAGGGGTTCTAGGGCCAACACCCACGGGAGCACCGGAATACTCGTATTACCTCACCCAGGGAAGCCGGGTGCATAGGTGTCTTTTGGTGTCGGGAATCGTCGTGGATTTCAATGGCGATCTGCTGCAAAGTGCTGCTGCCGTCGAAGGGGAAAGTGTCCGGGGTGATCCAAGCCTGGATCAAAGATGAGAAGAAAATGAAAGCAGAGGGGACAGAGTCTGGGTCACTAGCCAGTGACCAGGAGCACGATAGGTGAATGCCCACCGATGTCGGGTGATTTCAGGTTGAAGAGCTGAATCTTGACTCTGCAGCCACCAGGACCAGGAGGCGTCGACAACGACTAGGATCTGGAATTGAGCTGTCCCACGAAGGATGTTGAGAGCTGCAGTGCTGGTGCCGAAATTGGACCCAGCAAGCCTTGGCAACAGCAACCCAAGCAGGAAGAGAAAATAGACTTCTGTGCGGACCAGCATGGTCCAAGGGACTCACCAAGTGGTGGAGAGTCAGGGCACGTCTGGAGCAACCAGGGAAACCCAAAGGCCTTCTCAGGGACCCACCAGTCAATGGACTAGTGATCGCGAAGGTACCTCAAGCAGAAACACAAAGGGCCGGCTTACGGAACACTTGTGGAGTGTAGGCGAGCAATGTTCAGTGCAAAAGGTGCTCGGGCTACAAGTAACCCAATGCACAGCCTCAAAGAACTTTGAGAAGCTGATGCAGTTGCAAATATGAACGGTGTCCAGGAGTTCTGGTTACACATCACTCACAAGGGCTGCAGGTCTCAGCTTTGCTGGGGACTAGGGTCGGCCTCTGAGAAGTCTGGAAATCCACCTCCTGGGCTGCAAATACTTCGGAGTCCGGCGGGACCTTCGGAGATGCAGACCGGCAAATGCTTTGTTGGTGCCTGCCACGCAGGGGATTAACTCCTTTACTCCAAGGATGATTCTTCAGTCATCTAGTCGTGTAGATCGTTGAAGTTCTGGGATTCTGTAGCAGAGTTTCATCCAGGTTTAATCCAAAGTCCTGTAGTCAGGGGTTATTTTCTTATACCCAAGGAAGGGGTTGGACTAACTCTAGGGACCCACCTATGGGAGGGTTTGGAAAGAGGGCTAGCTACACCCATTTCCTTTGCCCAGTTTCATGCCAGAGATGGGGCTGGTAGCCCCTGCAACCAGTTTGAACTGGGCTATGCACAGGGACACCAAATGTGCCCCCAGTGCAGACTTCAGAGCACTATCAGAGTGCACCCACCCAGCCTCAATACACTAAGGCCTGTCTGGGAGGTGGTCACACCTCCCTGTGACAGGAAGCCTATTGTCCAGGTCTCTTCTGCCGGAGTTTCATCCAGCAGCAGGAGGCCAGACTCGTGTCTGTGGCTGCAGCATCCATTTTGTGATGCCAGGGCTCTTTAGAACTGGTACTGGGTATACCGGTGTGTACATGTCTCTCCATCTAGAAGGGTGGAATTCTACCCCCGCCACCAGGACTGGCGGCGGTAGGATTCCAAAGTGTTTGAAACCAAACACAACATGTTTCCATGCAGCCATTTCAAAGTTAGCATTTACAGTGAAGTTATAATGCACTTAAGAGTATATGGTCTGGCTGCATCAAAGAACAGCCCCAGAGAATAGGTTCAGAAGACTGCAGAGGGGCCCTGCTCATGCATGGGCACCCTCTCACACGAAACCATGCACCCTGCCTTCAGGATTGATAAGGCCTGCCATAGGGGTGACTGTTAGGTTTATATGTGCAGTGATTTAAGGTAGATATAGGTAACCTATATGCAAGTAAGGGGTGCATGCACCACCTTACCCAGGCTGCAGTAGCAGTCCTGTGGTGTCATTTTGGAAGGCTTCCCTGGGGTGGCTTAATTGAAATTGAAATTGAAAATTCTTGATAAAGCGCACTGTGACCTAGCGGCTTCCTGGCGCTAAAGTAGGTGTATGAAGGGGATGGAGTTCTACTGAGGAAGTCAGCAGGAGTACGCTTGAGAAAATAAAAAGGTCTTAAGGGCCTTGCGGAACTGGGGGTAGACTGAGGTTGATCTGATGGGCAGTGGGAGACTGTTCCAGAAACATGGGGCTAGTACGGAGAAGCGAGTGCCTCCAGTCTTGGATCTGCGGAATCGCGGAACACTTAGGAGGGCTTGGTTAGAAGAACGGAGGGTACGGTTGGGGATGTAGGGGCTAATGAGAGAGTTAATGAAGACCGGGGCAGTGCGAGCGCGGGCCATGAAGGCCAGACAACCAATTTTAAAAAGTGCTCTCTGGCGGATGGGAAGCCAATGGAGAGATTTCAACACAGGAGTGATGTGAAGGGACTTGGGGAGGTGAAAAATAAGACGGGCGGCTTGATTCTGAATAGCCTGGAGACGGCGAAGTTCGTAGGCTGGAATGCCTACGAAGAGGCTGTTCCCGTAGTCAAGACGGGACAGAATCAGAGCCGAAATAATACGTTTGAGGGCATCAGAGGAAAAAAAGCGGGATGATCCGAAGGGAAAGGAAACAAGAGGATACAACTGAACTAATCTGGGCGTGCATGGAGAGGTCCCGACTGACTTTAATACCTAAGCTTTTAGCAGAGGCCGCTGGCATGGGCGGGGGGCCAAAGGTGGAGGGCCAAAAGGCAGCAGACCAAGAAGAGATAATATGGCCAGTCAGGACCAACTCCGTCTTGTCCAGATTCAGTTTGAGTGGGTTGGAGTTCATCCACCCGGAGATGAAAGCTAGGGTGGAATGAAATTTAGGTAGGGAATCAGAGGGGGAGGAGAGATCGAATAACAACTGGAGGTCATCCGCATAGTTATATACGGAGACCCCCATTTTAAGGAGAGAAAGGATGAGGGGGTGAATGTAAAGATTAAAAAGGAGGGGGACAGGGAAGAACCCTGGGGGACGCCACAAGGGACCAGGGGAGAGGGGGCGGAAAAACCAGAGAGCTGGACGGCCTGAGTCCGTTCGGTGAGAAAAGAGGTGAGCCAAGAGAGGGCAGTGCCTCGAATGCCCGCTGCGCAGACACGGTCAAGTAGAATGGAATGGTCAACCGTGTCAAACGCAGCGGACAGATCGAGGAGTACCAAGGCTTGGGGCAGATTGGAGTCAGCCTTGCTCTTGAGCTCATCTAGAACGGACAGAACCACTGATTCAGTGGAGTGGACAGGGCGGAATCCCGCTTGGTGTGAGGCCAGAAGATGGTTTCCCTCGATGAAGGTAGAGAGACACGTCGTGATATGGCTCTCTAGGATCTTCCCGAGGTATGGAAGGAGGGAGATGGGTCTGAAGTTAAATGCGAGAGATGGGTCCAGGCCGGGTTTTTTCAAAATAGGAAAAACTATAGCAGACTTGAAGGATTTTGGTACTAGACCGGATGAAATGGAAGCGTTGAGAAGAGAAAGAGGGGGAGCGGGACGGTGGGTAAAGAGCTCTCCCAGGATACGAGCTGGAACGCAGTCATTCGGAGAACCCGACTTGACTTTCTGAGTTCGAAAAAAGAATGCTGAGAAATGTGGGGAAATTGATGAAGAAGGGCGGAGGGTGAGGGAGGAGCAATAGAAGGGAGTGACATTGAGGTTGGAGGGATGTTGGATTTGATTTTTTCGATTTTCTCTAGGAAAAAATTATTTAAGGAAGTGCAAAGAGCTTGAGAAGGGATGAGGTTAGGGTTGGCCCTATCAGAAGAAACTAGATTACGAATAGTGGAGAAAATCTCCTTAGGCTTGTTGGCTGAGGAGGTGATTGTTTCCGAAAAATAAGTCGTTTTGGCAGAGAGGATGGCCTTCTTGTAGTTGACTAATAGAGACTTATATTTAGCACGCAGCAGAGGGCAATAGTTGTGCCGCCAATGGCGTTCAGAGCGCCGAAGGTCCAGTTTGAGAGTTTTAAGTTCGTCCGTGAACCATTTTTGGGCATCATGGGGGCGGCAAGCCTTAACTTTCTTTAGGGGGGCGACCAAATCACAGGAAGAGGATAACCAATGGTTCAAGGCACCTACTTGAGAATCAAGGCAGAGATTCGCGAGATCAGGAGGGGAGAGAGCGAGAGAGGGCCCAAGGGAACTAAGATCAACTCGATTCCAATTGCGGGATGAGATGTTCCTGGGTATGAAGGGTCTCTCTGGAGGTTCAAGCTCGATGGAGAAGGAAATCAGAAAGTGGTCGGACCATATGCAGGGGAGAACAGTGGGGCAGGGTATGGGACATCTGGCCGACCAAATTTGGTCCAGTATGTGGCCCTGGACATGAGTGGGAGAGTGAACGTGAGGAAGGAAATTGAGACACTGAAGGGTAGCTGAGAAGTCTTTGGAGAACTGGTCTTCCCTAGGGTCACCCGGCCAATAATTGAAATCACCTAAAAGGATCACGGATGAGTTGTTGACCACGAGCGTAGCCAGGATTTCCTGTAGAGTAGATACGAAGGAAGGCATGTTCTGTGGGGGTCGGTACATAAGGACTATTGTGAGGGAAGCCGAAAGGTTAGCTGAACGAGCGACTAGGAAATCGACATCAGGAATGGGAGGGTGGGGGAGAAGCGAGAATTGAAAAGTGGAATACATGCTGCAGCCCCTGGTAGGCCTCTGGGATACCTATGCCGTTAGTACCTGGTGCACCATATACTAGGGACTCCCAAGGGTACCCCAGTAACCAAACTGGAGTGTACCTAAAGTACACAGAATCAATTTAGAGAGGAAGCAGCTAGGCTGGGGTCCTGGATAGCAGGGCCCCAGCCAGACTAAAGTCGAAAAACAGTGAAACATCAACAAAAAGTGGGGGTAACCCTAAGAAGTATATCCTACTCTCCTACAGATGTCATCTACATAGGACACTGCCTCCTTGTCATGTGTTTGTAATAATTCTGACACTCTTGCCGAGAATAGCCCCGGGCTGTTCTCATACCCTTGGGGCAAACGACAGAAGTGACGCTGAGTGCCGAGGGCAGAAAATGTTGTCAAATGTCTGCTTTCTGGAGCTATATTGTGGCAGAAAATAATCCATTCAAGACATCTAATGTCATTTTATATTTCTTCTGCACAATGTTATTCATTAATGTGGCGCTATGTGCGTTTTGAACTGCAAATGTTCTTGTGCATATGTTTAAATGTCAGTAATCCAAAACTAGATGGTATGGGTTGTTAGGTTTCATTACGGGAAACAAAGGATTGTTCATTGGGGAGGTGCAAGTCTCAATCACACCTTGGTATTCAAGTTGGTCTAAGATTTCTTTGACCTGCCTTTTAGCATCATTTGTAACAGGGTACTGTCTCTGTGGATTTGGACTAGATTTTTATGGGATTTCGTGGTGCGTAGACTCCACGTGCCACCTTACATGGTTGTGGTATAATGCCGGAGCTAGCACTAGCACCCACTCCTGCGTGTTTGAATGTTTTAAAGATTCTGGAACAAGGTCGCAGTAAGCAGGCAAAATGACGCTTTTCCCTTTTGGGTAATCCATATTAAATTCTGGTGGCCAATCTTTTTCTGCTAACAAGATGTCATATCTAAATGTTAAGTTCTCACAAAAGAAACCTTTAACTTTTCATGAGATGTCCCCCTCTATCCCGTTGGGGAGACCCACCCATTGATCGTGAATTATTTTCTGGATTGTTATTTTTATATTGTTTGTTATCCTATTTCTTTTTAGAAGAAGAGGGTGCATGCTTTGAGTTGTCCTTGTCGGGGCTGCCCACCATTTGTGGTTTCCCTGGTTTGGCTCCCAAACTGTTTCTACCTAATGCGGCATAGGTTTCTTCAATAATTATTATTGGTAACTCTCGCTCCATATTTATATGAGCTATTTCCTTTAGGCGGTGGTTTATGGCCACTGCTGCTGCCTCCCCTTTTAGGTTGCTCAGCAATATTGCCTGACTTGGGCAAAATTACCCATCAGTTTCATCCCCAAGTCCAGGGCAGGTCCCGCCCAGTACGCATTCTGTATCTGTTTCAATACTTCCGGAATAACTGCTATGGAAGGGGTAAAACATATTTACTGCGACAATCAGAAGACAGGCATAGGAAAAAAAATTGCAAGTACTAATATAGTAAAAAGTCGATACATTTCTCCCATAGTTCTAAGAGGATGAACATATACAGTTCAGATAAGACAATAGCAATTGCATACTCTTATAATGCGCCCTACGTAATTTGCCAAAATGTACCTAGCCTAGATTTGTAGGTGTGACGTATGTGTGTATAGATATACCTGTACATAGCCAAGAATCCCCTAGGAAAGAACAAACCCCCTCACCTGATGGTAGAGAATGAAGGTCCCCATCTCTGCTCTGAAGATGACACCCAGTGAGGTGTGTCAGACCGCTGCGTTTCGAAGATTCAGCATGAAGGACCCAGTGTCAGTGTGGAAGGAATTCTCCTCTAATTTGCAGTGGGGAATAAAGGTCTTATATACTAGAGTGGTCACTCCAGTGTTTCTTCTAGAATCAATATGTTTTGAAAACAATCATAAATGTTTTTCTAAAACAATGCGATCATGTCCAGGGGGCTTGTTGGCCAAGATGAAAAAAAGTGGCGACCCGTATACAGAATAAATATGCAGTGCCTGATGTTTATGTACGTCAGGTACAGGGATTATGATAGAATACTAGGAGCCTGGTGTCGAAGCGACAGGAGCAAGCGACTAGGTAAAAGGTCACAAGCTCAGAACCGTTATTTTCATGTGGATGTGACAATGTATATAAAAAGGGGGCATACATGACCGGACTAGCCTAAAGGACATGACACTCTGGACTAAAGTTTAAACATAAGCTCACACATAAGGTCTACCGCATAGGGAGCTTTTTATAGTTTAAAACTCCTCAATAAAATCAAACCCTTCCTCCTCCAAATGACCTAAAAACTGTCACACAACCACTGGCGCTATCCAAACTAGCCTATGAAAAGCTACACTCACAGGAGCAACAAAGTATACTTAGCCACCCTAAATGCAGCAGCAAGGATGGTCACCGGCGCAAAGAAACATGATCCCATCTTCCCTGTACTGAAAAATCTAAATTGGCTACCAATCGAAGCACACTGCTGCTTCAGAACTGCCTGTCTCACCTACAAAGCCCTACACACTGGTAAACCAGATGACCTTGCAGCCAAACTCACAAAAGCAGGCCAAACAAGAAATCTAAGAAGTTTCACCACACTTCTACTCTTTCTCCCTAAAAGACAAACAAGATGTCCTCTCTCGCTCTTTCTCAGGCAACATCCTAAAATCTGGAACTCTTCCCCAGTAAATATCAGGACCAAGCCCTCCTTCATGAGCTTCAAGAGACAACTAAAAGAACTCCTCCTAAACCGGCACCTTTATCCCTTCTGGAAATACCTAATCAAAGGCACCATGGAAACACTCCCTAGTTATATGTACTTCTTCCGCAAGTTGTACACAGCGCCTTGACACTCGACTCCACAATCGTAATGTATTATTACTGAATGATAATGACTAGGCTCTTGAAACAGTATATTTATGGTACTGTAATTGACTGAAACTTGTTGTGACATTGCTGTAAAGCGCTCTGATACCGTCGGTCTTGCCAGTGCTATATACAACTCTTAAAAATAACATAAACATTCCGTGGCCGTTCCTGGTTCAGCTTTCGATTTACCCAAGTATCGTAGTGCAGCTGAGCCGGAATGAGAACTAGGAACTCCTTCCCACGCCTCTTGCTTTCACTCCCGGCTAGACGTTACGTGCTTACGGCAAATGTTCATTTACTCTGGGGCTGGTGCCTGACGCGCAAGAGGGATGTAAATATTCTACATTTGTAAAATGTTATGCCAACGTTATGTGCATTGGCAAGATATGTAAGATATGTCTGGGCCGATTCACAAAGGTAAACTGAGACAAGAGTATAACTTTACGACTTTCGATATTCACAAAGGGCATTTATGAGAACTAAAGTTAGAACTTTGTCTCAGTTTAAATTAAGTTTTGGTCTTAAGTTTAACCGAGACTAGGCTTTTCATCTCAGTTAAACTTAAGACCAAAACTTAAGTTAAAATGAGACAAAAGTCGAAGTTCACTACTCGTAACGGCGTCTCAGTTTACCTTTGATAATCGGTCCCGCTATTCGGTGTCTATATTTGCAAAATAATCTGTACCACTTGTACCTTACAATTTCCTGATATCGTTGGAATAACATCCATTTCAGGAGATCCTCATTCCTCACTCCTCATCCCTACTTCTCATCCCTACTTCTCATCCATCATGCCTAATTCCCGTCCCGACTTCTCATCCATAATGCCTACTTCTCATCCATCATTTCTACTTCTCATCCCTATTTCTCATCCGCTGCCGCCATGAGAAAAGAAACGTGTATCTCCATAGTAACAGAGCGGACAAGAGAGCGCGAGTGCCGACACGCCGCAGCCACTCCCCAGTGGCCGCGCAGCAGGAGTAGGGGCAAAAATCCCTCGCGGAAACCCCGCTTAATGGAGCAGCGGGCGGCAGGTCACGTGTCTGACATTCTACAGCACCACCCCTTGCCATCAGCAGGGCTTGTGAGCTAAGGATTCAAGCAAGCAGCGCGCACACTGCAACTTAGTGCACCATAAAGAGCGCTAATGCGCGGGGGGGGGTGCGCTGGAAAGTTTAAACACACCCATGGGAGCGACCACAAGATTTGCTCACCTATAATAGACAGGACTTAAATAAAGGCCCCGCCTCTATTCTGTCTGAAATCAACAAGGAGGGCAGAACAACAGCAGAAGCTCAAACCCCTTACTTGACCCTAGAGCTCCTGACACTGTGCCGCGCACAGCATCATGCTCACCAGGAGTGCTTCAGGAGAAGCGAGGCACCTTACGCTCCCACGGTCCCGCCTCCTGGAGCTCTTGACACTGTGCCGCGCACAGCATCATGCTCACCAGGAGTGCTTGAGCAGAGGTGAGGCTCCGTACCCTCCCAGGGTCCCGCCTCCTGGAGCTCCTGACAGTGTGCCGCGCACAGCATCATGCTTACCAGGAGTGCTTCAGGAAAGGCGAGGCACCATACGCTCCCAGGGTCCCACCTCCTGGAGCTCCTGACACTGTGCCGCGCACAGCATCATGCTTACCAGGAGTGCTTCAGGAAAGGCGAGGCACCATACGCTCCCAGGGTCCCACCTCCTAGAGCTCCTGACACTGTGCCGCGCACAGCATCATGCTCACCAGGAGTGCTTCAGGAGAGGAGAGTGTCGATACGCTCCCATGGTCCCATCTTTTGGAGCTCCTGACAGTGTGCCGCGCACAGCATCATGCTCACCAGGAGTGCTTGAGGAGAGGCGAGGCTCCGTACCCTCCCAGGGTCCCGCCTCCTGGAGCTCCTGACACTGTGCCGCGCACAGCATCATGCTCACCAGGAGTGCTTGAGGAGAGGCGAGGCTCCGTACCCTCCCAGGGTCCCGCCTCCTGGAGCTCCTGACAGTGTGCCGCGCACAGCATCATGCTCACCAGGAGTGCTTGAGGAGAGGCGAGGCTCCTTACCCTCCCAGGGTCCCACCTCCTGGAGCTCCTGACACTGTGCCGCGCACAGCATCATGCTCACCAGGAGTGCTTGAGGAGAGGCGAGGCTCCTTACCCTCCCAGGGTCCCACCTCCTGGAGCTCCTGACACTGTGCCGCGCACAGCATCATGCTCACCAGGAGTGCTTCAGGAAAGGCGAGGCACCATACGCTCCCAGGGTCCCACCTCCTAGAGCTCCTGACACTGTGCCGCGCACAGCATCATGCTCACCAGGAGTGCTTCAGTAGAGGCGAGGCTCCATACCCTCCTAGGGTCCCTCCTCCTGGAGCTCCTGACACTGTGCCGCGCACAGCATCATGCTCACCAGGAGTGCTTCAGTAGAGGCGAGGCTCCATACCCTCCGAGAGGCCGGCCTCCTGGAGCTCCTGACACTGTGCCACGCACAGCATCATGCTTCATGCTCACCAGGAGTGCTTCAGGAGAGGCAAAGCTCCTTAGGCTCCCAGGGTCCCGCCTCCTAGAGCTCCTGACACTGTGCCGCACACAGCATCATGCTCACCAGGAGTGCTTGAGGAGAGGCGAGGCTCCATACGCTCCCAGGGTCCCACCTCCTAGAGCTCCTGACACTGTGCCGCGCACAGCATCATGCTCACCAGGAGTGCTTGAGGAGAGGCGAGGCACCTTACGCTCCCAGAAGCCCGCCTCCTGGAGCTCCTGACACTGTATGCAATACAGGAACCCTATGTGAAGGGTCCGGAGACCTGGTAGGTATTGTGTGGTTACTGCTTACTAAGTCAGTGTGTACCAAATCATGTAAGAAAGAAAACATTCTTTCTAGAGTCCCCTCACTCACCGGGGTTGCCCCACGGTGACATGCTTCATCATTGGGGCCATCCCAGTTCTCTACGAAAAGGGGCGTGCTGCGACAAGGCGACTACGCTGGAGCACTGGTTTTGTGAGATGACTATGTGTGGTGCAAGTGTGGTGATGGTGGAGTGGGTGTGAAATTAAAAATACTGTGCTAGTGGGCCTCAACAATTTATTTTGCTCCTAGTGTGGTATAAAAACATTTAAAAAAGGGGTAACACTATGTTCTAACTTTTACTGAGCTAGATCAGTGTTATGGTCAACATGTTTCAAGCTCCCCCAAGCTTTTCTTCAGGACCATACAGGGTCCAGCCCTGTATTGCCACTCCTGTATTCAAATGAAAAAGTGTTTATAATAATAAATACTAGTTATTTATATTAAACGCTGTTGATAACAAAACATGCGTGTAGTTGTACATACGGTTTGTATTTTACTTGGAATGATAAAAGAGTGTTTGATTACACCCCATGGTCTTAGGCAAGGGCAGGAACGCCTCGTGGAAACATTGTTCCTATCGGCAAACCCGCTCGGTACTACCTGGTGCTTCCTCACCCGACCGCATACTTTTATCATTCCAAGTAAAATACAAACCGTATGTACAACTACACGCATGTTTTGTTATCAACAGCGTTTAATATAAATAACTAGTATTTATTATTATAAACACTTTTTCATTTGAATACAGGAGTGGCAATACAGGGCTGGACCCTGTATGGTCCTGAAGAAAAGCTTGGGGGAGCTTGAAACATGTTGACCGTAACACTGATCTAGCTCAGTAAAAGTTAGAACATAGTGTTACCCCTTTTTTAAATGTTTTTATACCACACTAGGAGCAAAATAAATTGTTGAGGCCCACTAGCACAGTATTTTTAATTTCACACCCACTCCACCATCACCACACTTGCACCACACATAGTCATCTCACAAAACCAGTGCTCCAGCGTAGTCGCCTTGTCGCAGCACGCCCCTTTTCGTAGAGAACTGGGATGGCCCCAATGATGAAGCATGTCACCGTGGGGCAACCCCGGTGAGTGAGGGGACTCTAGAAAGAAATTTTTCTTTCTTACATGATTTGGTACACACTGACTTAGTAAGCAGTAACCACACAATACCTACCAGGTCTCCGGATCCTTCACATAGGGTTCCTGTATTGCATATACTGACTGGAGGCCGACCTGGTTTGGTTTAACCTCCTTCTCCCTCTATTTTTTGTTTATGCTCCTGACACTGTGCCATGCACAGCATCATGCTTACCAGGAGTGCTTGAGGAGAGGCGAGGCACCTTACGCTCCCAGGGTCACGTCTCCTGAAGCCCTTGACACTGTGCCGCACACGGCATCATGCTCACCCGGAGTGCTTCAGGAGAGGAAAGGCACCTTACCCTCCTAGGGTCCCACCTCCTAGAGCTCCTGACACTGTGCCGCGCACAGCATCATGCTCACCAGGAGTGCTTGAGGAGAGGCGAGGCTCCTTACCCTCCCAGGGTCCCACCTCCTGGAGCTCCTGACACTGTGCCGCGCACAGCATCATGCTCACCAGGAGTGCTTGAGGAGAGGCGAGGCACCTTACCCTCCTAGGGTCCCACCTCCTGGAGCTCCTGACACTGTGCCGCGCACAGCATCATGCTCACCAGGAGTGCTTCAGGAGAAGCGAGGCACCTTACCCTCCCAGGGTCCCACCTCCTGGAGCTCCTGACACTGTGCTGCGCACAGCATCATGCTCACCAGGAGTGCATGAGGAGAGGCGAGGCTCCTTACCCTCCCAGGGTCCCACCTCCTAGAGCTCCTGACACTGTGCCGCGCACAGCATCATGCTCACCAGGAGTGCTTGAGGAGAGGCGAGGCTCCATACCCTCCCAGGGTCCCACCTCCTGGAGCTCCTGACACTGTGCCGCGCACAGCATCATGCTCACCAGGAGTGCTTGAGGAGAGGTGAGGCTCCATACCCTCCCAGGGTCCCACCTCCTGGAGCTCCTGACACTGTGCCGCGCACAGCATCATGCTCACCAGGAGTGCTTGAGGAGAGGCGAGGCTCCTTACCCTCCCAGGGTCCCACCTCCTGGAGCTCCTGACACTGTGCCGCGCACAGCATCATGCTCACCAGGAGTGCTTGAGGAGAGGCGAGGCTCCATACCCTCCCAGGGTCCCACCTCCTGGAGCTCCTGACACTGTGCCGCGCACAGCATCATGCTCACCAGGAGTGCTTGAGGAGAGGCGAGGCTCCATACCCTCCCAGGGTCCCGCCTCCTGGAGCTCCTGACAGTGTGCCGCGCACAGCATCATGCTCACCAGGAGTGCTTGAGGAGAGGCGAGGCTCCATACCCTCCCAGGGTCCCACCTCCTGGAGCTCCTGACACTGTGCCGCGCACAGCATCATGCTCACCAGGAGTGCTTGAGGAGAGGCGAGGCTCCTTACCCTCCCAGGGTCCCACCTCCTGGAGCTCCTGACACTGTGCCGCGCACAGCATCATGCTCACCAGGAGTGCTTGAGGAGAGGCGAGGCTCCATACCCTCCCAGGGTCCCACCTCCTGGAGCTCCTGACACTGTGCCGCGCACAGCATCATGCTCACCAGGAGTGCTTGAGGAGAGGCGAGGCTCCATACCCTCCGAGAGGCCTGCCTCCTGGAGCTCCTGACACTGTGCCGCGCACAGCATCATGCTCACCAGGAGTGCTTGAGGAGAGGTGAGGCTCCATACCCTCCCAGGGTCCCACCTCCTGGAGCTCCTGACACTGTGCCGCGCACAGCATCATGCTCACCAGGAGTGCTTGAGGAGAGGCGAGGCTCCATACCCTCCCAGGGTCCCGCCTCCTGGAGCTCCTGACAGTGTGCCGCGCACAGCATCATGCTCACCAGGAGTGCTTGAGGAGAGGCGAGGCTCCTTACCCTCCCAGGGTCCCACCTCCTGGAGCTCCTGACACTGTGCCGCGCACAGCATCATGCTCACCAGGAGTGCTTGAGGAGAGGCGAGGCTCCTTACCCTCCCAGGGTCCCACCTCCTGGAGCTCCTGACACTGTGCCGCGCACAGCATCATGCTCACCAGGAGTGCTTGAGGAGAGGCGAGGCTCCATACCCTCCCAGGGTCCCACCTCCTGGAGCTCCTGACACTGTGCCGCGCACAGCATCATGCTCACCAGGAGTGCTTGAGGAGAGGCGAGGCTCCATACCCTCCGAGAGGCCTGCCTCCTGGAGCTCCTGACACTGTGCCGCGCACAGCATCATGCTCACCAGGAGTGCTTGAGGAGAGGTGAGGCTCCATACCCTCCCAGGGTCCCACCTCCTGGAGCTCCTGACACTGTGCCGCGCACAGCATCATGCTCACCAGGAGTGCTTGAGGAGAGGCGAGGCTCCATACCCTCCCAGGGTCCCGCCTCCTGGAGCTCCTGACAGTGTGCCGCGCACAGCATCATGCTCACCAGGAGTGCTTGAGGAGAGGCGAGGCTCCTTACCCTCCCAGGGTCCCACCTCCTGGAGCTCCTGACACTGTGCCGCGCACAGCATCATGCTCACCAGGAGTGCTTGAGGAGAGGCGAGGCTCCTTACCCTCCCAGGGTCCCACCTCCTGGAGCTCCTGACACTGTGCCGCGCACAGCATCATGCTCACCAGGAGTGCTTGAGGAGAGGCGAGGCTCCATACCCTCCCAGGGTCCCACCTCCTGGAGCTCCTGACACTGTGCCGCGCACAGCATCATGCTCACCAGGAGTGCTTGAGGAGAGGCGAGGCTCCTTACCCTCCCAGGGTCCCACCTCCTGGAGCTCCTGACACTGTGCCGCGCACAGCATCATGCTCACCAGGAGTGCTTCAGGAGAGGAAAGGCACCTTACCCTCCTAGGGTCCCTCCTCCTGGAGCTCCTGACACTGTGCCGCACACGGCATCATGCTCACCAGGAGTGCTTGAGGAGAGGCGAGGCTCCTTACCCTCCCAGGGTCCCACCTCCTGGAGCTCTTGACACTGTGCCGCGCACAGCATCATGCTCACCAGGAGTGCATGAGGAGAGGCGAGGCTCCATACCCTCCCAGGGGCCTGCCTCCTGGAGCTCCTGACACTGTGCCGCGCACAGCATCATGCTCACCAGGAGTGCTTGAGGAGAGGCGAGGCTCCTTACGCTCCCAGGGTCCCGCCTCCTGGAGCTCTTGACACTGTGCCGCGCACAGCATCATGCTCACCAGGAGTGCTTTAGGAGAGGCGAGGGTCCATACGCTCCCAGGGTCCCGCCTCCTGGAGCTCCTGACACTGTGCCGCGCACAGCATCATGCTCACCAGGAGTGCTTGAGGAGAGGCGAAGCTCCTTACCCTCCCAAGGGCCCGCCTCCTGGAGCTCCTGACAGTGTGCCGCGCACAGCATCATGCTCACCAGGAGTGCATGAGGAGAGGCGAGGCTCCTTACCCTCCCAGGGTCCCACCTCCTAGAGCTCCTGACACTGTGCCGCGCACAGCATCATGCTCACCAGGAGTGCTTGAGGAGAGGCGAGGCTCCTTACCCTCCCAGGGTCCCACCTCCTGGAGCTCCTGACAGTGTGCCGCGCACAGCATCATGCTCACCAGGAGTGCTTGAGGAGAGGCGAGGCTCCTTACCCTCCCAGGGTCCCACCTCCTGGAGCTCCTGACACTGTGCCGCGCACAGCATCATGCTTACCAGGAGTGCTTCAGGAAAGGCGAGGCACCATACGCTCCCAGGGTCCCACCTCCTAGAGCTCCTGACACTGTGCCGCGCACAGCATCATGCTCACCAGGAGTGCTTCAGGAGAGGAAAGGCACCTTACCCTCCCAGGGTCCCACCTCCTGGAGCTCCTGACACTGTGCCGCGCACAGCATCATGATCACCAGGAGTGCCTGAGGAGAGGCGAGGCACCTTACACTCCCAGGGTCCCACCTCCTGGAGCTCCTGACACTGTGCCGCGCACAGCATCATGCTCACCAGGAGTGCATGAGGAGAGGCGAAGCTCCATACCCTCCCAGGGGCCTGCCTCCTGGAGCTCCTGACACTGTGCCGCGCACAGCATCATGCTCACCAGGAGTGCTTGAGGAGAGGCGAAGCTCCTTACCCTCCCAAGGGCCTGCCTCCTGGAGCTCCTGACAGTGTGCCGCGCACAGCATCATGCTCACCAGGAGTGCATGAGGAGAGGCGAGGCTCCTTACCCTCCCAAGGGCCCGCCTCCTGGAGCTCCTGACAGTGTGCCGCGCACAGCATCATGCTCACCAGGAGTGCTTGAGGAGAGGCGAGGCTCCATACCCTCCCAGGGTCCCGCCTCCTGGAGCTCCTGACAGTGTGCCGCGCACAGCATCATGCTCACCAGGAGTGCTTGAGGAGAGGCGAGGCTCCTTACCCTCCTAGGGTCCCTCCTCCTGGAGCTCCTGACACTGTGCCGCGCACAGCATCATGCTCACCAGGAGATGCTTCAGGAGAGGCGAGGGTCCATACGCTCCCAGGGTCCCGCCTCCTGGAGCTCTTGACACTGTGCCGCGCACAGCATCATGCTCACCAGGAGTGCTTGAGGAGAGGCGAGGCTCCTTACGCTCCCAGGGTCCCGCCTCCTGGAGCTCTTGACACTGTGCCGCGCACAGCGTCATGCTCACCAGGAGTGCTTGAGGAGAGGCGAGGCTCCTTACGCTCCCAGAGTCCCACCTCCTGGAGCTCTTGACACTGTGCAGTGTACAGCATCATGCTCACCAGGAGTGCATGAGGAGAGGCGAGGCTCCTTACCCTCCCAGGGTCCCACCTCCTGGAGCTCCTGACACTGTGCCGCGCACAGCATCATGCTCACCAGGAGTGCTTGAGGAGAGGCGAGGCTCCATACCCTCCCAGGGTCCCACCTCCTGGAGCTCCTGACACTGTGCCGCGCACAGCATCATGCTCACCAGGAGTGCTTGAGGAGAGGCGAGGCACCTTACGCTCCCAGGGTCCCGCCTCCTGGAGTTCTTGACACTGTGCCGCGCACAGCATCATGCTCACCAGGAGTGCTTGAGGAGAGGCGAGGCTCCATACCCTCCGAGAGGCCTGCCTCCTGGAGCTCCTGACACTGTGCCGCGCACAGCATCATGCTCACCAGGAGTGCTTGAGGAGAGGTGAGGCTCCATACCCTCCCAGGGTCCCACCTCCTGGAGCTCCTGACACTGTGCCGCGCACAGCATCATGCTCACCAGGAGTGCTTCAGGAGAGGAAAGGCACCTTACCCTCCTAGGGTCCCACCTCCTGGAGCTCCTGACACTATGCCACGCACAGCATCTTGCTTACCAGGAGTGCTTCAGGAGAGGAAAGGCACCTTACCCTCCTAGGGTCCCTCCTCCTGGAGCTCCTGACACTGTGCCGCGCACAGCATCATGCTCACCAAGAGTGCTTGAGGAGAGGTGAGGCTCCTTACGCTCCCAGGGTCCCACCTCCTGGAGCTCCTGACACTGTGCCGCGCACAGCATCATGCTCACCAGGAGTGCTTGAGGAGAGGCGAGGGTCCGTACGCTCCCAGGGTCCCACCTCCTGGAGCTCCTGACACTGTGCCGCGCACAGCATCATGCTCACCAGGAGTGCTTCAGTAGAGGCGAGGCTCCTTACCCTCCCAGGGTCCCACCTCCTGGAGCTCCTGACACTGTGCCGCGCACAGCATCATGCTCACCAGGAGTGCTTGAGGAGAGGCGAGGCTCCATACCCTCCCAGGGGCCTGCCTCCTGGAGCTCCTGACACTGTGCCGCGCACAGCATCATGCTCACCAGGAGTGCTTGAGGAGAGGCGAGGCTCCATACCCTCCCAGGGTCCCACCTCCTGGAGCTCCTGACACTGTGCCGCGCACAGCATCATGCTCACCAGGAGTGCTTGAGGAGAGGCGAGGCTCCTTACCCTCCCAAGGGCCTGCCTCCTGGAGCTCTTGACACTGTGCCGCGCACAGCATCATGCTCACCAGGAGTGCTTGAGGAGAGGCGAGGCTCCATACCCTCCCAGGGTCCCGCCTCCTGGAGCTCCTGACAGTGTGCCGCGCACAGCATCATGCTCACCAGGAGTGCTTGAGGAGAGGCGAGGCTCCATACCCTCCCAAGGGCCTGCCTCCTGGAGCTCTTGACACTGTGCCGCGCACAGCATCATGCTCACCAGGAGTGCTTGAGGAGAGGCGAGGCTCCATACCCTCCCAGGGTCCCACCTCCTGGAGCTCCTGACACTGTGCCACACACAGCATCATGCTCACCAGGAGTGCTTGAGGAGAGGCGAGGCTCCTTACCCTCCCAGGGTCCCGCCTCCTGGAGCTCCTGACAGTGTGCCGCGCACAGCATCATGCTCACCAGGAGTGCTTGAGGAGAGGTGAGGCTCCTTACGCTCCCAGGGTCCCGCCTCCTGGAGCTCTTGACACTGTGCCGCGCACAGCATCATGCTCACCAGGAGTGCTTCAGGAGAGGCGAGGGTCCTTACCCTCCCAGGGGCCTGCCTCCTGGAGCTCCTGACACTGTGCCGCGCACAGCATCATGCTCACCAGGAGTGCTTCAGGAGAGGCGAGGGTCCTTACCCTCCCAGGGGCCTGCCTCCTGGAGCTCCTGACACTGTGCCGCGCACAGCATCATGCTCACCAGGAGTGCTTGAGGAGAGGCGAGGCTCCATACCCTCCCAGGGTCCCGCCTCCTGGAGCTCCTGACAGTGTGCCGCGCACAGCATCATGCTCACCAGGAGTGCTTCAGGAGAGGAAAGGCACCTTACCCTCCTAGGGTCCCTCCTCCTGGAGCTCCTGACACTGTGCCGCGCACAGCGTCATGCTCACCAGGAGTGCTTGAGGAGAGGTGAGGCTCCATACCCTCCCAGGGTCCCACCTCCTGGAGCTCCTGACACTGTGCCGCGCACAGCATCATGCTCACCAGGAGTGCTTGAGGAGAGGCGAGGCTCCATACCCTCCGAGAGGCCTGCCTCCTGGAGCTCCTGACACTGTGCCGCGCACAGCATCATGCTCACCAGGAGTGCTTGAGGAGAGGTGAGGCTCCATACCCTCCCAGGGTCCCACCTCCTGGAGCTCCTGACACTGTGCCGCGCACAGCATCATGCTCACCAGGAGTGCTTGAGGAGAGGCGAGGCTCCATACCCTCCCAGGGTCCCGCCTCCTGGAGCTCCTGACAGTGTGCCGCGCACAGCATCATGCTCACCAGGAGTGCTTGAGGAGAGGCGAGGCTCCTTACCCTCCCAGGGTCCCACCTCCTGGAGCTCCTGACACTGTGCCGCGCACAGCATCATGCTCACCAGGAGTGCTTGAGGAGAGGCGAGGCTCCTTACCCTCCCAGGGTCCCACCTCCTGGAGCTCCTGACACTGTGCCGCGCACAGCATCATGCTCACCAGGAGTGCTTGAGGAGAGGCGAGGCTCCATACCCTCCCAGGGTCCCACCTCCTGGAGCTCCTGACACTGTGCCGCGCACAGCATCATGCTCACCAGGAGTGCTTGAGGAGAGGCGAGGCTCCTTACCCTCCCAGGGTCCCACCTCCTGGAGCTCCTGACACTGTGCCGCGCACAGCATCATGCTCACCAGGAGTGCTTCAGGAGAGGAAAGGCACCTTACCCTCCTAGGGTCCCTCCTCCTGGAGCTCCTGACACTGTGCCGCACACGGCATCATGCTCACCAGGAGTGCTTGAGGAGAGGCGAGGCTCCTTACCCTCCCAGGGTCCCACCTCCTGGAGCTCTTGACACTGTGCCGCGCACAGCATCATGCTCACCAGGAGTGCATGAGGAGAGGCGAGGCTCCATACCCTCCCAGGGGCCTGCCTCCTGGAGCTCCTGACACTGTGCCGCGCACAGCATCATGCTCACCAGGAGTGCTTGAGGAGAGGCGAGGCTCCTTACGCTCCCAGGGTCCCGCCTCCTGGAGCTCTTGACACTGTGCCGCGCACAGCATCATGCTCACCAGGAGTGCTTTAGGAGAGGCGAGGGTCCATACGCTCCCAGGGTCCCGCCTCCTGGAGCTCCTGACACTGTGCCGCGCACAGCATCATGCTCACCAGGAGTGCTTGAGGAGAGGCGAAGCTCCTTACCCTCCCAAGGGCCCGCCTCCTGGAGCTCCTGACAGTGTGCCGCGCACAGCATCATGCTCACCAGGAGTGCATGAGGAGAGGCGAGGCTCCTTACCCTCCCAGGGTCCCACCTCCTAGAGCTCCTGACACTGTGCCGCGCACAGCATCATGCTCACCAGGAGTGCTTGAGGAGAGGCGAGGCTCCTTACCCTCCCAGGGTCCCACCTCCTGGAGCTCCTGACAGTGTGCCGCGCACAGCATCATGCTCACCAGGAGTGCTTGAGGAGAGGCGAGGCTCCTTACCCTCCCAGGGTCCCACCTCCTGGAGCTCCTGACACTGTGCCGCGCACAGCATCATGCTTACCAGGAGTGCTTCAGGAAAGGCGAGGCACCATACGCTCCCAGGGTCCCACCTCCTAGAGCTCCTGACACTGTGCCGCGCACAGCATCATGCTCACCAGGAGTGCTTCAGGAGAGGAAAGGCACCTTACCCTCCCAGGGTCCCACCTCCTGGAGCTCCTGACACTGTGCCGCGCACAGCATCATGATCACCAGGAGTGCCTGAGGAGAGGCGAGGCACCTTACACTCCCAGGGTCCCACCTCCTGGAGCTCCTGACACTGTGCCGCGCACAGCATCATGCTCACCAGGAGTGCATGAGGAGAGGCGAAGCTCCATACCCTCCCAGGGGCCTGCCTCCTGGAGCTCCTGACACTGTGCCGCGCACAGCATCATGCTCACCAGGAGTGCTTGAGGAGAGGCGAAGCTCCTTACCCTCCCAAGGGCCTGCCTCCTGGAGCTCCTGACAGTGTGCCGCGCACAGCATCATGCTCACCAGGAGTGCATGAGGAGAGGCGAGGCTCCTTACCCTCCCAAGGGCCCGCCTCCTGGAGCTCCTGACAGTGTGCCGCGCACAGCATCATGCTCACCAGGAGTGCTTGAGGAGAGGCGAGGCTCCATACCCTCCCAGGGTCCCGCCTCCTGGAGCTCCTGACAGTGTGCCGCGCACAGCATCATGCTCACCAGGAGTGCTTGAGGAGAGGCGAGGCTCCTTACCCTCCTAGGGTCCCTCCTCCTGGAGCTCCTGACACTGTGCCGCGCACAGCATCATGCTCACCAGGAGATGCTTCAGGAGAGGCGAGGGTCCATACGCTCCCAGGGTCCCGCCTCCTGGAGCTCTTGACACTGTGCCGCGCACAGCATCATGCTCACCAGGAGTGCTTGAGGAGAGGCGAGGCTCCTTACGCTCCCAGGGTCCCGCCTCCTGGAGCTCTTGACACTGTGCCGCGCACAGCGTCATGCTCACCAGGAGTGCTTGAGGAGAGGCGAGGCTCCTTACGCTCCCAGAGTCCCACCTCCTGGAGCTCTTGACACTGTGCAGTGTACAGCATCATGCTCACCAGGAGTGCATGAGGAGAGGCGAGGCTCCTTACCCTCCCAGGGTCCCACCTCCTGGAGCTCCTGACACTGTGCCGCGCACAGCATCATGCTCACCAGGAGTGCTTGAGGAGAGGCGAGGCTCCATACCCTCCCAGGGTCCCACCTCCTGGAGCTCCTGACACTGTGCCGCGCACAGCATCATGCTCACCAGGAGTGCTTGAGGAGAGGCGAGGCACCTTACGCTCCCAGGGTCCCGCCTCCTGGAGTTCTTGACACTGTGCCGCGCACAGCATCATGCTCACCAGGAGTGCTTGAGGAGAGGCGAGGCTCCATACCCTCCGAGAGGCCTGCCTCCTGGAGCTCCTGACACTGTGCCGCGCACAGCATCATGCTCACCAGGAGTGCTTGAGGAGAGGTGAGGCTCCATACCCTCCCAGGGTCCCACCTCCTGGAGCTCCTGACACTGTGCCGCGCACAGCATCATGCTCACCAGGAGTGCTTCAGGAGAGGAAAGGCACCTTACCCTCCTAGGGTCCCACCTCCTGGAGCTCCTGACACTGTGCCACGCACAGCATCTTGCTTACCAGGAGTGCTTCAGGAGAGGAAAGGCACCTTACCCTCCTAGGGTCCCTCCTCCTGGAGCTCCTGACACTGTGCCGCGCACAGCATCATGCTCACCAAGAGTGCTTGAGGAGAGGTGAGGCTCCTTACGCTCCCAGGGTCCCACCTCCTGGAGCTCCTGACACTGTGCCGCGCACAGCATCATGCTCACCAGGAGTGCTTGAGGAGAGGCGAGGGTCCGTACGCTCCCAGGGTCCCACCTCCTGGAGCTCCTGACACTGTGCCGCGCACAGCATCATGCTCACCAGGAGTGCTTCAGTAGAGGCGAGGCTCCTTACCCTCCCAGGGTCCCACCTCCTGGAGCTCCTGACACTGTGCCGCGCACAGCATCATGCTCACCAGGAGTGCTTGAGGAGAGGCGAGGCTCCATACCCTCCCAGGGGCCTGCCTCCTGGAGCTCCTGACACTGTGCCGCGCACAGCATCATGCTCACCAGGAGTGCTTGAGGAGAGGCGAGGCTCCATACCCTCCCAGGGTCCCACCTCCTGGAGCTCCTGACACTGTGCCGCGCACAGCATCATGCTCACCAGGAGTGCTTGAGGAGAGGCGAGGCTCCTTACCCTCCCAAGGGCCTGCCTCCTGGAGCTCTTGACACTGTGCCGCGCACAGCATCATGCTCACCAGGAGTGCTTGAGGAGAGGCGAGGCTCCATACCCTCCCAGGGTCCCGCCTCCTGGAGCTCCTGACAGTGTGCCGCGCACAGCATCATGCTCACCAGGAGTGCTTGAGGAGAGGCGAGGCTCCATACCCTCCCAAGGGCCTGCCTCCTGGAGCTCTTGACACTGTGCCGCGCACAGCATCATGCTCACCAGGAGTGCTTGAGGAGAGGCGAGGCTCCATACCCTCCCAGGGTCCCACCTCCTGGAGCTCCTGACACTGTGCCACACACAGCATCATGCTCACCAGGAGTGCTTGAGGAGAGGCGAGGCTCCTTACCCTCCCAGGGTCCCGCCTCCTGGAGCTCCTGACAGTGTGCCGCGCACAGCATCATGCTCACCAGGAGTGCTTGAGGAGAGGTGAGGCTCCTTACGCTCCCAGGGTCCCGCCTCCTGGAGCTCTTGACACTGTGCCGCGCACAGCATCATGCTCACCAGGAGTGCTTCAGGAGAGGCGAGGGTCCTTACCCTCCCAGGGGCCTGCCTCCTGGAGCTCCTGACACTGTGCCGCGCACAGCATCATGCTCACCAGGAGTGCTTCAGGAGAGGCGAGGGTCCTTACCCTCCCAGGGGCCTGCCTCCTGGAGCTCCTGACACTGTGCCGCGCACAGCATCATGCTCACCAGGAGTGCTTGAGGAGAGGCGAGGCTCCATACCCTCCCAGGGTCCCGCCTCCTGGAGCTCCTGACAGTGTGCCGCGCACAGCATCATGCTCACCAGGAGTGCTTCAGGAGAGGAAAGGCACCTTACCCTCCTAGGGTCCCTCCTCCTGGAGCTCCTGACACTGTGCCGCGCACAGCGTCATGCTCACCAGGAGTGCTTGAGGAGAGGTGAGGCTCCATACCCTCCCAGGGTCCCACCTCCTGGAGCTCCTGACACTGTGCCGCGCACAACGTCATGCTCACCAGGAGTGCTTGAGGAGAGGCGAGGCTCCTTACGCTCCCAGGGTCCCGCCTCCTGGAGCTCCTGACACTGTGCCGCGCACAGCATCATGCTCACCAGGAGTGCTTGAGGAGAGGCGAGGCTCCTTACCCTCCCAGGGTCCCGCCTCCTGGAGCTCTTGACACTGTGCCGCGCACAGCATCATGCTCACCTGGAGTGCTTGAGGAGAGGCGAGGCTCCTTACCCTCCCAGGGGCCCGCCTCCTGGAGCTCCTGACACTGTGCCGCGCACAGCATCATGCTCACCAGGAGTGCTTGAGGAGAGGCGAGGCTCCATACGCTCCCAGGGTCCCACCTCCTGGAGCTCCTGACACTGTGCCGCACACAGCATCATGCTCACCAGGAGTGCTTGAGGAGAGGCGAGGCTCCTTACGCTCCTAGGGTCCCACCTCCTGGAGCTCCTGACACTGTGCCGCACACAGCATCATGCTCACCTGGAGTGCTTGAGGAGAGGCGAGGCTCCTTACCCTCCCAGGGGCCTGCCTCCTGGAGCTCCTGACACTGTGCCACACACAGCATCATGCTCACCTGGAGTGCATGAGGAGAGGCGAGGCTCCATACCCTCCCAGGGTCCCGCCTCCTGGAGCTTACTTGCAAAAGGTTCCCACAGATTCCAGAGATCTTTTGTAATCCGTCCGAGCAGTCACAACAACGGAAGTGTTTTGGGCTCCAGCTCTCTTTATTGCCAGGATGATGGGAGGAGCTTAGGAGTGGGAGGAAATGGAAATGTTTTCTTTACGCTTTTCTGATTGGCTCGGGTAGATCACAGGATGCCTCGTTAGAGGTTACACACCTCATAGAGTAAGTATTGGTACAAGACAAGCGGTATTCGGAGTAATGGAGATTACCAGTATGTAATTGCATGCTTCAACAGGTTAGGAGGTGTTTCTGGTTGTTCAGCCAAACACGTGTTTCGCCCCTGTCACTGGCATCCAGGCCTGGGCCTTTCTCAAGGCTCTACATATTGATGGTCCCTTTTGTTAAGGGTGTGAATGTCACCATAGAAACAGCATTAATAAGGCACAAGCAGTCCTGGAAATTAGATTTGAGATTTTGTTCACCACTCCATTTTCAAAATATTCATCTTAAGTCACTTGTAATTACAGGGTACGGGAATCTGAAAGAAAAAAAGGAAAAAACGCGGAAATAGTTGGTAAGTTTTAGATCTGCCTCCATAGTACACAAACAATGGTCCAGGCCACTGATGTTAATTTAGTATATCACGTTGATGCGACCCTGCGTGTGAGAAGGTGGAGCGGGCTCTGTCGGGTGGTGTGTTGGGTGGTGTACGGCTGCCTGTCTCATTTCTTTCTTCGTTGTCGTCCCCTTCGTGCTGTTTTATATGTATCTTACACCCTCTCGTGCAGCTGTACATTTGAAATAGTTCTTTGTTCAATGTAAATGTTCAGTGTGCACTTACTTCATTGGTGTGGGGGTGTATTTCATTTTATTAGCCAGTGATACACCTGGCACACAGCACCGTCCGCACCAGGACATTGTTGCACTCTAGGAAGTACACATGTGTTTTACGTGTTTTAGGACAGCTGTGAAGTGAAGAACTTTACACAGCAGGAGTACACGAACTAAATTCTAACTGTACAGCTTTGTCCTTGGAAGTTGTGTCTTTGTGATATCATCTACTCCATGTCTTTGCAGTTGTGTGCCTGTTGTGTCATTATTTGGTGTGTAGTTAATATTGTTTTCATACTTACAATGTGTCACTGCACAAATGTAAATTTGAGCCAGTCTTTAAGTGCTTGTATTGAGTTTGCACTTGTCTGACCTATGTGATTCCTTTTTTGCCAGGTTATAATGTTGTATGCCTTTGTGTGTTGCTCTATTGTGTTGTGTTATTTTCATAACAATGTTGTGCCAGTGATACCCGTACTGACTACTACACTGATGATACCAAGAACCGAAAAGTACTGTGGGGCGATCTGGGTGTGTACATGTGCTTTTCATTAGGAGTCACTCCGGCGAGTGAGTACAGGTGTAACTCCGGCGAGGGAGTACAGGTGTATCTCCGGCGAGTGAGTACAGGCGTAACTCCGGCGAGTGAGTACAGGTGTATCTCCGGCGAGTGAGTACAGGCGTAACTCCGGCGAGTGAGTACAGGTGTATCTCCGGCGAGTGAGTACAGGCGTAACTCCGGCGAGTGAGTACAGGTGTATCTCCGGCGAGTGAGTACAGGCGTAACTCCGGCGAGTGAGTACAGGCGTAACTCCGGCGAGTGAGTACAGGTGTATCTCCGGCGAGTGAGTACAGGCGTAACTCCGGCGAGTGAGTACAGGCGTAACTCCGGCGAGTGAGTACAGGTGTAACTCCGGCGAGGGAGTACAGGTGTAACTCCAGCGAGTGAGTACAGGTGTAACTCCGGCGAGGGAGTACAGGTGTAACTCCGGCGAGTGAGTACAGGTGTAACTCCGGCGAGTGAGTACTGGTGTAGGTGTAACTCCGGCGAGTGAGTACAGGTGTAGGCGTAACTCAGGCGAGTGAGTGCAGGTCTTTACAAGGGTGCTCCTGTCTGAGACTCTCAGGGGATGTAAATGCAGCACTCCAGGTGTAAGGGTTTCTACACGAAGGGAACAGATACACTCAGTAGTTTGATTCCTGCACGTGGGAGATGTTCATGGCACAAATCCTTGGGGTTCATCTTGTTTTGTTTTTAGGTCAGGGATAGTGCAGGCTCACTCTATGCACCTCCTGAACCGAAATGAGGGCCCTTTTTGGAGCTTGCTTTTATCCTTGTGGTTCATTGTCACTCTGAGGCCTTGGAGATGCCCTCATGCAAGTCTTCCTCTCAGCTGGCTCTTGCCTTCCTGTCAGCTGGCTCTTGTCTTCCTCACGGCTGGCTCTTGCCTTCCTGTCAGCTGGCTCTTGTCTTCCTCTCGGCTGGCTCCTGTCTTCTTCTCAGCTGGCTCTTGCTTTCCTCTCGGCTGGCTCTTGCCTGTGGATCTTCCTCTTGGCTGGCTCCTGTCTTCCTCTCGGCTGACTCTTGTCTTCCTGTGGGTCTTCCTCTCGGCTGGCTCTTGCATCCCTCTTGGCTGGCTCCTGTCTTCCTCTCGGCAAGCTCTTGCTTTCCTCTCGGCTGACTCTTGTCTTCTTGTGGTCTTCCTCTCGGCTGGCTCCTGTCTTCTTCTCAGCTGGCTCTTGCTTTCCTCTCGGCTGGCTCCTGTCTTTCTCTCGGCTGGCTCTTGACTTCACCTCGGCTGGCTCTTGTCTTCCTGTGTTCCTTGCTCTTAGCTGACTCTTGTCTTCCTGTGTTCCTTGCTCTTAGCTGACTCTTGTCTTCCTGTGGGTCTTCCTCCCGGCTAGCTCTTGTCTTCCTGTGGGTCCTCCTCTTGGCTGGCTCATCTTCTTGTGGTCTTTGTTAGACCTGGCACCTTGGCGTGAGTCTCCCTTCCACTTTTTGCTGATGTGCCTCATGTGTTTTCGCTGGTGTTAGCTGCTCAGGGCACTGCGCCACGGCCAATCCGTGCCACAGTGCAAGTGCTCCCTATGAAAAGTGTACCTGTAATTGGTTTCCATGATTGGCTTATTTGGTTTACTGTCAGGCCCCAGTAAAGTGCACTAGGAGTGCCAGGGCTTGTAAATCCAAATACTGCTAGTGGGCCTGCAGCGCTGGTTGTGCCACCCACAGGAGAGGCCTAGTAAAATGTGTCTAGGGTCTGCCATTGCAGAATCTGCGTGCAGTCTGGTACTGTCATGCTAACTGTGCAAGTGCGCCTACTTGCCAGTCCCTAAACCTTCCCTTAACTTCATATTAGTCACCCCTATGGGAGGCCCAAGGGCAGGGTGCATTGTAAGTGTAAGGTAGGACAAGCCCTGATGTGTGTGGCATGTCCTAATAGTGAATTACAGCCATTTTCGTTTTTCACTATTGTAAGGCTACCTGTTCTCATAGGCCAGAATGGGCTGCTGGAATTATTACACTCTATAATCCCAGCAGGCTCAGGGAACATGGCAGAAAGTCAAGTTTAGTATGCCTGAACTCAGAATAATAAACTACTTCTTTCAGTAAAGTTTATTTTAATATCCTGTGTTTGCAAATGCCACTTTTAGAAAGTTAGCATTTGCCTGCCTGACCATTTCAGCCTGCCTCTGCTAGGAATTGTATCTGCTGTCTGGTTTCTGTGAGTGACAGGGCTGGGGGATTCCAGGGGACAGTCTGGGCTGCCAGGTGGTGAATAGAGGGATTACCCCCAGGTTAGGTGGGAGGAGTGCCCCTTGTCTCTGAATAGGGCTGTGCTCTACCACCACAATGCTGGCTCCACCTCCTGCAGAGCGTCTGATGTCCCTGCCCTGCACCCTGAAAGAAACAGCCAGAGTCTCAACAAGAAAGTGCCCCAAAACCGAGCTGAACCAGGCTCAGGCCCCCTGGCCTGTAAAGACAAAAAAAACTGTGTATAAAAGTAGGAGCCCTGCTCCTAAACTTTAGATCCTGTTTTGACCACGAAGAACCTCTGCCCGACTAGAAGGACCAGGAGAAGCTGAAGGAGGAAGACTGTCCCTGACCTGGGACACTGGCCTGCAGTTGGTGCCTTGCTGAAGGAAGGAGAGGAAAAGACCAGAAAGGACTTTGTAGAACTTGTGCCTGAAACGATCTCCAAGGTCTTGAATTTGAGCTTGCCCCCTGAACTGAGCCCCAGGACCATTGGGCTCATTGTACCTTCGCCCGTCTGCTGCTGAGCTGTTGGGTTTTCCTTCCCGCCGGAGCCGTGACCCCTGCTGCCTTCGCCCCCTCCTGGGGCCGTGACACCCCGGAGCCTGACCGCCCCTGCCCGCTGAGAGCCCCGCTCGAGTTCGAGCCGCTCTCTTTACGCTGTGCCGGGCCACCCACTCGCCTGCCACGGAGCGCGCTGTGCGCACCTCACCCCTCCCGCTGGAATCCCCTCCAAGTGCTGCCTCGAGCCACAGCCGGCGCGTACCTTTGAAACGTACGCCTCCACCCCGCAGCCTTGAAACCCGCCGGGCCGCGCTGCACGATCTAGGCCTCTCGGTACGGTGCGTACTGAGAGCCCTGTGCCGCGCCAGCTCCGCCTTTACAGCCCCCGTCGACCCGAAGGTACGCCGCGAATGTCCTAGTGTACACAAGAAGTATGCCCCGCAGGCCTGAACGACGCCTCGCCCCGTGAGCTGCATAGAGTCCCGGACCACCCGCACCTCTCCCCGTCGTCCCGCTCACCCGCCTCTCACCTCGAGGGGTCTTCGAGCTGACATTTACGCGGAGAACCGCTGGCCCCGTCCCGGGCCCACCCTCACCTGTGGCTGCATCTGAAAAGCCTCGGACATTACGAACAAGGTACTGTGACACACAAACTCGATCGTCAGTTCTCATCGGATCCAGGGTCCGCAACGTTTGTTTTCCCTATCGTCCTGCACGTGTAAACGGGTCGCACCATCAGCGCGAAGCGCGCAGAGACCCACAGTTCCCCTTGTTGCCGAATATTGAAGTACTTTGTCATTATTAGATATTGTGGCCTCATTTAACAACGTTAAATGGTCTTGTAAGTGAGCCTGCATATGAAGTATATTTTTCCATAAAGCCTACGTATTTTTCTACATAAATTACATCTGGTGTCCGTTTGTGGTGGGTCAATTGGGTTACTGTATGTGGTCATAAATGCTTAACTGACTTAGCGCCCTGAGGATTAGCCTTGTCTGCTTGCGCCACGCAACCTAAAGGGTGAGCAGGGGTTATTCCTAAGGGGTAGTTCCTTGGCCCTGACTAGAGGAGAGGGTCCCTGTTTGTCACAAGTGCATACCTGTGCCAACCAGAGACCCCCAATTCTAACATTGGAGGCAGCGGAAAGGATTTTCGAATTTGCATTTATGATTTATGTACAGTAACTTATTGATCACCACATAGTGAGTGCAGACCTATAACGCAGCCACAGATCCATTGATTTTTTTTAGTTTTGCTGAGAGATCTCCTATTTTTTAAATCATGCCTGGTTCACTCCCTGTTGGAAGGGCAGCCTCTATAATCTCTGAAGTAGATGACCTAGATTGGGGAGAAGAAGGACTTGAAAGCTACAAAGTGGAGCAGTTGAAAGGTTTCTGCTTAAAGTTCAGTCTCCCAATCAGGATGTAGAAATAAAACCCAGCTCATAAAGGCGAGGAGGGCCTGGAAAGAGTCAAGGGAACCCGAAAATGCGGTGGTAGTGGAACCACCAGAGAGTATTGTTGATTTGAGCAGAGTCCTGTCGACAGAGGAGTTGGCAGACAGGGAAGCAACCAGGGCACATGAAGTAGAGATGGCGAGATTAAATGGACAGATGGAAATGGAGAAACAAAGATTGACAATGGAGGAGAAAAAGCTCCAAATGAATCATGACATGAGATTGAAGGAGTTGGAGCTGAAAGCTAAAAGTTTGGAAACAACTCCCTCTGGTGGTAGCACAACGCCGGTGCAAGTAGAGTCAAGGGTGTACATGCCAAAAGATGTGGTAAAGGAATACTTTAAGGGGGATGACATAGGGCAGTGGTTCAAGGCCTATGAGGTAGCCATGTCCTCCCACCGGGTCCCTGAGAGAGATTGGGTAGCGGGGTTGTGGGGGTGGTTCGTTAGCGAAGGGCGGGACACCCTGCTAGATTTGCCCTCTGAAGTTTACAATTCCTATCCCCACATGAAGGAAGCCTTGATGACCAGGTTTGGGTTAACTCCTGAAATGTATAGACAGAGGTTCAGGGGTTGTACTAAGATTCCTGGGAGTACCTATGTGGAGTATGTAACCTTTTTCTGCAGAGCACTGGATGGTTGGGTGAAGGGTAGCAAAGTGAATGATTTTCAAGGGCTTCTTGATTTAATGGCGTGGGAGCACTTGTCTAGTAATTGTTTTCCTTAGCTACGCCAGCACCTGATTGATAGGAAGCTGACTAATCCTAGGAAGCTTGCTGAGGAGGTGGACCGCTGGCTCAGCACCAGGGTCCACAAGGGTCCAGTGGGAGACTCAGCCAAGGGTGGGCAGGGTCCCCAGCAGAAGAGTGGGGGGGACAGGGGTAAACAGAAAGGGTTCTAAAAAGGCCCCCAAAGTAATCCCCAAGGGAACCAAGGGAAAGGTTCTCAGCCTCCCCCGCCCCAGAAACAGACCGGGGCCCGACAGGTAAGCCTGTTCAGAGAGGGCCCATCAACTGTTACAGGTGTGGTGACCTGGGACATTTTGCCACTGATCCTAAGTGTCGCCTGTTTGGAAAAACCGCACCTACTGGTCCCCCTCGGCAAATCGCTAATGTAACTTTAGGGGAAGAAGTAGCAGTCCAAAGGGGGGGATCCTGTTCAGATGACCCTGGTCTCTTTAGGAGACAGTGAGATGGTCCCTGAGAACTACTTAACCTCCAACACTAAGAAATATGGGCAAGTAGTGACCATCAATGGAAAGAAGGTTGAGGCTCTTAGAGACACAGGAGCCAGTGTGACTGCAGTCCGGCAGCACCTGGTGTTTCAAGAGCAGGTTGTACCGCATGCCTACTGCCGTGTTGTCAATGCTGACAGCACAGAGAGTCGTTGTCCGATGGCTCAAGTTCCCTTTGAGTGGGGGGGTCTCTGGTACTCTGCAGGTTGCTGTGAGAACTTCCATGCCTGTAGACTGTTTACTAGGGAATGACTTGGAGAGCTCCCCTTGGGAAAAGGTGGAGAAGACAACTCACCTGAGGATGGTGGGTTTACCTGACTGGACGTGCGTGACCACCCGGTCAATGGCAGCCAGTAGGGGTGTTCAATAGGTCCTGGAGCCTGAGGGAGAGGCCCAGGAACCGGCCTTAGAGGGAGGGCGCAAGAGGCGCGGGAAACCGGCCCCTGAAGTTCCCACGGCCCAGGAGGAAGCAGACCTTGAGGGGGATGCCCTGGAGCCTACCGGGGAACAAATAGCCGAACTGGGGGACCTGCCTGAGCTGACCCATTGGCAGCAGGAAGGAGGCCCCTCCAGGGAGGAATTCTGCAGGGAGAAGAGAGAATGCCCTTCTCTCGAGGGTCTGCGGCGGCAGGCTGCAGACCAGGCCAATGGTGATCAGTCCGGTACACATTTAATTTACTGGGAGAATGACCTCCTGTATTCAGAGCCTAAGGTTGCTGAACCTGGGTCAGCCCATGCGCTGGTGGTACCCCAGAAGTTCAGAGCCTTCCTACTGGAGCTGGCTCACGATGTACCCTTAGCAGGACATTTGTGGCAGGACAAGACCTATGACAGGCTTGTCACCCACTTTTATTGGCCCCAAATGCACAGGGGCTCAGATGCTCACTGTAGGTCATGTCAAACTTGCCAGGCAAGTCGGAAGAGTGGGAGGAAGCACAAGGCTCCTCTCCAACCCTTCCCTGTGGTCAGTACACCATTCCAGCGAGTGGGAATTGATATTGTGGGGCCTCTGGACCCCAGGACAGCCATGGGCAACAGGTTCATCCTGGTCCTGGTGGATCATGCTACCCGGTACCCTGAAGCCATCCCTCTGAGGACAGTGACGGCCCCCGTGGTGGGACAGGCACTGATGGGAATTTTCTCCAGAGTGGGATTCCCTCTAGAGGTGGTGTCTGACAGGGGCATCAATTTCATATCCAAGTATATGAAATCCCTTTGGCATGAGTGTGGTGTAACCTACAAATTCACCACCCCTTACTATCCCCAAGGAAATGGGTTAGTTGAGAGATTCAACCAAACTCTGAAGGGTATGATTATGGGTCTGGAAGAACCATGAGGCGTAAGTGGGACGTCCTCTTGCCATGCCTTTTCTTTGCATACTGTGAGGTACCACAGAAGTCTCTAGGATTCAGCCCCTTTGAGCTTCTGTATGGCCACCCAGTGCGAGGACCTCTGAGTCTGGTTAAGGAAGGCTGGGAGTAATCTCCCAGGAAACCTCCCCAGAATGTATACAGTTACATGCTGGCCTTCAGAAACCAGACTAGGCGATTCAGGCAACTTGCTGATGCAAATCTGGAAGCCAGCCAGGAAGAGATGAAGCGGTGGTACGACCAGAATGCCACTCTGGTAGAGCTTCAACCTGGAAAAAAGGTGTGGGTCTTGGCCCCAGTGGAGCCTTGTGCACTTCAGGATTAGTGGACAGGTCCATTTGAGGTTGTGGAGCGCAAGAGTCCTGTCACCTACTTGGTGGACCTGCAGTCTCCCAGGAACGCCTTGAGGGTCCTACATGTTAACCGCCTTAAGCCCCACTTGGAGAGGTCCGAAGTGGGCATGCTCTCGGCAACCGATGATGGGATGGAGGAGGGGAACATCCATTACGACGCGGTTGTTACACCGCGCTACCATTACAACGGGGGCAATACAACACAAGTTGTTATCACGACTTGCGCTGGAGGGCGCTCTAGGCTAAGGAATTGTAGATTTACTATTCCAACACCTTCCCTACTGTACGTAGGCTGGTGTTGGAATAGTAAATGTAACTATTCCTAAGTCCAGCACCCTACAGCACAAGTTGTGGTAACGACTTGCGTTGTAAAGCCCGCGTTGTAATGGTAGTGCGGTGTAACAACCGCGTTGTATTGACATACAACCACCTCTCACCCACCCTGACCCCTGAGCAACAGAATGACTGCCGCCAACTGCTGGGGCAGTTTCCAGATCTGTTCTCCCTGGTTCCTGGTGTCACAGATTGGTGTGTCCATGATGTGGACACAGGAGACAGCTTGCCTGTAAAGCACAAGGCTTACAGAGTGACTGACAGGGTCAGAGCCTGCATCAAGGAGGAGGGCTCAAAGATGCTTGCTCTTGGGGGGATTGAGTCCTCCAGCAGTCCTTGGGCCAGCCCAGTGGTGTTTGTCCCAAAGACTGCAACGCCGGGAGCCACACTGCTGAGAAGTGGTGGTGGAATCTGTCACCAGTACAGCAGCACTGCTGAGAGGGGCTGGTACAGTCTGTCACTAGTACAGCAGCACTGCTGAGAAGTGATGGTGCAATCTGTCACCAGTACAGCAGTGCCACTGAGAGGGGCTTGTGCAGTGTGTCACTAGTGCAGCAGCACTACTGAGAGGGGCTGGTGCAGTGTGCCACTAGTACCGCAGCACTGCTGAAAAGTGCTGGTGCAGTCTGTCACTAGTACAGAAGTGTTAGATTTGGGGGTCTCTGGTTGGCACAGGTATGCACTTGTGGCAAACAGGGACCCTCTCCTCTAGTCAGGGCAAGGGACTTACTCCTAAAAATAACCCCTGCTCACCCTCTAGGTAGTGTGGCGCGAGCAGACAAGGCTAATCTTCAGGGCGTTAGTTAGTTAAGCATTTATGACCACATACAGTAATATAGAAACACACCACAAATGGACACCAGGCGTAGTTATGTGTAAAAATTAGTAGGCTTTATGTAAAAATAAATTTCTATGCAGGCTTAATACAAGACCATAATAACGTTTTTAAAAGAATCAGCCACAAGATGGATTTAGCAAAGTGTTCTCTAAACAAGCGTGTTTTCTTCTGTGGGGCGCTTTGAGCACTTTGTCCGACTCTCAAAGGTTCACAAATAGGCAGTCTATTATAAGAAGCATTGTAGGCTACTGGCCTGGGTGTTCGCACCGCAGTGCACGTTGGGGAAAACTGTACCTCTTTCGTGATGTGGAGTCCGGTTCGCAGGCGGCGTCCGTGACGTGGCGATGGAGCAGGCGGCTCTTCTTTGAGGCGCGCCATGGCTCGGGGATGTCTCCGAACGAGACATAGAGCGGGGGACCTCGAGGACCGGGCAGGCAGTCCGGGGTACGTAGGCGCGGGGCGGCGTACAAGCCGTGCCTTTGGGTCGTGGCTGATGAGATAAGGCGGGCAACGTGGCACTAGGCAGCCAGTACGGTTCGTACCGGCCGGCTCTCAGTGTGCGGCGCGGCCCCAGAGATATCAAGTGCGGTGCGAGCGAGGGTATACGCGTCAGGCATACGACTCGTCCCGAGCTAGGCGAGGCACTTGGTCTTGCTTCCAGCGGTGGGAGTTGCGGCAATCCGAGCAGTGCGGCTCGTTGAGAAAAAAGTACGGCAGAGTGCGGGCGGCCCAGCGGGTCGTGCACAGAGCGGCTCGAAGCTCAGAGCAGCTCACATGAGGCAGGGAAGGCCAGGCACCAGCGGCACGGCAAGGAGGGAGGGCGAGGCGCACTGGAGATCACGGCTTTCCAGCGATGAGGAAGACCAAAGTCAGCAGCAGACAGCGAAGGTAGGATCAGAGCCCAATGGTCCTGGGGCTCAGTTCAGGGGGCAAGCTCAAATTCAAGACCTTGGAGATTGTTTAAAGCACAAGTTCTTCAAAGTCTTTCTCAGTCTTTTCCTCTCCTTTCTCAGCAAGGCACGCACTGCAGGCCAGTCCCCCAGGTCAGTGACAGTCTTCCTCCTTCAGCTTCTCCAGGTCCTTCTAGTCGGGCAGAGGTTCATCGTGGTCACACAGGATCTGATTTCTTAGGAGCAGGGCTCCTACATTTATACTGCAAATCCTTTGTTCTTTCAGGCCAGTGGGGCATTTGCCTAATCCAGTCCAGTCCCTGAGCACTTTGTTTTGCAGACTCTGGCTTCTCCTTTCAGTGAGCAGGGCAGGGACATCAGACGCTCCGCAGGAGGTGGAGCCAGCATTGTGGTGACAAGTACAGTCCAGGAGTACTCTGTTGACAGTCTTCCCCTCTCTCTTCCAGGGCAGAGACATCAGCCGCTCCCCAGGGGGCGGAGCCTCATTAAGGTGGCAGAGAGCAGCCCTATTCAGAGTCAAGGGCACTTCCCCCACCCATCCTGGTGTAATCTCTCTATTCACCACCTGTCAGCCCTAGCCTGTCTCCTGGAATCCCCCAGCCCTGTCACTCACAGAAACCAGACAGCAGATACACATCCTAGCAGAGGCAGGCTGAAATGGTCAGGCAGGCAAATGCTAACTTTCTAAAAGTGGCATTTGCAAACACAGGATATTAAAATAAACTTTACTGAAAGAAGTAGTTTATTATTCTGAGTTCAGGCATACTAAAATTGACTTTCTACCATGTTCTCTGAGGCTACTGGGATTATAGAGTGTATTAATTCCAGCAGCCCATTCTGGCCTATGAGAACAGGTAGCCTTACAATAGTGAAAAGCGAAAATGGCTGTAATTCACTATTAGGACATGCCACACACATCAGGGCTTGTCCTACCTTCTGCTTACAATGCACCCTGCCCTTGGGCCTACCATAGGGGTGACTAATATGAAGTTAAGGGAATGTTTAGGGACTGGCAAGTGTGTGCACTTGCCCAGTCAGCATGACAGTACCACACTGCACGCAGGCTCTGCAATGGCAGACCCTAGACACATTTTACCAGGCTGCTTCTGTGGGTGGCACAACCAGTGCTGCAGGCCCACCAGCAGCATTTGTATTTACAAGCCCTGGCACTCCTGGTGCACTTTACTGGGGCCTGACAGTAAACCAAATAAGCCAATCATGGAAACCAATCAATGTAGCAATTTACACAGGGAGAGCATATGCACTTTAGCACTGGTCAGCAGGAGTAAAGAGCCCAGAGTCATTAAACCAACAAAAACAGGTCAGAGAGAATATTATTATTATTATTATTATTATTATTAAGCGTTCTTATATAGCGCTCGATTACCCGTAGGCATCTCGGCGCTTGCCTTGGGAACCCGTCCTGGTTTTTCCCTGTGAGATACCCATACTGGGCATCCCCAAGGTGAAAGCCAGGCATCCCGCCGCGGGGGGGCGTAGTGGAGATTAAGCAAGCTAATGCCCAGAGCTGCAGAGTGTGAACTTGTGACTCGAGTAGGCACCGAAACGAGAATTATCGAGTCCGTGGATATTTGGGCTCAAGACCCTGCCGCGTCGGGAATTGAACCCTGGTCCCGGGTCTGACCTCTGCTTCAGGGTCTGCCGCTGTAGTGTAGTTCCTATCTTCCCAATAGGCTCTGCGCATTGGAATAATACCTACAGCAGTAAAGGCCTAGCCAGACGTTAACTAGGTCTACTACTGTCGATACTAGACTTAAGTTTTGGGTTTGCCAGCGTAGCTCAGAGTTCGCTAGAAACTTTCTCGAATGTTCAGGAAAGAATTAACTCCCCTGATTAGACAAGAAGGGATTTAGTTTCTGACAACCATAGAACATGACAACTTTGCTCTCCCCTAATCAAGAGTGTATCTCCAGAGTCGTGTGAGCACAAGGCAATTATTTTACTCAGTCAGTACGTGCATTCTTAGTCTCATCAGATTGTAGAGAAAAGGAAGAGACGGGCGTGTTCAATAAAAAGGTGTTATTTATTGATCAGTCTCTTTTCTCGTACAAGAGAAATGGATCGATATTATTGCAATACTTATAGTTAAGTAAAGTGCATACATTAAAAGCAATAGTATAAAATAATACTGTAAAAACATTGATATGGTTTCTGAGCCATATGATGTTTAAAATGATTAAAATATATTTACATACACATATACATTTGACTAAACGTACTCAACTGGTGTTTCTAAATACGCCTACCCCGTGTACCTGACCTAAGTCTAATGCGTGGGCGGGAATAGAAAGTTACAGTTTAAGTTAAGTTTGTTTTTGCCAAGTGAATAACTAAAGAATTCTCTGTGAGGGGTTATTCAGTTCTGTACCTGGAAGTTAGGATGAATGAGGAATGGTATCTCTTTCTCTGCTCTCGATATTCCAGGCTGCCTGCGAGGGCTGCCCGAAAGCGCCGGTGCTGGGTCTCTCGGCAGGAGATAGCAGCGCGTCTCTCAGCGCGTCAGGAAGGCGGGGCTGCTGCCAGCGGGGTCTGCTCTGCTTCTGGGCTTCGGCAAGTATGGCTGCTCCGTCTCGTCACCACGCGTGTGTTTGCATAGGGCAAGATCGGCAATATTTATACCTTAAAGGTGCCGAGATTGACGTAAGGATGGACATAGATACGTCAATAAAGATGTCATACGACTTGCTCGTTAGCACATTCTTTTACTGAAGTTCTCTGTGAAATCAAAACAATGGCCGCACGGATTTTCCAGGTTGTCATAGGTTTGATTTGTTATGAGAACGTCGTATGCCTTATCAGGGGCTGGAGGAATGTCGCGTGTCTAATTAGATCTCAAGCGTTATGACCTAATCAGATAACACGTTCCTGTGCCGTAGTGTGACTGCGTCAGATAACGGTATCTGCATCATGGGGGCTTTTCTTGCCTCATGGGCTGACTGTTAGTTAACTAGCTAGGTAGTTTAACCAGAATAGGGTCAGGAATAGGGGGATCGATTCAGAACCTATAGGAATACATGACACCGCCTCTAACCAGTGAGCCACACTTCTCTATTGGAGGAAGGCAAAAAAGTTCAGGAATGACCCTGCAGAGAGGGCCAAGTCCAACAAGCAGCACTGCTGAGAAGTGATGATGCAATCTGTCACTAATGCAGCAGCACTGCCGAGAAGTACTGGTGCAGTGTGTCACTAGTACAGCAGCACTGCTGAGAAGTGCTGGTACAGTCTGTAACTAGTGCAGTAGCACGGCTGAGAAGTTCTGGTGCAGTCTGTCACTAGTACAGCAGCGCCGCTGAGAGGGGCTTGTGCAGTGTGTCACTAGTGCAGCAGCACTGCCGAGAAGCGCTGGTGCAGTCTGTCACTAGTACAGCAGCACCGTTGAGAGGGGCTTGTGCAGTGTGTCACTAGTGCAGCAGCGCTGCTGAGAAGTGCTGGTGCAGTATGTCACTAGTGCAGCAGCACGGCTGAGAAGTGCTGGTGCAGTCTGTCATTGGTGAAGCAGCACTGCCGAGAAGTGCTGGAGCAGTCTCTCACTAGTGCAGCAGCACTGCCGAGAAGTGCTTGTGCAGTCCATCAGATGCAGAGGCAGCACTGCTGAGAAGTGCTGGTGCAGTGTGTCATCGGTGCAGCAGCACTGCCGAGAAGTGTTGGAGCAGTCTGTCTCTAGTGCAGCAGTGCTGCCGAGAAGTGCTGGTGCAGTGTGTCACTAGCGCAGCAGCACTGCCGAGAAGTGCTGGTGCAGTGTGTCACTAGTGCAGCAGCACTGCCGAGAAGTGCTGGTGCAGTGTGTCACTAGTGCAGCAGCACTGCTAAGAAGTGCTGGTGCAGTGTGTCACTAGTGCAGCAGCACTGCTGAGAAGTGCTGGTGCAGTGTGTCACTAGTGCAGCAGCACTTCTGAGAAGTGCTGGTGCAGTGTGGCACTAGTGCAGCAGCGCTGCTGAGAAGTGCTGGTGCAGTGTGTCACTAGTGCAGCAGCATTCCGAGAAGAGCTGGTGCAATGTGTCACTAGCGCAGCAGTGCTGCTGAGAAGTGCTGGTGCAGTGTGTCACTAGTGCAGGAGCACTGCTGAGGAGTGCTGGTGCAGTGTGTCACTAGTGCAGGAGCACTGCTAAGAAGTGCTGGTGCCGTCTTTCATTGGTGAAGCAGCGCTGCTGAGAGGGGCTGGTGCAATCTGTCACTAGTGCAGCAGCACTGCCGAGAAGTGCTGGCGCAGTGTGTCACTAGTGCAGGAGCACTGCTGAGAAGTGCTGGTGCAGTCTTTCATTGGTGAAGCAGCGCTGCTGAGAGGGGCTGGTGAAGTCTGTCACTAGTGCAACAGCACTGCCAAGAAGTGCTGGAGCAGTCTGTCACTAGTGCAGCATCACTGCTGAGAAGTGCTGGTGCAGTGTGTCACTAGTGCAGCAGCACTGCCGGGAAGTGCTGGAGTAGTGTGTCACTAGTGCAGCAGCGCTGCTGAGAAGTGCTGGAGCAGTCTCTCACTAGTGCAGCAGCACTGCTGAGAAGTGCTGGTGCAGTGTGTCACTAGTGCAGCAGCACTGCCGGGAAGTGCTGGAGCAGTGCGTCACTAGTGCAGCAGCGCTGCTGAGAAGTGCTGGAGCAGTCTCTCCCTAGTGCAGCAGCACTGCTGAGAAGTGCTGGTGCAGTGTGTCACTAGTGCAGCAGCACTGCCGGGAAGTGCTGGAGCAGTGTCACTAGTGCAGCAGCACTGCCGGGAAGTGCTGGAGCAGTGTGTCACTAGTGCAGCAGCGCTGCTGAAAAGTGCTGGAGCAGTCTCTCACTAGTGCAGCAGCGCTGCTGAGAAGTGCTGGTGCAGTGTGTCACTAGTGCAGCAGCACTGCCGAGAAGTGATGGAGCAGTCTCTCAGTAGTGCAGCAGCACTGCAGAGAAGTGCTGGTGCAGTCTGTCACTAGTACAGCAGCGCCGTTGAGAGGGGCTTGTGCAGTGTGTCACTAGTGCAGGAGCACTGCTGAGAAGTGCTGGTGCAGTCTGTCACTAGTACAGCAGCGCCGTTGAGAGGGGCTCGTGCAGTGTGTCACTAGTGCAGGAGCACTGCTGAGAAGTGCTGGTGCTGTGTGTCACTAGTGCAGCAGCACTGCCGGGAAGTGCTGGAGCAGTGTGTCACTAGTGAAGCAGCGCTGCTGAGAAGTGCTGGAGCAGTCTCTCACTAGTGCAGCAGCACTGCTGAGAAGTGCTGGTGCAGTGTGTCACTAGTGCAGCAGCGCTGCCAAGAAGTGCTGGAGCAGTGTGTCACTAGTGCAGGAGCGCTGCTGAGAAGTGCTGGAGCAGTCTCTCACTAGTGCAGCAGCACTGCTGAGAAGTGCTGGTGCAGTGTGTCACTAGCGCAGCAGCACTGCCGTTAAGAGCTGGTGCAATGTGTCACTAGTGCAGCAGCGCTGCTGAGAAGTGCTGGTGCAGTGTGTCACTAGTGCAGGAGCACTGCTGAGAAGTGCTGGTGCAGTCTTTCATTGGTGAAGCAGCGCTGCTGAGAGGGGCTGGTGAAATCTGTCACTAGTGCAGGAGCACTGCTGAGAAGTGCTGGTGCAGTCTTTCATTGGTGAAGCAGCGCTGCTGAGAGGGGCTGGTGAAGTCTGTCACTAGTGCAGCAGCACTGCCAAGAAGTGCTGGAACAGTCTGTCACTAGTGCAGCATCACTGCTGAGAAGTGCTGGTGCAGTGTGTCACTAGTGCAGCAGCACTGCCGGGAAGTGCTGGAGCAGTGTGTCACTAGTGCAGCAGCGCTGCCGAGAAGTGCTGGAGCAGTCTCTCACTAGTGCAGCAGCACTGCAGAGAAGGGCTGGTGCAGTGTGTCACTAGTACAGCAGTGCTGCTGAGAGGGGCTGGTGCAGTGTGTCACTAGTGCAGCAGCGCTGCTGAGAAGTGCTGGTGCAGTGTGTCACTAGTGCAGCAGCACTGCCGGGAAGTGCTGGAGCAGTGTGTCACTAGTGCAGCAGCACTGCCGGGAAGTGCTGGAGCAGTGTGTCACTAGTGCAGCAGCGCTGCTGAGAAGTGCTGGTGCAGTGTGTCACTAGTGCAGCAGCACTGCCGGGAAGTGCTGGAGCAGTGTGTCACTAGTGCAGCAGCGTTGCTGAGAAGTGCTGGTGCAGTGTGTCACTAGTGCAGCAGCACTGCCGGGAAGTGCTGGAGCAGTGTGTCACTAGTGCAGCAGCGCTGCTGAGAAGTGCTGGAGCAGTCTCTCACTAGTGCAGCAGCACTGCCGAGAAGTGCTGGAGCAGTCTCTCACTAGTGCAGCAGCACTGCTGAGAAGTGCTGGTGCAGTGTGTCACTAGTGCAGCAGCACTGCTGAGAAGTGCTGGTGCAGTGTGTCACTAGTGCAGCAGCACTGCTGAGAAGTGCTGGTGCAATGTGTCACTAGTGCAGCAGCGCTGCTTAGAAGTGCTGGAGCAGTGTGTCACTTGCGCAGGAGCACTGATGAGAAGTGCTGGTGCAATGTGTCACTAGTACAGCAGCACTGCTGAGAAGTGCTGGAGCAGTATGTCACTAGTGCCGCAGCGCTGCTGAGAAGTGCTGGAGCAGTCTCTCGCTAGTGCAGCAGCACTGCTGAGAACTGCTGGTGCAGTGTGTCACTAGTGCAGCAGCGCTGCTGAGAAGTGCTGGAGCAGTGTGTCACTAGCGCAGGAGCACTGATGAGAAGTGCTGGTGCAATCTGTCACTAGTGCAGCAGCACTGCTGAGAAGTGCTGGTGCAGTGTGTCACTAGTGCAGCAGCGCTGCTGAGAAGTGCTGGAGCAGTCTCTCACTAGTACAGCAGCACTGCAGAGAAGTGCTGGTGCAGTGTGTCACTAGTGAAGCAGCGCTGCTGAGAAGTGCTGGAGCAGTCTCACTAGTACAGCAGCACTGCAGAGAAGTGCTGGTGCAGTGTGTCACTAGTGCAGCAGCACTGCTGAGAAGTGCTGGTGCAGGGTGGCACTAGTGCAGCAGCACTGCTGAGAAGTGCTGGTGCAATCTGTCACTAGTGCAGCAGCACTGCTGAGAAGTGCTGGTGCAGTGTGGCACTAGTGCAGCAGCGCTGCTGAGAAGTGCTGGTGCAGTGTGTCACTAGTGCAGCAGCACTGCTGAGAAGTGCTGGTGCAATCTGTCACTAGTGCAGCAGCACTGCTGAGAAGTGCTGGTGCAGTGTGGCACTAGTGCAGCAGCACTGCTGAGAAGTGCTGGTGCAATCTGTCACTAGTGCAGCAGCACTGCTGAGAAGTGCTGGTGCAGTGTGTCACTAGTGCAGCAGCGCTGCTGAGAAGTGCTGGTGCAGTGTGGCACTAGTGCAGCAGCACTGCTGAGAAGTGCTGGTGCAATCTATCACTAGTGCAGCAGCACTGCTGAGAAGTGCTGGTGCAGTGTGTCACTAGTGCAGCAGCACTGCTGAGAAGTGCTGGTGCAATCTGTCACTAGTGCAGCAGCACTGCTGAGAAGTGCTGGTGCAGTGTGGCACTAGTGCAGCAGCGCTGCTGAGAAGTGCTGGTGCAGTGTGTCACTAGTGCAGCAGCACTGCTGAGAAGTGCTGGTGCAATCTGTCACTAGTGCAGCAGCACTGCTGAGAAGTGCTGGTGCAGTGTGGCACTAGTGCAGCAGCGCTGCTGAGAAGTGCTGGAGCAGTGTGGCACTAGTGCAGCAGCACTGCTGAGAAGTGCTGGTGCAATCTGTCACTAGTGCAGCAGCACTGCTGAGAAGTGCTGGTGCAGTGTGGCACTAGTGCAGCAGCGCTGCTGAGAAGTGCTGGAGCAGTGTGTCACTAGTGCAGCAGCACTGCTGAAAAGTGCTGGTGCAATCTGTCACTAGTGCAGCAGCACTGCTGAGAAGTGCTGGTGCAGTGTGGCACTAGTGCAGCAGCGCTGCTGAGAAGTGCTGGTGCAGTGTGGCACTAGTGCAGCAGCGCTGCTGAGAAGTGCTGGAGCAGTGTGGCACTAGTGCAGCAGCACTGCTGAGAAGTGCTGGTGCAATCTGTCACTAGTGCAGCAGCACTGCTGAGAAGTGCTGGTGCAGTGTGGCACTAGTGCAGCAGCGCTGCTGAGAAGTGCTGGTGCAGTGTGGCACTAGTGCAGCAGCGCTGCTGAGAAGTGCTGGTGCAGTGTGTGACTAGTGCAGCAGCACTGCAGAGAAGTGCTGGTGCAGTGTGTCACTAGTGCAGCAGCGCTGCTGAGAAGTGCTGGTGCAGTGTGTCACTAGCGCAGCAGCACTGCCGAGAAGTGCTGGTGCAGTGTGTCACTAGTGCAGCAGCGCTGCTGAGTAGTGCTGGTGCAATGTGTCACTAGTACAGCAGTGCTGCTGAGAAGTGCTGGTGCAGTCTGTCACTAGTGCAGCAGCACTGCCGAGAAGTGCTGGTGCAGTGTGGCACTAGTGCAGCAGCGCTGCTGAGAAGTGCTGGTGCAGTGTGGCACTAGTGCAGCAGCGCTGCTGAGAAGTGCTGGTGCAGTGTGTGACTAGTGCAGCAGCGCTGCTGAGAAGTGCTGGTGCAGTGTGTCACTAGCGCAGCAGCACTGCCGAGAAGTGCTGGTGCAGTGTGTCACTAGTGCAGCAGCGCTGCTGAGTAGTGCTGGTGCAATGTGTCACTAGTACAGCAGTGTTGCTGAGAAGTGCTGGTGCAGTGTGTCACTAGTGCAGCAGCGCTGCTGAGTAGTGCTGGTGCAGTGTGTCACTAGTACAGCAGTGCTGCTGAGAAGTGCTGGTGCAGTCTGTCACTAGTGCAGCAGCACTGCTGAGAAGTGCTGGTGCAGTGTGGCACTAGTGCAGCAGCGCTGCTGAGTAGTGCTGGTGCAATGTGTCACTAGTACAGCAGTGCTGCTGAGAAGTGCTGGTGCAGTCTGTCACTAGTGCAGCAGCACTGCTGAGGAGTGCTGGTGCAGTGTGGCACTAGTGCAGCAGCGCTGCTGAGTAGTGCTGGTGCAGTCTGTCACTAGTGCAGCAGCTCTGCCGAGAAATGCTCTTGCAGTGTGTCACTAGTGCTGTTTAGAAACAACAAGGAACCCCAATTAAGTCATCATAGGAGCTCGGGGAGCATATTTTTGAGAACAACAACGGTCCTATGCATACAAAATAGTGCAAAATAATTAATATAGACAGAATCAATTCTATATTAGGAGCGACATGTCCAGCCGGACAGTGGTCTTCAAGCTTAATCAATATGTAATAAATTACAATCAGAAATTCATATATACAGAAAAATCCAGAAGCACCATTTACAATACTTTACATATTAATCAAGTTATGTATAAGGTGCGAGGCACATTCACCATTCATCGTAAAACGTTAAGGCAACCAGAAAACGTTAATTTTGCCTTAAAAAGCCTTCTTCTCTCTCTGGGATCTAGGAGTGTTTGGGTACAGGCTTGTGCCCCACATTGGTGAATGTTGAAGGTATTCCTTCTGATTGTAATTTATTACATATTGAGTAAACTTGAAGACCACTGTTGTTGTTCTAAAAAAAAAAGTGTGTCATTGGTGAAGCAGCACTGCTGAGAGGGGCTGGTGCAGTGTGTCACTAGTGCAGCAGCGCAGCTGAGAAGTGCTGGTGCAGTGTGTCACTAGTGCAGGAGCACTGATGAGAAGTGCTGGTGCAATCTGTCACTAGTGCAGCAGCGCAGCTGAGAAGTGCTGGTGCAGTGTGTCACTAGTGCAGCAGCGCAGCTGAGAAGTGCTGGTGCAGTGTGTCACTAGCGCAGCAGCACTGCCGAGAAGTGCTGGCGCAGTGTGTCACTAGTGCAGCAGCGCTGCTGAGTAGTGCTGGTGCAATGTGTCACTAGTACAGCAGTGTTGCTGAGAAGTGCTGGTGCAGTGTGTCACTAGTGCAGCAGCGCTGCTGAGTAGTGCTGGTGCAGTGTGTCACTAGTACAGCAGTGCTGCTGAGAAGTGCTGGTGCAGTCTGTCACTAGTGCAGCAGCACTGCTGAGAAGTGCTGGTGCAGTGTGGCACTAGTGCAGCAGCGCTGCTGAGTAGTGCTGGTGCAGTCTGTCACTAGTGCAGCAGCGCTGCCGAGAAATGCTCTTGCAGTGTGTCACTAGTGCTGTTTAGAAACAACAAGGAACCCCAATTAAGTCAGCATAGGAGCTCGGGGAGCATATTTTTGAGAACAACAACGGTCCTATGCATACAAAATAGTGCAAAATAATTAATATAGACAGAATCAATTCTATATTAGGAGCAACATGTCCAGCCGGACAGTGGTCTTCAAGCTTACTCAATATGTAATAAATTACAATCAGAAATTCATATATACAGAAAAATCCAGAAGCACCATTTACAATACATTACATATTAATCAAGTTATGTATAAGGTGCGAGGCACATTCACCATTCATCGTAAAACGTTAAGGCAACCAGAAAACGTTAATTTTGCCTTAAAAAGCCTTCTTCTCTCTCTGGGATCTAGGAGTGTTTGGGTACAGGCTTGTGCCCCACATTGGTGAATGTTGAAGGTATTCCTTCTGATTGTAATTTATTACATATTGAGTAAACTTGAAGACCACTGTTGTTGTTCTAAAAAAAAAAGTGTGTCATTGGTGAAGCAGCACTGCTGAGAGGGGCTGGTGCAGTGTGTCACTAGTGCAGCAGCGCAGCTGAGAAGTGCTGGTGCAGTGTGTCACTAGTGCAGGAGCACTGATGAGAAGTGCTGGTGCAATCTGTCACTAGTGCAGCAGCGCAGCTGAGAAGTGCTGGTGCAGTGTGTCACTAGTGCAGCAGCGCAGCTGAGAAGTGCTGGTGCAGTGTGTCACTAGCGCAGCAGCACTGCCGAGAAGTGCTGGTGCAGTGTGTCACTAGTGCAGCAGCGCTGCTGAGTAGTGCTGGTGCAATGTGTCACTAGTACAGCAGTGTTGCTGAGAAGTGCTGGTGCAGTGTGTCACTAGTGCAGCAGCGCTGCTGAGTAGTGCAGGTGCAGTGTGTCACTAGTGCAGCAGCGCTGCTGAGTAGTGCTGGTGCAGTCTGTCACTAGTGCAGCAGCACTGCTGAGAAGTGCTGGTGCAGTGTGGCACTAGTGCAGCAGCGCTGCTGAGTAGTGCTGGTGCAGTCTGTCACTAGTGCAGCAGCGCTGCCGAGAAATGCTCTTGCAGTGTGTCACTAGTGCTGTTTAGAAACAACAAGGAACCCCAATTAAGTCAGCATAGGAGCTCGGGGAGCATATTTTTGAGAACAACAACGGTCCTATGCATACAAAATAGTGCAAAATAATTAATATAGACAGAATCAATTCTATATTAGGAGCAACATGTCCAGCCGGACAGTGGTCTTCAAGCTTACTCAATATGTAATAAATTACAATCAGAAATTCATATATACAGAAAAATCCAGAAGCACCATTTACAATACATTACATATTAATCAAGTTATGTATAAGGTGCGAGGCACATTCACCATTCATCGTAAAACGTTAAGGCAACCAGAAAACGTTAATTTTGCCTTAAAAAGCCTTCTTCTCTCTCTGGGATCTAGGAGTGTTTGGGTACAGGCTTGTGCCCCACATTGGTGAATGTTGAAGGTATTCCTTCTGATTGTAATTTATTACATATTGAGTAAACTTGAAGACCACTGTTGTTGTTCTAAAAAAAAAAGTGTGTCATTGGTGAAGCAGCACTGCTGAGAGGGGCTGGTGCAGTGTGTCACTAGTGCAGCAGCGCAGCTGAGAAGTGCTGGTGCAGTGTGTCACTAGTGCAGGAGCACTGATGAGAAGTGCTGGTGCAATCTGTCACTAGTGCAGCAGCGCAGCTGAGAAGTGCTGGTGCAGTGTGTCACTAGTGCAGCAGCGCAGCTGAGAAGTGCTGGTGCAGTGTGTCACTAGCGCAGCAGCACTGCCGAGAAGTGCTGGTGCAGTGTGTCACTAGTGCAGCAGCGCTGCTGAGTAGTGCTGGTGCAATGTGTCACTAGTACAGCAGTGTTGCTGAGAAGTGCTGGTGCAGTGTGTCACTAGTGCAGCAGCGCTGCTGAGTAGTGCAGGTGCAGTGTGTCACTAGTACAGCAGTGCTGCTGAGAAGTGCTGGTGCAGTCTGTCACTAGTGCAGCAGCACTGCTGAGAAGTGCTGGTGCAGTGTGGCACTAGTGCAGCAGCGCTGCTGAGTAGTGCTGGTGCAATGTGTCACTAGTACAGCAGTGCTGCTGAGAAGTGCTGGTGCAGTCTGTCACTAGTGCAGCAGCATTGCTGAGAAGTGCTGGTGCAGTGTGGCACTAGTGCAGCAGTGCTGCTGAGTAGTGCTGGTGCAGTCTGTCACTAGTACAGCAGTGCTGCTGAGAAGTGCTGGTGCAGTGTGTCACTAGTGCAGCAGCGCTGCTGAGTAGTGCTGGTGCAATGTGTCACTAGTACAGCAGTGTTGCTGAGAAGTGCTGGTGCAGTGTGTCACTAGTGCAGCAGCGCTGCTGAGTAGTGCTGGTGCAGTGTGTCACTAGTACAGCAGTGCTGCTGAGAAGTGCTGGTGCAGTCTGTCACTAGTGCAGCAGCACTGCTGAGAAGTGCTGGTGCAGTGTGGCACTAGTGCAGCAGCGCTGCTGAGTAGTGCTGGTGCAATGTGTCACTAGTACAGCAGTGCTGCTGAGAAGTGCTGGTGCAGTCTGTCACTAGTGCAGCAGCACTGCTGAGAAGTGCTGGTGCAGTGTGGCACTAGTGCAGCAGCGCTGCTGAGTAGTGCTGGTGCAGTCTGTCACTAGTGCAGCAGCTCTGCCGAGAAATGCTCTTGCAGTGTGTCACTAGTGCTGTTTAGAAACAACAAGGAACCCCAATTAAGTCAGCATAGGAGCTCGGGGAGCATATTTTTGAGAACAACAACGGTCCTATGCATACAAAATAGTGCAAAATAATTAATATAGACAGAATCAATTCTATATTAGGAGCGACATGTCCAGCCGGACAGTGGTCTTCAAGCTTACTCAATATGTAATAAATTACAATCAGAAATTCATATATACAGAAAAATCCAGAAGCACCATTTACAATACATTACATATTAATCAAGTTATGTATAAGGTGCGAGGCACTTTCACCATTCATCGTAAAACGTTAAGGCAACCAGAAAACGTTAATTTTGCCTTAAAAAGCCTTCTTCTCTCTCTGGGATCTAGGAGTGTTTGGGTACAGGCTTGTGCCCCACATTGGTGAATGTTGAAGGTATTCCTTCTGATTGTAATTTATTACATATTGAGTAAACTTGAAGACCACTGTTGTTGTTCTAAAAAAAAAAGTGTGTCATTGGTGAAGCAGCACTGCTGAGAGGGGCTGGTGCAGTGTGTCACTAGTGCAGCAGCGCAGCTGAGAAGTGCTGGTGCAGTGTGTCACTAGTGCAGGAGCACTGATGAGAAGTGCTGGTGCAATCTGTCACTAGTGCAGCAGCGCAGCTGAGAAGTGCTGGTGCAGTGTGTCACTAGTGCAGCAGCGCAGCTGAGAAGTGCTGGTGCAGTGTGTCACTAGCGCAGCAGCACTGCCGAGAAGTGCTGGTGCAGTGTGTCACTAGTGCAGGAGCACTGATGAGAAGTGCTGGTGCAATCTGTCACTAGCGCAGCAGCACTGCCGAGAAGTGCTGGTGCAGTGTGTCACTAGTGCAGCAGCGCTGCTGAGTAGTGCTGGTGCAATGTGTCACTAGTACAGCAGTGTTGCTGAGAAGTGCTGGTGCAGTGTGTCACTGGTGCAGCAGCGCTGCTGAGTAGTGCTGGTGCAGTGTGTCACTAGTACAGCAGTGCTGCTGAGAAGTGCTGGTGCAGTCTGTCACTAGTGCAGCAGCACTGCTGAGAAGTGCTGGTGCAGTGTGGCACTAGTGCAGCAGCGCTGCTGAGTAGTGCTTGTGCAATGTGTCACTAGTACAGCAGTGCTGCTGAGAAGTGCTGGTGCAGTCTGTCACTAGTGCAGCAGCACTGCTGAGAAGTGCTGGTGCAGTGTGGCACTAGTGCAGCAGCGCTGCTGAGTAGTGCTGGTGCAGTCTGTCACTAGTGCAGCAGCTCTGCCGAGAAATGCTCTTGCAGTGTGTCACTAGTGCTGTTTAGAAACAACAAGGAACCCCAATTAAGTCAGCATAGGAGCTCGGGGAGCATATTTTTGAGAACAACAACGGTCCTATGCATACAAAATAGTGCAAAATAATTAATATAGACAGAATCAATTCTATATTAGGAGCGACATGTCCAGCCGGACAGTGGTCTTCAAGCTTACTCAATATGTAATAAATTACAATCAGAAATTCATATATACAGAAAAATCCAGAAGCACCATTTACAATACATTACATATTAATCAAGTTATGTATAAGGTGCGAGGCACATTCACCATTCATCGTAAAACGTTAAGGCAACCAGAAAACGTTAATTTTGCCTTAAAAAGCCTTCTTCTCTCCTTGGGATCTAGGAGTGTTTGGGTACAGGCTTGTGCCCCACATTGGTGAATGTTGAAGGTATTCCTTCTGATTGTAATTTATTACATATTGAGTAAACTTGAAGACCACTGTTGTTGTTCTAAAAAAAAAGTGTGTCATTGGTGAAGCAGCACTGCTGAGAGGGGCTGGTGCAGTGTGTTACTAGTGCAGCAGCGCAGCTGAGAAGTGCTGGTGCAGTGTGTCACTAGTGCAGCAGCGCTGCTGAGAAGTGCTGGTGCAGTGTGTCACTAGTGCAGCAGCGCAGCTGAGAAGTGCTGGTGCAGTGTGTCACTAGTGCAGCAGCGCAGCTGAGAAGTGCTGGTGCAGTGTGTCACTAGCGCAGCAGCACTGCCGAGAAGTGCTGGTGCAGTGTGTCACTAGTGCAGGAGCACTGATGAGAAGTGCTGGTGCAATCTGTCACTAGTGCAGCAGCGCAGCTGAGAAGTGCTGGTGCAGTGTGTCACTAGTGCAGCAGCGCTGCTGAGAAGTGCTGGTGCAGTGTGTCACTAGCGCAGCAGCACTGCCGAGAAGTGCTGGTGCAGTGTGTCACTAGTGCAGGAGCACTGATGAGAAGTGCTGGTGCAATCTGTCACTAGTGCAGCAGCGCAGCTGAGAAGTGCTGGTGCAGTGTGTCACTAGTGCAGCAGCGCAGCTGAGAAGTGCTGGTGCAGTGTGTCACTAGTGCAGCAGCACGGCTGAGAAGTGCTGGTGCAGTCTGTCACTAGTGCAGCAGCACTGCCGAGAGGGGCCTGCCCCGCGCTATAGCCCTCGTTTTTCAGGTACACACGTCAGGTGCCCTGGTGCACTAGTGAGTCTGGTGGGTTGAAGGTGCGTGAATGGCATGTGAGGCGCTCCCAGCCGCCTCCTGTCGCCCCGTGTGCTCTTGGGCTGCTGAGGCGCGCCAGGAATGCCGCCCGAGCCACATTCTGCTCCGAGGTGTGTGTGTCACCTGTCAGACTGGTTGTGGGCCCACAGGGTGAGAGGTCAGGCATGGGTGGGACATGTATGGGGGAAGGACAGACTGCTGAGAGACAGACTGCTCAGAGACGTGCATGAACAGGAAGGACAGACTGCTCAGAGAAATGTATGGGGGAAGGACAGACTGCTCAGAGACATGCATGAACAGGAAGGACAGACTGCTCAGAGAAATGTATGGGGGAAGGACAGACTGCTCAGAGACATGCATGAGTGAGAGGACAGACTGCTCAGAGACATGTATGAGCGGGAGGACAGACTGCTCAGAGACATGCATGAGCGAGAGGACAGACTGCTCAGAGACATGCATGAACGGGAAGGACAGACTGCTCAGAGACATGCATGAACAGGAAGGACAGACTGCTCAGAGAAATGTATGGGGGAAGGACAGACTGCTCAGAGACATGCATGAGTGAGAGGACAGACTGCTCAGAGACATGTATGAGCGGGAGGACAGACTGCTCAGAGACATGCATGAGCGAGAGGACAGACTGCTCAGAGACATGCATGAACGGGAAGGACAGACTGCTCAGAGACATGCATGAGCGAGAGGACAGACTGCTCAGAGACATGCATGAACGGGAAGGACAGACTGCTCAGAGAAATGTATGGGGGAAGGACAGACTGCTCAGAGACATGCATGAGCGGAAGGACAGACTGCTCAGAGACGTGCATGAACGGGGGGATAGACAGCTCAGAGACGTGCATGAGCGGAAGGACAGACTGCTGAGAGACGTGCATGAACGGGAGGACAGACAGCTCAGAGACGTGCATGAGCGGGAGGACAGACTGCTCAGAGACATGCATGAGCGGAAGGACAGACTGCTCAGAGACGTGCATGAGCGGGAGGACAGACTGCTCAGAGACGTGCATGAGCGGGATGACAGACTGCTCAGAGACGTGCATGAGCGGAAGGACAGACTGCTCAGAGACATGCATGAGAGGGTGGACAGACTGCTCAGAGACATGTATGAGCGGAAAGGACAGACTGCTCATAGACGTGCATGAGCGGAAGGACAGACTGCTGAGAGACGTGCATGAGCGGAAGGACAGACTGCTGAGAGACGTGCATGAGCGGGACAGACTGCTCAGAGACATGCATGAGCGGGAAGGACAGACTGCTCAGAGACTTGCATGAGTGGAAGGACAGACTGCTCAGAGACGTGCATGAGCGGAAGGACAGACTGCTCAGAGACGTGCATGAGTGGAAGGACAGACTGCTCAGAGACGTGCATGAGCGGAAGGACAGACTGCTCAGGGACAGACTGCTCAGAGACATGCATGAGCGGAAGGACAGACTGCTCAGAGACGTAAATGAGCGGGACAGACTGCTCAGAGACATGCATGAGCGGAAAGGACAGACTGCTCAGAGACATGTATGAGAAATGAATGAAATGAAATGAAATGAAAAGGGGATTTATTAAGCGCTACAGCTGCCCTGAGGCGTCCAGGCGCTACAACTAAAAAAGTGCCTTAAAAACAAACAGGGAGGATCTGAGTACTAAAACAGAAAAGTTTTAAGCTGAGCGGAAAGGACAGACTGCTCAGAGACATGTATGAGCGGGAGCGCAGACTGCTGAGAGACATGCATGAGCGGGAGGACAGACTGCTCATAGACGTGCATGAGCGGAAGGACAGACTGCTCAGAGACATGTATGAGCGGAAAGGACAGACTGCTCATAGACGTGCATGAGCGGAAGGACAGACTGCTCATAGACGTGCATGAGCGGAAGGACAGACTGCTCAGAGACGTGCATGAGCGGGAGGACAGACTGGAGAACTTGGCCTTATGGGCCGAGCGGCGCAGGGCACGCCTAATATCTCCGGGTTCACCTGCCTTGTCAGACAGAGACACAAGACACTCTGTTAGGCGTAGAAAATCAGGTTTATAAGCTGCAGTTGCAGCTAAGCACAGTTATCCAAGAAGTACAGTTGTATATTCTTAGGAGACTGCCACTTAATTCCGTGGCGCACAATCTTTTATAGCACACATATTTACAATGTCTACTCCCAAAACATACAAAACTAACAAATAGGAAAAGTTTGAAAACAAGCTATCAAGTATCTTGAATACGCCCTTCTTTCAGACCCCGTGTTCTATCCTCCCCTCAAGTTAATCAATTCTAGTGCATATAATCCAATTTGCAGGTGGCAGGACGTATTTGCGTGCTTCAAAGGATAGTTGTGTAGTAGGAGAATACAAGGAGAGAATAGTGAAGGCCAGTCAAATAAGATAAAGTAAATGAAGAATGGTGGGACCCAAACAGTCAACTAAAACAAGGATCAATCAGTCTAGACAGGGATTAACAAACTCGGCCAGACCCTGACATCAGTTTCGTAAACAAGGACAAGGGGTTACTTTTTAACAGAAGAGACGCATAGCAGCTGGAAAAGCAAAAACACTCAGTTCGCCGTGCTGCCTGAGTAAAGACAACACAAAATGGCGCCAGTCACAAAATGGCGGCTAAATATGAGGCGAAGTCGAGAACCACAGAACCTCAGACCCTCCTTTTGCCATTACTCAGGCAAAACACAAAGGACTCAAGTTAGTCTGAGTCAATGCCAATGGTCATGAGGTCATTGAGCTGTTGCTGTAACATCATCTTAATGTTCTCTGTTTTCTGTGTCACAGGCTTTGGGACACACAAGGTGGCACAAAGACCACAGATGGTGGGGCCACACTACAAACAAAGACAGCAAGAGAAAATGATGGCTAAGATCATTCCAAGGAACGTTAACACTTTCCATCCCCATGTGGACAGTAGTCCCCAAAACCATCCCATCACAGACCAATCTCCTGTGTCCTGATGAATAGACTCGGAAATCACGTGTAACTTAGAAATGGCTTGGTATACTGTAGGGGCATTATCAGGAATGTAAATACAGCAACTAGACCCAATCAATTTACCGACTCCTCCTCTGTCTGCTAGAACAATGTCTAAAACCATTCGGTTTTGCAAAGTCATAAGACGATCCGCCTGAAGTTCGGCTGTCAGATTACTCAAGGCTCCGGAAGTTACATTTATCGTAGCCTCAACAACACGAACTAGCTGTCTAATATTTCTGCTATTGGCCATTGGGCCCCAGAAAGGAAGAAACCCTTTGATAAAGTCTCCTCCCTTTTGTCCAGCTGGGTCTTCAGAATCAATAACCCCTCTGCCATATCTTTTTCTGTGATGACCTGAAGGAGCAGTGTATGTAGGGGGAAGAAGGAACGCCACATAACATGTTCCTGAAAAATAGGTGGGAAGCCATGTATAGGCTCTATCATGACAAACAAAATATGTATCTTGAGATGGTACTAACTGTGAAGAAATCTGGGGTGAAGGGATGTATGTATGGGAACAAACACTCTTTTCCTGTTTATTCTTTTTATTCTGATCATTTATCTGCAGACATAAATTACCTTTATGAGGTATGGTCCAAATTGGCAAAGCTCTTCTTTGTCTAGCCTTATCAGTAAGGCTAGTAACGTAACGAGTCACGTTCCAACCATCATATGCTCGTTTCTCATCAACAGGAATCTTACCAATTTCGGCAATTTTAGCCATAGTCATTATTCCCTTTATCAAAGAACTATGGGCCATATTTATCAAGCAAATTAGCATTCGCCAAGGCCGAAATTCCAGAATTTCGGCCTTTGCGAATGCTAATTTGCTAAATGGTATGTATGAAACATTTTTGCTGCAAAATACGGAATCGCAAAATTTGCCATTCCTTATTTTGCGATTGCACTTAAAGAATCGCAAATTTTGCGATTCCTTAAATGCAATGTATCAAAGAAAAAATAATTCAAAAATGCCCATAAGGATTCGCAAATTACCACCAACTTCTAGTTGGTGGTAAGTTGCGAATTCTTTTAAAAAATAATTTTTTTTTAAATCCAAAGGTGCCATATGACGCTCATACATGTGCGCCGTATGCCCCCACATGTAATTTTCAGGGGTGCAGCAGGGTGTTCTTGAGACACCCCTGCACCCTTGAAAATATTCACAATTTGCGATTAGCAAATTGCTAATCGCAAATTTCCCCTTCATTCCTATGGGCCTCCTGGCCCATTGAATGGGATGGGAAATTTGCGATTAGCAATTTGCTAATCGCAATTTAGGAATGTTAAGGAATCGCTAAAAAGAAGCGATTTCCTACATACATACCATTTTGCGATTTCTAAATAGCGATTTCTTAAAAATCGCTATTTAGAATTCGCAAAACGGAACTATGATACATATGGCCCTATGACTAAAATCTGCTCCACCATTATATGGACCATCAAGAGGATGTCGAAGTTGTTTCTGCTATGCATTAGAAAACATAGCCAAATAAGCCCAAGCGGAACCTTCATTAGAAAACAGAAGGACTAAGTATGGCATCCCTTTCTCAGCATTATGGGGCATAAGCCCACAAACCCAACAATCAGTAGTGTTGACTACCAGTTGATGCTGATGTAACAACTGGATGAATGAATTGTTGAAGTATTCTGTTCTCCTAATTTGCTCATGATCTGGGAGTGTATAGAACTTATGCGGGGAGATAGTAGCAGGAAAAGGCAAAGAAACAGAAGTTGGAGCAGGTGCTTGCTGCATAGTGTGGACAACCCAACCCACACAAGCTAATAAAATACATAAACATACTAAAATACACAATGCTACACCACATCGACTAAACAATAATTTCTTATACTTAATTTTCATTGCAACTTTCTTATCATTCCCTTCCACTTTATTATCCATTCTCTAAAGCGTTGCTCACGGTAATCTTCCTGGATCACTTAGTTGTGGTTATTAGCCGTCCTATGACACTGCAAGTCCTGCAGACCTATGTCACTACTCAGGTCACAGCCTAAGACTCATACCGTGACCCTGCAACTTGATGGATAGTGAAAAGGAAATGCCTTTAAAAAAAAAAGTAACCAGAAGAAGAGAACAAAAAAGGTCCAATTGTCTTTTGTCAACCTAGGTCTTAGGTTGTACCGTGTCTTGCCGGGTATTGTTTGGTCTCGAAACAAAGTCTCTGGGTTCGTGGTATTCAATCGCAAATGTGTTGGTACAGCTTCTTGCAACACATCGTCATCTTCTTTCTCAGAGCTTGTCCAGTCCAGGCGTGCACTATGAAAGGTACAAATCGGGGTACTTTTTCACTTTCACTGTCACCTACGCCTTCTTGGACCCACTGGTCATAAGGTAAAGGCAAGGGTACCCTCTTACAGTGCACGCCGTGGACCCAATTTTTCTTCCCGACGACCTTCACTGCTGTACGTGTGACGAGAAGCACCTGTCGCGGGGGTCCCCAACGAGGTTCCAGGTTCTTTTTCCTCTGGAAATTCTTCAGACAAACGAAATCTCCAGGTTGAATGGAAGGCCCTGGATCTGATGAAGCCTCTGGCAAAGCTTTTTGAACCTGTTGATGAATAACACGTAATTTAGTGGTGAGGTCATGCAGGTAATCAACCAATAATGGGTATGGAATATCGGAATACTTTTTAGGTCGAGGGACTCCCCAGACATTAGCCGGGCGCCCAAACATGACCTCATAAGGACTAAGTCCTAATGAGAATGTACAGTTGTTCTCGTAGAGAGAAGTGCTAAAGGTAAAGCATCGGGCCAAGCAAGGCACGTACTGGCCTGAATCTTTGCTAACTTGAGCTTGAGAGTGCCATTATAGCACTCTACCAAACCCGCTGACTGAGGGTGGTTTGCTTCGTGGAATTTCTGCCTAATACCAAGACCCACACACACCTTCTGCATAATTTGACCTACAAATTCACTTCCATTGTCACTCCAGACAATGCGCGGGAAACCAAACCTCGGGAGGAATTCCTTTAAGAGGACTTTGGCAGTGGACCAAGCAGTATCTTATCTTATCTTAGCTTTATTCGATTTCAATATAAAAATCATAAAAGCAACAACAGTACATAAAAATACATCAGTACATTTCATCAGAATTACTTATGTTACAATAAAATCAAGTCGATAAAATAAATCAGCTGATCATTTTAGAGCGAAATAATAAATCAAATTGGTTAGACGTGGAGATGATACGGCCACTCGATACAAGACCGCTCCTGCCCATCCAAAGGTTTCTCTATGCTTTTTGACATTTGGGCGGGACATATAATGATCTAGGGTAAAAGTCACTTATGCTCCAGATAGATATAGGACCATCTCCTATTTTTGGCTGCCAAGATTGGAGAAATGGAACAACGTGTTTAGATCTGAATTTAACAAGATCCAAGTCGCCTGCTATATCCTTAGGAAGAGGTCCTGGCCAACCCACCCTTCTGACATTTAGTATGGTGCCATACATGTTGGGTGGTAGGGGTCTATTTTTGGTTAGCCAAAACACAACCTTGTTTCTTAGGTCCAGACGACTTTCGTGTTTCCCCTTTATAAGTTCTGGTACTCCCGAAAGGACACACACAATAGTAGCGGCCTCTGGCGGCAAGTGTAGATGCTCGGTTTTAAATAACATATTATCATGAGTAACAGCTTTTCCTTTATGTAATGTCAATTCTCTGTTTGGCCCTACTCTAGGGTAAGAACTCTGTACAGTTGAGGCAGGAGGATTAAAAGTTTTCACATGTGGGGTTGCTAGTTGGGCGTGGGAGGTCTTACTCTGTGTGAAGGTTTCAAACGTTTCTATGGGGGCTAGGCGCTGTGGCTGAGTGGATACTGCCATAGTTTTTACAAGAATTGAATTGGCCTTGATTGCTTCTTCAACGCCCGTGAGCCTGTCCCCTAAGCTTGCCATTTTATCAATCAGCGGGGATATTATAGACTTAATCATATTTTCAATCGAGGCCATTAAAGGAGCATGGATAGGGGCATTCCATATGGCATTGCTAGGAGTGTTGTGCGGTAGGGGGTTTGGGTTTAGTTTTTGATGTTTGGCCTGACTCCCCAGTTGTTTAGCCCCATCTCTCTTCCTTTTAGCAATAATGATCTGAGGGGTAACTGCAGATAGCGATTTTTCTTTTGGTCGTGTTAAAAGGGGAGTATCCTGTGTGCTATGGGTTGGTTGAAGTTGACTGTTATATCGGGAAGTAGTAGTTACTATAGCGCGGATAGGGGGAGCAAATTGTACATTGTCTGGTTCCACAGGAGCATACGTGGATTTGCACATTATGTTTAGTTCATCCAGTAGTGATATATTTTGAGCAACATTGGCGGTCTGTGAGGGAGAGCACGTAGTAGGAAGGCTTTCCATGACTGGGGATCGCTCTATTCTCTCTAATTCTCTGGCAATGGGGAGCGTTACCCTCTTTATGTAATGATCCATCGTTCCCCTGAACAAGTCACTCTGGGGGGAGAATATTCTGGTATCCCCCTTGCAGGTCATATCAGCATCATCAGCACATAAATAGGACAGTTCAACGAGTCCACTATGGAGACAAATGGGAAGGAACTATGAGAAAGCGGGGGGCAGGCAAAGAGAATCAGTACCTTTGTAATTTTTTCCTCCTTTCTTAGATCAAAACCAAGGGGGATGGCCCCGTCCCGACCTCCTCTGGCCTCTGATGGCCGCAGATGGCCCCGCCCTTGTCCCGGGCTTCTCCCGCGCGCGTCCCGCGCTGTGGACCCTTAGCTCTGTAATACCAGATCGGTGAGAGGGTGGGCGGTCTCGTGCACATGTGTGACATGCACGGGCTCCTGGGAGTTGGAGTCCCGTGCTCGCGTGCTCCCGACCCCGCAGCCACCAGCAGACAGCAGTTTGCACTGTCCAGTGCGTGCTCCCGATGGCCCAATGCGCTCCCAGTGTCAGCAGCCCCCCGGGACTTCAAAAAATGCTCCGGTGATATTATTTATTATTATTATTATTTGAAATCTTATATAGCGCGTAGTTACCCTCGGGCATCCCAGCGCTTAACCAGACAGCAACGATAACCAGGAGCCAGATCAATTACATCACATGGGGAATAAGTGTGTTTTCAAAAGCTTCCGAAAACGAAGAGTGCAGAGGGTGGCTGTGTGCACCGAGAATCTTCTACCCCCCGTACGAGCCCTATTGACCCTAGGGACCTGAAGCAGGTGTTTCTGGTCAGAGCGTAAAACTCTGTTTGCCTTATATGGCGCCACTAAGTTCTTTAAAATGGGAGGTCCCCTCCCCTGGAGGATTCTATGTGCTGTGCAAAGGGCTTTCAATTTCACACTCTCCCGCACCGGAAGCCAATGCAGTGACTTCAGAGCCGGTTTGGCTGACTGTCTCCTTGGCACATTCGTCAGCATCCTGGCTGCGGCATTCTGTACCCGCTGAAGCTTACTTAACGTAGCTTCTGGGGCCCCAAGGGAAATAGCATTGCAATAGTCGAGCCTTGAGATAATCAGACCCTGGATAAGTAACTTCCTAGATGTCAAAGGAAGGAGGGGCAAGACTTTACGGGCTGAACGGAGGAGCCCGAAACAGACCCCTGCCGTTTTCTTAGCCTGGGTCTTAAAAGAGAGGTCTTGCTCTCTTGGAATCGAAGCGGGACCCAGCAGTATTATCCTTTAGAGGGTAGGCCTCTATCCATCTGGAAAAGGCACAGACCACCACCAGAACATACTTGAGGTTATTGGAACGTTCCATATGAATGTAATCAATTTGTAAGACCTCAAAAGGATACGTAGGGGAAGCAAAATGACCTGCCGGAGTTAGGGTTCCCTTTCCTGGATTATGCATCAAGCAAACAATACAATGCTTTACCACGTTTTCTGCACATTTGGGAATACCTTCATTCTTCCATACTGGAGCCAAAAGTTTACATATTCCTTTCGCACTGATATGAGCTGGACCATGCGCCATAGTAACTACAGGCTGTACATAGGCATCTGGCAACAACCAACGTTGGTGTTCTGACAACTCCGTCCAACACCCTGTCGCGTCTAACATTCCCGTACTTTCTCTCCACTTACTCAATTTCTTCTCAGTTGCTTCTTCTTGGATCATTTTCACACTCTCTGCTGTGCCTTCACACATACCTGCTTCTCCGACCCATCTTGCAGGGCCTGCAACATACATGCGACTTGTAGCATCTCTAGCTGTTTCTTTCGCTACCTCATCCGCAAAGGCATTCCCACGACCTACATCATCGATGATCCTTTTGTGTGCACTACACTTCACAATCGCTATCTGGGCAGGCAAGGCAAGTGATTCAAGAAGGTCAGTTACCAACTGACCATGATGTATTTTAGTCCCATGGGAAGTAAAGAATCCTCTTTCCTTCCACAAACGACCGAAGCTATGAGCCACGCCAAAGGCGTATTGGCTATCGGGACAGTGCCGCAGGGCTGGTGCGGCTCTGCTGCTTGTAATCATGGACAGTGTCACAGGGCTGGTGTGTCTCTGCTGCTTGTAATCATGGACAGTTTCGCAGGGCTGGTTTGGCTCTGCTGCTTATAATCATGGACAGTGTTACAGGGCTGGTGTGGCTCTGCTGCTTATAATCATGGACAGTATCGCAGGGCTGGTGTGCTGCTGCTTGTAATCATGGACAGTGTTGCTGGGCTGGTGCGGCTCTGCTGCTTGTAAACATGGACAGTGTCGCAGGGCTGGTGTGGCTTTGCTGCTTATAAACATGGACAGTGTCGCAGGGCTGGTGTGCTGCGGCTTGTAAACCTGGACAGTGTTGCAGGGCTGGTGTGGCACTGCTGCTTGTAATTATGGAGAGTATTGCAGGGCTGGTGTGTTGCTGCTTGTAAACATGGACTGTGCTGCGGCTTGTAAACATGGACAGTGTCGCAGGGCTGGTGTGGCTCTGCTGCTTGTAAACATGGACAGAGTCGGAGGGCTGGTGTGGCTCTGCTGCTTGTAAACATGGACAGAGTCGCAGGGTTTGTGTGCTGCGGCTTGTAAACATAGACAGTGTCGCAGGGCTGGTGTGGCTTGCTGCTTGTAAACATGGACAGTGTCGCAGGGCTGGTGTGGCTCTGCTGCTTGTAAACATGGACAGAATCGGAGGGCTGGTGTGGCTCTTCTGCTTGTAAACATGGACAGTGTCGCAGGGTTTGTGTGCTGCGGCTTGTAAACATGGACAGTGTCGCAGGGCTGGTTTGGCTCTGCTGCTTGTAATCATGGACAGTGTCGCAGGGCTGGTGTGGCTTTGCTGCTTGTAAACATGGACAGTGTCGCAGGGCTGGTGTGGCTCTGCTGCTTGTAAACATGGACAGTGTCGCAGGGCTGGTGTGGCACTGCTGCTTGTGATTTTGGAGAGTATTGCAGGGTTGGTGTGTTGCTGCTTGTAAACATGGACTGTGCTGCGGCTTGTAAACATGGACAGTGTCGCAGGGCTGGTGTGGCTCTGCTGCTTGTAAACATGGACAGAGTCGGAGGGCTGGTGTGGCTCTGCTGCTTGTAAACATGGACAGTGTCGCAGGGTTTGTGTGCTGCGGCTTGTAAACATGGACAGTGTCGCAGGGCTGGTGTGGCTTTGCTGCTTGTAAACATGGACAGTGTCGCAGGGCTGGTTTGGCTCTGCTGCTTGTAATCATGGACAGTGTCGCAGGGCTGGTGTGGCTTTGCTGCTTGTAAACATGGACAGTGTCGCAGGGCTGGTTTGGCTCTGCTGCTTGTAATCATAGACAGTGTCGCAGGGCTGGTGCGGCTCTGCTGCTTGTAAACATGGACAGTCTCGCAGGGCAGGTGTGGCTCTGCTGCTTGTAAACATGGACAGTGTCGCAGGGCTGGTGCGGCTCTGCTGCTTGTAAACATGGACAGTGTCGCAGGGCTGGTGTGTCTCTGCTGCTTATAATCATGGACAGTGTTACAGGGCTGGTGTGCTGCTACTGCTGCTTTTAAACATGGACAGTGTTGCAGGGCTGGTATGGCTCTGCTGCTTGTAAACATGGACAGTGTCGCAGGGTTGGTGTACTGCTGCTTGTAAATATGGACAGTGTCGCAGGGCTGGTGTGCTGCTGCTTGTAAACATGGACAGTGTCGCAGGGCTGGTGTGCTGCTTCTTGTAAACATGGACAGTGTTGCAGGGCTGGTGTGTCTCTGCTGCTTGTAATCATGGACAGTGTCGCAGGGCTGGTGTGGCTCTGCTGCTTATAATCATGGACAGTGTCGCAGGGCTGGTGTGCTGCTGCTTGTAATCATGGACAGTGTCGCATGGCTGGTGTGCTGCTGCTTGTAATCATGGACAGTGTCGCAGGGCTGGTGTGGCTCTGCTGCTTGTAATCATGGACAGTGTTGCTGGGCTGGTGCGGCTCTGCTGCTTGTAAACATGGACAGTGTTGCAGGGCTGGTGCGGCTCTGCTGCTTGTAATCATGGACAGTGTCGCAGGGCTGGTGCGGCTCTGCTGCTTGTAATCATGGACAGTGTGGCAGGGCTGGTGTGGCTCTGCTGCTTGTAAACATGGACAGTGTCGCAGGGCTGGTGTGCTGCTGCTTGTAATCATGGACAGTGTCGCAGGGCTGGTGCGGCTCTGCTGCTTGTAAACATGGACAGTGTCGCAGGGTTGGTGTACTGCTGCTTGTAAATATGGACAGTGTCGCAGGGCTGGTATGGCTCTGCTGCTTGTAAACATGGACAGTGTCGCAGGGTTGGTGTACTGCTGCTTGTAAATATGGACAGTGTCGCAGGGCTGGTGTGCTGCTGCTTGTAAACATGGACAGTGTCGCAGGGCTGGTGTGCTGCTGCTTGTAAACATGAACAGTGTCGCAGGGCTGGTGTGCTGCTTCTTGTAAACATGGACAGTGTTGCAGGGCTGGTGTGCTGCTGCTTGTAATCATGGACAGTGTCGCAGGGCTGGTGTGGCTCTGCTGCTTGTAAACATGGACAGAGTCGGAGGGCTGGTGTGGCTCTGCTGCTTGTAAACATGGACAGTGTCGCAGGGCTGGTGTGGCACTGCTGCTTGTAATTATGTAGAGTATTGCAGGGCTGGTGTGTTGCTGCTTGTAAACATGGACTGTGCTGCGGCTTGTAAACATGGACAGTGTCGCAGGGCTGGTGTGGCTCTGCTGCTTGTAAACATGGACAGAGTCGGAGGGCTGGTGTGGCTCTGCTGCTTGTAAACATGGACAGTGTCGCAGGGTTTGTGTGCTGCGGCTTGTAAACATGGACAGTGTCGCAGGGCTGGTGTGGCTTTGCTGCTTGTAAACATGGACAGTGTCGCAGGGCTGGTTTGGCTCTGCTGCTTGTAATCATGGACAGTGTCGCAGGGCTGGTGCGGCTCTGCTGCTTGTAAACATGGACAGTCTCGCAGGGCTGGTGTGGCTCTGCTGCTTGTAAACATGGACAGTGTCGCAGGGCTGGTGCGGCTCTGCTGCTTGTAAACATGGACAGTGTCGCAGGGCTGGTGTGTCTCTGCTGCTTATAATCATGGACAGTGTTACAGGGCTGGTGTGCTGCTACTGCTGCTTTTAAATATGGACAGTGTTGCAGGGCTGGTATGGCTCTGCTGCTTGTAAACATGGACAGTGTCGCAGGGTTGGTGTACTGCTGCTTGTAAATATGGACAGTGTCGCAGGGCTGGTGTGCTGCTGCTTGTAAACATGGACAGTGTCGCAGGGCTGGTGTGCTGCTGCTTGTAAACATGAACAGTGTCGCAGGGCTGGTGTGCTGCTTCTTGTAAACATGGACAGTGTTGCAGGGCTGGTGTGTCTCTGCTGCTTGTAAACATGGACAGTGTCGCAGGGCTGGTGAGCTGCTGCTGCTTGTAATCATGGACAGTGTCGCAGGGCTGGTGTGCTGCTGCTTGTAATCATGGACAATGTCGCAGGGCTGGTGTGGCTCTGCTGCTTGTAATCATGGACAGTGTTGCTGGGCTGGTGCGGCTCTGCTGCTTGTAAACATGGACAGTGTTGCAGGGCTGGTGAGCTGCTGCTGCTTGTAATCATGGACAGTGTCGCAGGGCTGGTGTGCTGCTGCTTGTAATCATGGACAGTGTCGCATGGCTGGTGTGCTGCTGCTTGTAATCATGGACAGTGTCGCAGGGCTGGTGTGGCTCTGCTGCTTGTAATCATGGACAGTGTTGCTGGGCTGGTGCGGCTCTGCTGCTTGTAAACATGGACAGTGTTGCAGGGCTGGTGCGGCTCTGCTGCTTGTAATCATGGACAGTGTCGCAGGGCTGGTGTGGCTCTGCTGCTTGTAATCATGGATAGTGTGGCAGGGCTGGTGCGGCTCTGCTGCTTATAATCATGGACAGTGTTACAGGGCTGGTGTGCTGCTACTGCTGCTTTTAAACATGGACAGTGTTGCAGGGCTGGTATGGCTCTGCTGCTTGTAAACATGGACAGTGTCGCAGGGTTGGTGTACTGCTGCTTGTGAATATGGACAGTGTCGCAGGGCTGGTGTGCTGCTGCTTGTAAACATGGACAGTGTCGCAGGGCTGGTGTGCTGCTGCTTGTAAACATGAACAGTGTCGCAGGGCTGGTGTGCTGCTTCTTGTAAACGTGGACAGTGTTGCAGGGCTGGTGTGCTGCTGCTTGTAATCATGGACAGTGTCGCAGGGCTGGTGTGGCTCTGCTGCTTGTAAACATGGACAGAGTCGGAGGGCTGGTGTGGCTCTGCTGCTTGTAAACATGGACAGTGTCGCAGGGCTGGTGTGGCACTGCTGCTTGTAATTATGGAGAGTATTGCAGGGCTGGTGTGTTGCTGCTTGTAAACATGGACTGTGCTGCGGCTTGTAAACATGGACAGTGTCGCAGGGCTGGTGTGGCTCTGCTGCTTGTAAACATGGACAGAGTCGGAGGGCTGGTGTGGCTCTGCTGCTTGTAAACATGGACAGTGTCGCAGGGTTTGTGTGCTGCGGCTTGTAAACATGGACAGTGTCGCAGGGCTGGTGTGGCTTTGCTGCTTGTAAACATGGACAGTGTCGCAGGGCTGGTTTGGCTCTGCTGCTTGTAATCATGGACAGTGTTGCAGGGCTGGTGCGGCTCTGCTGCTTGTAAACATGGACAGTCTCGCAGGGCTGGTGTGGCTCTGCTGCTTGTAAACATGGACAGTGTCGCAGGGCTGGTGCGGCTCTGCTGCTTGTAAACATGGACAGTGTCGCAGGGCTGGTGTGTCTCTGCTGCTTATAATCATGGACAGTGTTACAGGGCTGGTGTACTGCTACTGCTGCTTTTAAACATGGACAGTGTTGCAGGGCTGGTATGGCTCTGCTGCTTGTAAACATGGACAGTGTCGCAGGGTTGGTGTACTGCTGCTTGTAAATATGGACAGTGTCGCAGGGCTGGTGTGCTGCTGCTTGTAAACATGGACAGTGTCGCAGGGCTGGTGTGCTGCTGCTTGTAAACATGAACAGTGTCGCAGGGCTGGTGTGCTGCTTCTTGTAAACATGGACAGTGTTGCAGGGCTGGTGTGTCTCTGCTGCTTGTAAACATGGACAGAGTCGGAGGGCTGGTGTGGCTCTGCTGCTTGTAAACATGGACAGTGTCGCAGGGTTTGTGTGCTGCGGCTTGTAAACATGGACAGTGTCGCAGGGCTGGTGTGGCTTTGCTGCTTGTAAACATGGACAGTGTCGCAGGGCTGGTTTGGCTCTGCTGCTTGTAATCATGGACAGTGTCGCAGGGCTGGTCCGGCTCTGCTGCTTGTAAACATGGACAGTCTCGCAGGGCTGGTGTGGCTCTGCTGCTTGTAAACATGGACAGTGTCGCAGGGCTGGTGCGGCTCTGCTGCTTGTAAACATGGACAGTGTCGCAGGGCTGGTGTGTCTCTGCTGCTTATAATCATGGACAGTGTTACAGGGCTGGTGTTCTGCTACTGCTGCTTTTAAACATGGACAGTGTTGCAGGGCTGGTATGGCTCTGCTGCTTGTAAACATGGACAGTGTCGCAGGGTTGGTGTACTGCTGCTTGTAAATATGGACAGTATCGCAGGGCTGGTGTGCTGCTGCTTGTAAACATGGACAGTGTCGCAGGGCTGGTGTGCTGCTGCTTGTAAACATGGACAGTGTTGCAGGGCTGGTGTGTCTCCGCTGCTTGTAAACATGGACAGTGTCGCAGGGCTGGTGAGCTGCTGCTGCTTGTAATCATGGACAGTGTCGCAGGGCTGGTGTGCTGCTGCTTGTAATCATGGACAGTGTCGCAGGGCTGGTGTGGCTCTGCTGCTTGTAATCATGGACAGTGTTGCTGGGCTGGTGCGGCTCTGCTGCTTGTAAACATGGACAGTGTTGCAGGGCTGGTGAGCTGCTGCTGCTTGTAATCATGGACAGTGTCGCAGGGCTGGTGTGGCTCTGCTGCTTGTAAACATGGACAGTGTCGCAGGGCTGGTGTGCTGCTGCTTATAATCATGGGCAGTGTCGCAGGGCTGGTGTGGCTCTGCTGCTTATAATCATGGACAGTGTTACAGGGCTGGTGTGCTGCTACTGCTGCTTTTAAACATGGACAGTGTCGCAGGGCTGGTATGGCTCTGCTGCTTGTAAACATGGACAGTGTCGCAGGGTTGGTGTACTGCTGCTTGTAAATATGGACAGTGTCGCAGGGCTGGTGTGCTGCTGCTTGTAAACATGGACAGTGTCGCAGGGCTGGTGTGCTGCTGCTTGTAAACATGAACAGTGTCGCAGGGCTGGTGTGTCTCTGCTGCTTGTAAACATGGACAGTGTCGCAGGGCTGGTGTGGCTCTGCTGCTTGTAATTATGGAGAGTGTTGCAGGGTTTGTGTGCTGCGGATTTTAAACATGGACAGTGTTGCAGGGCTGGTGTGTCTCTGCTGCTTGTAAACATGGACAGTGTCGCAGGGCTGGTGTGGCTTTGCTGCTTGTAATCATGGACAGTGTCGCAGGGCTGGTGCGGCTCTGCTGCTTATAATCATGGACAGTGTCGCAGGGCTGGTTTGTCTCTGCTGCTTGTAATCATGGACAGTGTCGCAGGGCTGGTGTGCTGCTGCTTGTAATCATGGACAGTGTCGCAGGGCTGGTGTGCTGCTGCTTGTAATCATGGACAGTGTCGCAGGGCTGGTGTGGCTCTGCTGCTTGTAATCATGGACAGTGTTGCTGGGCTGGTGCGGCTCTGCTGCTTGTAAACATGGACAGTGTTGCAGGGCTGGTGAGCTGCTGCTGCTTGTAATCATGGACAGTGTCGCAGGGCTGGTGTGCTGCTGCTTGTAATCATGGACAGTGTTGCAGGGCTGGTGTGGCTCTGCTGCTTGTAAACATGGACAGAGTCGGAGGGCTGGTGTGGCTCTGCTGCTTGTAAACATGGACAGTGTCGCAGGGCTGGTGTGGCACTGCTGCTTGTAATTATGGAGAGTATTGCAGGGCTGGTGTGTTGCTGCTTGTAAACATGGACTGTGCTGCGGCTTGTAAACATGGACAGTGTCGCAGGGCTGGTGTGGCTCTGCTGCTTGTAAACATGGACAGAGTCGGAGGGCTGGTGTGGCTCTGCTGCTTGTAAACATGGACAGTGTCGCAGGGTTTGTGTGCTGCGGCTTGTAAACATGGACAGTGTCGCAGGGTTTGTGTGCTGCGGCTTGTAAACATGGACAGTGTTGCAGGGCTGGTGCGGCTCTGCTGCTTGTAATCATGGACAGTGTCGCAGGGCTGGTGTGGCTCTGCTGCTTGTAATCATGGACAGTGTTGCAGGGCTGGTGTGTCTCTGCTGCTTGTAAACATGGACAGTGTCGCAGGGCTGATGAGCTGCTGCTGCTTGTAATCATGGACAGTGTCGCAGGGCTGGTGTGCTGCTGCTTGTAATCATGGACAGTGTCGCAGGGCTGGTGTGGCTCTGCTGCTTGTAATCATGAACAGTGTTGCTGGGCTGGTGCGGCTCTGCTGCTTGTAAACATGGACAGTGTTGCAGGGCTGGTGAGCTGCTGCTGCTTGTAATCATGGACAGTGTCGCAGGGCTGGTGTGGCTCTGCTGCTTGTAAACATGGACAGTGTCGCAGGGCTGGTGTGCTGCTGCTTATAATCATGGGCAGTGTCGCAGGGCTGGTGTGGCTCTGCTGCTTATAATCATGGACAGTGTTACAGGGCTGGTGTGCTGCTACTGCTGCTTTTAAACATGGACAGTGTCGCAGGGCTGGTATGGCTCTGCTGCTTGTAAACATGGACAGTGTCGCAGGGTTGGTGTACTGCTGCTTGTAAATATGGACAGTGTCGCAGGGCTGGTGTGCTGCTGCTTGTAAACATGGACAGTGTCGCAGGGCTGGTGTGCTGCTGCTTGTAAACATGAACAGTGTCGCAGGGCTGGTGTGTCTCTGCTGCTTGTAAACATGGACAGTGTCGCAGGGCTGGTGTGGCTCTGCTGCTTGTAATTATGGAGAGTGTTGCAGGGTTTGTGTGCTGCGGCTTTTAAACATGGACAGTGTTGCAGGGCTGGTGTGTCTCTGCTGCTTGTAAACATGGACAGTGTCGCAGGGCTGGTGTGGCTTTGCTGCTTGTAATCATGGACAGTGTCGCAGGGCTGGTGCGGCTCTGCTGCTTATAATCATGGACAGTGTTGCAGGGCTGGTTTGTCTCTGCTGCTTGTAATCATGGACAGTGTCGCAGGGCTGGTGTGCTGCTGCTTGTAATCATGGACAGTGTCGCAGGGCTGGTGTGCTGCTGCTTGTAATCATGGACAGTGTCGCAGGGCTGGTGTGGCTCTGCTGCTTGTAATCACGGACAGTGTTGCTGGGCTGGTGCGGCTCTGCTGCTTGTAAACATGGACAGTGTTGCAGGGCTGGTGAGCTGCTGCTGCTTGTAATCATGGACAGTGTCGCAGGGCTGGTGTGCTGCTGCTTGTAATCATGGACAGTGTCGCAGGGCTGGTGTGGCTCTGCTGCTTGTAAACATGGACAGAGTCGGAGGGCTGGTGTGGCTCTGCTGCTTGTAAACATGGACAGTGTCGCAGGGCTGGTGTGGCACTGCTGCTTGTAATTATGGAGAGTATTGCAGGGCTGGTGTGTTGCTGCTTGTAAACATGGACTGTGCTGCGGCTTGTAAACATGGACAGTGTCGCAGGGCTGGTGTGGCTCTGCTGCTTGTAAACATGGACAGAGTCGGAGGGCTGTTGTGGCTCTGCTGCTTGTAAACATGGACAGTGTCGCAGGGTTTGTGTGCTGCGGCTTGTAAACATGGACAGTGTCCCAGGGTTTGTGTGCTGCGGCTTGTAAACATGGACAGTGTTGCAGGGCTGGTGCGGCTCTGCTGCTTGTAATCATGGACAGTGTCGCAGGGCTGGTGCGGCTCTGCTGCTTGTAATCATGGACAGTGTCGCAGGGCTGGTTTGGCTCTGCTGCTTGTAATCATGGACAGTGTCGCAGGGCTGGTGTGGCTTTGCTGCTATTAATCATGGATAGTGTGGCAGGGCTGGTGCGGCTCTGCTGCTTATAATCATGGACAGTGTTACAGGGCTGGTGTGCTGCTACTGCTGCTTTTAAACATGGACAGTGTCGCAGGGCTGGTATGGCTCTGCTGCTTGTAAACATGGACAGTGTCGCAGGGTTGGTGTACTGCTGCTTGTAAATATGGACAGTGTCGCAGGGCTGGTGTGCTGCTGCTTGTAAACATGGACAGTGTCGCAGGGCTGGTGTGCTGCTGCTTGTAAACATGAACAGTGTCGCAGGGCTGGTGTGCTGCTGCTTGTAAACATGAACAGTGTCGCAGGGCTGGTGTGCTGCTTCTTGTAAACATGGACAGTGTTGTAGGGCTGGTGTGTCTCTGCTGCTTGTAAACATGGACAGTGTCGCAGGGCTGGTGTGGCTTTGCTGCTTGTAATCATGGACAGTGTCGCAGGGCTGGTGTGCTGCTGCTTGTAATCATGGGCAGTGTCGCAGGGCTGGTGTGGCTCTGCTGCTTATAATCATGGACAGTGTTACAGGGCTGGTGTGCTGCTACTGCTGCTTTTAAACATGGACAGTGTCGCAGGGCTGGTATGGCTCTGCTGCTTGTAAACATGGACAGTGTCGCAGGGTTGGTGTACTGCTGCTTGTAAATATGGACAGTGTCGCAGGGCTGGTGTGCTGCTGCTTGTAAACATGGACAGTGTCGCAGGGCTGGTGTGCTGCTGCTTGTAAACATGAACAGTGTCGCAGGGCTGGTGTGTCTCTGCTGCTTGTAAACATGGACAGTGTCGCAGGGCTGGTGTGGCTCTGCTGCTTGTAATTATGGAGAGTGTTGCAGGGTTTGTGTGCTGCGGCTTTTAAACATGGACAGTGTTGCAGGGCTGGTGTGTCTCTGCTGCTTGTAAACATGGACAGTGTCGCAGGGCTGGTGTGGCTTTGCTGCTTGTAATCATGGACAGTGTCGCAGGGCTGGTGCGGCTCTGCTGCTTATAATCATGGACAGTGTCGCAGGGCTGGTTTGTCTCTGCTGCTTGTAATCATGGACAGTGTCGCAGGGCTGGTGTGCTGCTGCTTGTAATCATGGACAGTGTCGCAGGGCTGGTGTGCTGCTGCTTGTAATCATGGACAGTGTCGCAGGGCTGGTGTGGCTCTGCTGCTTGTAATCATGGACAGTGTTGCTGGGCTGGTGCGGCTCTGCTGCTTGTAAACATGGACAGTGTTGCAGGGCTGGTGAGCTGCTGCTGCTTGTAATCATGGACAGTGTCGCAGGGCTGGTGTGCTGCTGCTTGTAATCATGGACAGTGTCGCAGGGCTGGTGTGGCTCTGCTGCTTGTAAACATGGACAGAGTCGGAGGGCTGGTGTGGCTCTGCTGCTTGTAAACATGGACAGTGTCGCAGGGCTGGTGTGGCACTGCTGCTTGTAATTATGGAGAGTATTGCAGGGCTGGTGTGTTGCTGCTTGTAAACATGGACTGTGCTGCGGCTTGTAAACATGGACAGTGTCGCAGGGCTGGTGTGGCTCTGCTGCTTGTAAACATGGACAGAGTCAGAGGGCTGGTGTGGCTCTGCTGCTTGTAAACATGGACAGTGTCGCAGGGTTTGTGTGCTGCGGCTTGTAAACATGGACAGTGTCGCAGGGTTTGTGTGCTGCGGCTTGTAAACATGGACAGTGTTGCAGGGCTGTTGCGGCTCTGCTGCTTGTAATCATGGACAGTGTCGCAGGGCTGGTGTGGCTCTGCTGCTTGTAATCATGGACAGTGTTGCAGGGCTGGTGTGTCTCTGCTGCTTGTAAACATGGACAGTGTCGCAGGGCTGGTGAGCTGCTGCTGCTTGTAATCATGGACAGTGTCGCAGGGCTGGTGTGCTGCTGCTTGTAATCATGGACAGTGTCACAGGGCTGGTGTGGCTCTGCTGCTTGTAATCATGGACAGTGTTGCTGGGCTGGTGCAGCTCTGCTGCTTGTAAACATGGACAGTGTTGCAGGGCTGGTGAGCTGCTGCTGCTTGTAATCATGGACAGTGTCGCAGGGCTGGTGTGGCTCTGCTGCTTGTAAACATGGACAGTGTCGCAGGGCTGGTGTGCTGCTGCTTATAATCATGGGCAGTGTCGCAGGGCTGGTGTGGCTCTGCTGCTTATAATCATGGACAGTGTTACAGGGCTGGTGTGCTGCTACTGCTGCTTTTAAACATGGACAGTGTCGCAGGGCTGGTATGGCTCTGCTGCTTGTAAACATGGACAGTGTCGCAGGGTTGGTGTACTGCTGCTTGTAAATATGGACAGTGTCGCAGGGCTGGTGTGCTGCTGCTTGTAAACATGGACAGTGTCGCAGGGCTGGTGTGCTGCTGCTTGTAAACATGAACAGTGTCGCAGGGCTGGTGTGTCTCTGCTGCTTGTAAACATGGACAGTGTCGCAGGGCTGGTGTGGCTCTGCTGCTTGTAATTATGGAGAGTGTTGCAGGGTTTGTGTGCTGCGGCTTTTAAACATGGACAGTGTTGCAGGGCTGGTGTGTCTCTGCTGCTTGTAAACATGGACAGTGTCGCAGGGCTGGTGTGGCTTTGCTGCTTGTAATCATGGACAGTGTCGCAGGGCTGGTGCGGCTCTGCTGCTTATAATCATGGACAGTGTCGCAGGGCTGGTTTGTCTCTGCTGCTTGTAATCATAGACAGTGTCGCAGGGCTGGTGTGCTGCTGCTTGTAATCATGGACAGTGTCGCAGGGCTGGTGTGCTGCTGCTTGTAATCATGGACAGTGTCGCAGGGCTGGTGTGGCTCTGCTGCTTGTAATCATGGACAGTGTTGCTGGGCTGGTGCGGCTCTGCTGCTTGTAAACATGGACAGTGTTGCAGGGCTGGTGAGCTGCTGCTGCTTGTAATCATGGACAGTGTCGCAGGGCTGGTGTGCTGCTGCTTGTAATCATGGACAGTGTTGCAGGGCTGGTGTGGCTCTGCTGCTTGTAAACATGGACAGAGTCGGAGGGCTGGTGTGGCTCTGCTGCTTGTAAACATGGACAGTGTCGCAGGGCTGGTGTGGCACTGCTGCTTGTAATTATGGAGAGTATTGCAGGGCTTGTGTGTTGCTGCTTGTAAACATGGACTGTGCTGCGGCTTGTAAACATGGACAGTGTCGCAGGGCTGGTGTGGCTCTGCTGCTTGTAAACATGGACAGAGTCGGAGGGCTGGTGTGGCTCTGCTGCTTGTAAACATGGACAGTGTCGCAGGGTTTGTGTGCTGCGGCTTGTAAACATGGACAGTGTCGCAGGGTTTGTGTGCTGCAGCTTGTAAACATGGACAGTGTTGCAGGGCTGGTGCGGCTCTGCTGCTTGTAATCATGGACAGTGTCGCAGGGCTGGTGCGGCTCTGCTGCTTGTAATCATGGACAGTGTCGCAGGGCTGGTTTGGCTCTGCTGCTTGTAATCATGGACAGTGTCGCAGGGCTGGTGTGGCTTTGCTGCTTGTAATCATGGATAGTGTGGCAGGGCTGGTGCGGCTCTGCTGCTTATAATCATGGACAGTGTTACAGGGCTGGTGTGCTGCTACTGCTGCTTTTAAACATGGACAGTGTCGCAGGGCTGGTATGGCTCTGCTGCTTGTAAACATGGACAGTGTCGCAGGGTTGGTGTACTGCTGCTTGTAAATATGGACAGTGTCGCAGGGCTGGTGTGCTGCTGCTTGTAAACATGGACAGTGTCGCAGGGCTGGTGTGCTGCTGCTTGTAAACATGAACAGTGTCGCAGGGCTGGTGTGCTGCTGCTTGTAAACATGAACAGTGTCGCAGGGCTGGTGTGCTGCTTCTTGTAAACATGGACAGTGTTGTAGGGCTGGTGTGTCTCTGCTGCTTGTAAACATGGACAGTGTCGCAGGGCTGGTGTGGCTTTGCTGCTTGTAATCATGGACAGTGTCGCAGGGCTGGTGTGCTGCTGCTTGTAATCATGGACAGTGTCGCAGGGCTGGTGTGCTGCTGCTTGTAATCATGGACAGTTTCGCAGGGCTGGTGTGCTGCTGCTTGTAATCATGGACAGTGTCGCAGGGCTAGTGTGCTGCTGCTTGTAAACATGGACAGTGTCGCAGGGCTGGTGTGCTGCTGCTTGTAAACATGAACAGTGTCGCAGGGCTGGTGTGCTGCTTCTTGTAAACATGGACAGTGTTGCAGGGCTGGTGTGTCTCTGCTGCTTGTAAACATGGACAGTGTCGCAGGGCTGGTGTGGCTTTGCTGCTTGTAATCATGGACAGTGTCGCAGGGCTGGTGTGCTGCTGCTTGTAATCATGGACAGTGTCGCAGGGCTGGTGTGCTGCTGCTTGTAATCATGGACAGTGTTGCTGGGCTGGTGCGGCTCTGCTGCTTGTAAACATGGACAGTGTTGCAGGGCTGCTGTGGCTCTGCTGCTTGTAAACATGGACAGTGTCGCAGGGCTGGTGTGGCTCTGCTGCTTGTAATAATGGACAGTGTCGCAGGGCTGGTGTGGCTCTGCTGCTTGTAATCATGGACAGTGTCGCAAGGCTGGTTTGTCTCTGCTGCTTTTAATCATGGACAGTGTCGCAGGGCTGGTGTGCTGCTGCTTGTAATCATGGACAGTGTCGCAGGGCTGGTGTGTCTCTGCTGCTTGTAATTATGGACAGTGTCGCAGGGCTGGTTTGTCTCTGCTGCTTGTAATAATGGACAGTGTCTCAAGGCTGGTTTGTCTCTGCTGCTTGTATTCATGGACAGTGTCACAGGGCTGGTGTGGCTCTGCGGCTTGTAATCATGGACAGTGTCGCAGGGCTGGTGTGCTGCTGCTTGTAATCATGGACAGTGTCGCAGGGCTGGTGTGGCTCTGCTGCTTGTAATCATGGACAGTGTCGCAGGGCTGGTGTGCTGCTGCTTGTAATCATGGACAGTGTCGCAGGGCTGGTGTGGCTCTGCTGCTTGTAATTATGGAGAGTGTTGCAGGGCTGGTGTGATGTGGCTGCTTGTAAACATGGACAGTGTTGCAGGGCTGGTGTGGCTCTGCTGCTTGTAAACATGGACAGTGTCGCAGGGCTGGTGTGGCTCTGCGGCTTGTAAACATGGACAGTGTCGCAGGGCTGGTGTGGCTCTGCTGCTTGTAAACATGGACAGTGTCGCAGGGCTGGTGTGCTGCTGCTTGTAATCATGGACAGTGTCGCAGGGCTGGTTTGTCTCTGCTGCTTGTAATAATGGACAGTGTCGCAGGGTTGGTGTGGCTTTGCTGCTTGTAAACATGAACAGTGTCGCAGGGCTGGTGTGGCTCTGCTGCTTGTAATCATGGACAGTGTCGCAGGGCTGGTGTGGCTCTGCTGCTTGTAATTATGGAGAGTGTTGCAGGGCTGGTGTGATGTGGCTGCTTGTAAACATGGACAGTGTTGCAGGGCTGGTGTGGCTCTGCTGCTTGTAAACATGGACAGTGTTGCAGGGCTGGTGTGGCTCTGCGGCTTGTAAACATGGACAGTGTCGCAGGGCTGGTGTGCTGCTGCTTGTAAACATGGACAGTGTCGCAGGGCTGGTGTGCTGCTGCTTGTAAACATGCACAGTGTCGCAGGGCTGGTGTGCTGCTGCTTGTAAACATGGACAGTGTTGCTGGGCTAGGTGCGGCTCTGCTGCTTGTAAACATGGACAGTGTTGCAGGGCTGGTGTGGCTCTGCTGCTTGTAAACATGGACAGTGTCGCAAGGCTGGTGTGGCTCTGCTGCTTGTAATCATGGACAGTGTTGCAGGGCTGGTGCGGCTCTGCTGCTTGTAATTATGGAGAGTGTTGCAGGGTTTGTGTGCTGCGGCTTGTAAACATGGACAGTGTCGCAGGGCTGGTGTGCTGCGGCTTGTAAACATGGACAGTGTCGCAGGGCTGGTGTGCTGAGGCTTGTAAACATGGACAGTGTCGCAGGGCTGGTGTGCTGCTGCTTGTAATCATGGACAGTGTCGCAGGGCTGGTGTGATGCTGCTTGTAAACATGGACAGTGTCGCAGGGCTGGTGCGGCTCTGCTGCTTGTAATCATGGACAGTGTCGCAGAGCTGGTGTGCTGCTGCTTGTAATCATGGACAGTGTCGCAGGGCTGGTGTGCTGCTGCTTGTAAACATGGACAGTGTCGCAGGGCTGGTGTGGCTTTGCTGCTTGTAAACATGGACAGTGTCGCAGGGCTGGTGCGGCTCTGCTGCTTGTAATCATGGACAGTGTCGCAGGGATGGTGTGGCTCTGCTGCTTGTAATCATGGACAGTGTCGCAGGGCTGGTGTGGCTCTGCTGCTTGTAAACATGGACAGTGTCGCAGGGCTGGTGTGCTGCTGCTTGTAAACATGGACAGTGTCGCAGGGCTGGTGTGGCTTTGCTGCTTGTAAACATGGACAGTGTCTCAGGGCTGGTGTGGCTCTGCTGCTTGTAATCATGGTTAGTGTCGCAGGGCTGGTGTGCTGCTGCTTGTAATCATGGACAGTGTCGCAGGGCTGGTGTGGCTTTGCTGCTTGTAAACATGGACAGTGTCGCAGGACTGGTGTGGCTCTGCTGCTTGTAATCATGGACAGTGTTGCAGGGCTGGTGTGGCTTTGCTGCTTGTAAACATGGACAGTGTCGCAGGGCTGGTGTGGCTCTGCTGCTTGTAAACATGGACAGTGTCGCAGGGCTGGTGCGGCTCTGCTGCTTGTAATCATGGACAGTGTCGCAGGACTGGTGTGGCTCTGCTGCTTGTAATCATGGACAGTGTCGCAGGGCTGGTGTGGCTTTGCTGCTTGTAAACATGGACAGTGTCGCAGGGCTGGTGTGGCTCTGCTGCTTGTAAACATGGACAGTGTCGCAGGGCTGGTGCGGCTCTGCTGCTTGTAAACATGGACAGTGTCGCAGGGCTGGTGTGCTTATGCTTGTAAACATGGACAGTGTGGCAGAGCTGGTTTGTCTCTGTTTCTGGTAGGAGGTTTCAGGAAGTCAGTGCACAGCACTTGCCTCGCCTGTGTCCTCATTTGCATGCCGGCGTAGACTGGGACAGTCAGCTGAAGGTGGCACTGCAGGAGAGCGTCTTGGTGCAGGAGAGCCTGTTGGTGCAGGAGAGCCTGTTGGTGCAGGAGGGCCCCTGGGCAGTGCCCACATGGAGGCAACATGGTGGGCGCTTATTCCTTCTTCATGGACCTGCAGTGCGGCTGTGACCTGCTCTGGGTCCTTCTGCGCAGGATGGCCGTGCGGTAAGACCTGTCTTCTGTGCTCTGCAGCTCAGTAGCAGTGGCCTGCTGGGTGGGAGTGGCTGTGCAGTACAAGTGAGTAGTACTGTGGGAGCAGGTGCTGCTGTGCTGCAGCAGTGATTTACACTAGGGCCGGGTGGGGTTGTATAGTGGGCCCGCGCGGCTGTGTTGTAGCAGTGGGCTCTGTTCTCTTGTAGCAGTAGGTTCTGCTGTTTTGTGCAGGGGGCTCTGTTCTCTTGTAGCAGTAGGTTCTGCTGTTTGTGCAGGGGGCTCTGTTCTCTTGTCGCAGTAGGTGCTGCTGTGCTGTGCAGTGGGCTCTGTTCTCTTGTAGCAGTAGGTTCTGCTGTTTTGTGCAGGGGGCTCTGTTCTCTTGTCGCAGTAGGTGCTGCTGTGCTGTGCAGTGGGCTCTGTTCTCTTCTATCAGTAGGTGCTGCTGCGCTGTGCAGTGGGCTCTCTCCTTTTGTAGCAGTAGGTGCTGCTGTGCTGTGCAGGGGGCTCTGTTCTCTTGTAGCAGTAGGTGCTGCTGTGCTGTGCAGTGGGCTCTGTTCTCGTGTAGCAGTAGGTGCTGCTGTGCTGTGCAGTGGGCTCTGTTCTCTTGTAGCAGTAGGTTCTGCTGTGCTGTGCAGTGGGCTCTGTTCTCTTGTAGCAGTAGGTCCTGCTGTTTTGTGCAGTGGGCTCTGTTCTCTTGTCGCAGTAGGTGCTGCTGTTTTGTGCAGTGGGCTCTGTTCTCTTGTCGCAGTAGGTGCTGCTGTGCTGTGCAGTGGGCTCTGTTCTCTTGTAGCAGTAGGTGCTGCTGTGCTGAGCCGTGGGCTCTGTTCTCTTCTAGCAGTAGCTGCTGCTGTGCAGTGGGCTCTGTTCTCGTGTAGCAGTAGGTGCTGCTGTGCAGTGGGCTCTGTTCTCTTGTAGCAGTAGGTGCTGCTGTGCTGTGCAGTGGGCTCTGTTCTCTTGTAGCAGTAGGTTCTGCTGTTCTGTGCAGTGGGCTCTGTTCTCTTGTAGCAGTAGGTCCTGCTGTTTTGTGCAGTGGGCTCTGTTCTCTTGTCGCAGTAGCTGCTGCTGTGCTGTGCAGTGGGCTCTGTTCTCTTGTAGCAGTTGGTGCTGCTGTGCTGTGCAGTGGGCTCTGTTCTCTTGTAGCAGTAAGTGCTGCTGTGCTGTGCAGTGGGCTCTGTTCTCCTGTAGCAGTAGGTGCTGCTGTGCTGTGCAGTGGGCTCTGCTCTCCTGTAGCAGTAGGTGCTGTTGTGCTGTGGGCTCTGTTCTATTTTAGCAGTAGATGCTGCTGTGCTGTGCAGTGGGCTCTGTTCTCTTGTAGCAGTAGGTGCTGCTGTGCTGTGCAGTGGGCTCTGTTCTCTTGTCGCAGTAGGTGCTGCTGTGCTGTGCAGTGGGCTCTGTTCTCTTGTAGCAGTAGGTGCTGCTGTGCTGTGCAGTGGGCTCTGTCATCTTGTAGCAGTAGGTGCTGCTGTGCTGTGCAGTGGGCTCTGTTCTCCTGTAGCAGTAGGTGCTGCTGTGCTGTGCAGTGGGCTCTGTTCTCGTGTAGCAGTAGGTGCTGTTGTACTGTGCTGTGGGCTCTGTTCTCTTGTAGCAGTAGGTGCTGCTGTGCAGTGCAGTGGGCTCTGTTCTGTTGTAGCAGTAGGTGCTGCTGTGCTGTGCAGTGGGCTCTGTTCTCTTGTCGCAGTAGGTGCTGCTGTGCTGTGCAGTGGGCTCTGTTCTCTTGTAGCAGTAGGTGCTGCTGTGCTGTGCAGTGGGCTCTGTCCTCTTGTAGCAGAAGGTGCTGCTGTGCTGTGCAGTGGGCTCTGTTCTCTTGTAGCAGTAGGTACTGCTGTGCTGTGCAGTGGGCTCTGTTCTCTTGTAGCAGTAGGTGCTGCTGTGCTGTGCAGTGGGCTTTGTTCTCCTGTAGCAGTAGGTGCTGTTGTGCTGTGGGCTCTGTTCTATTTTAGCAGTAGATGCTGCTGTGCTGTGCAGTAGGCTCTGTTCTCTTGTAGCAGTAGGTGCTGCTGTGCTGTGCAGTGGGCTCTGTTCTCGTGTAGCAGTAGGTGCTGCTGTGCAGTGGGCTCTGTCCTCTTGTATCTGTAGGTGCTAATGTGCTGTGCAGTGGGCTCTGTTCTCGTGTAGCAGTAGGTGCTGCTGTGCAGTGGGCTCTGTTCTCGTGTAGCAGTAGGTGCTGCTATGCAGTGGGCTCTGTTCTCTTGTAGCAGTAGGTGCTGCTGTGCTGTGCAGTGGGCTCTGTTCTCTTGTAGCAAGTAGGTGCTGCTGTGCGGTGGACTCTGTTCTCTTGTAGCAGTAGGTGTTGCTGTGCTATGCAGTGGGCTCTGTTCTCTTGTAGCAGTAGGTGCTGCTGTGCTGTGCAGTGGGCTCTGTTCTCTTGTAGCAGTAGGTGCTGCTGTGCGGTGGGCTCTGTCCTCTTGTAGCAGTAGGTGCTGCTGTGCTGTGTAGTGGGCTCTGTTTTCTTGTAGCAGTAGGTGCTGCTGTGCGGTGGGCTCTGTTCTCTTGTAGCAGTAGGTGTTGCTGTGCTATGCAGTGGGCTCTGTTCTCTTGTAGCAGTAGGTGCTGCTGTGCGGTGGGCTCTGTCCTCTTGTAGCAGTAGGTGCTGATGTACTGTGCAGTGGGTTCTGTTCTCTTGTAGCAGTAGGTGCTGCTGTGCGGTGGGCTCTGTCCTCTTGTAGCAGTAGGTGCTGATGTACTGTGCAGTGGGTTCTGTTCTCTTGTAGCAGTAGGTGCTGCTGTGCGGTGGGCTCTGTCCTCTTGTAGCAGTAGGTGCTGATGTACTGTGCAGTGGGTTCTGTTCTCTTGTAGCAGTAGGTTCTGCTGTGCAGTGGGTTCTGTTCTCTTGTAGCTGTAGGTGCTGCTGTGCTGTGCAGTGGGCTCTGTTTTCTTCTAGTAGTAGGTGCTGCTGTGCTGTGCAGTGGGCTCTGTTCTCTTGTAGCAGTAGGTGCTGCTGTTCTGTGCAGTGGGCTCTGTTTTCTTGTTGCAGTAGGTGCTGCTGTGGTGTGCAGTGGGTTCTGTTCTCTTGTAGCAGTAGGTGCTGCTGTGCTGTGCAGTGGGCTCTGTTCTCTTGTAGCAGTAGGTGCTGCTGTGCTGTGCAGTGGGCTCTGTCCTCTTGTAGCAGTAGGTGCTGCTGTGCTGTGGGCTCTGTTCTCTTGTAGCAGTAGGTGCTGCTGTGCTGTGCAGTGGGCTCTGTTCTCTTGTAGCAGTAGGTGCTGCTGTGCTGTGCAGTGGGCTCTGTCCTCTTGTAGCAGTAGGTGCTGCTGTGCTGTGCAGTGGGCTCTGTTCTCTTGTAGCAGTAGGTGCTGCTGTGCTGTACAGTGGGCTCTGTTTTCTTCTAGTAGTAGGTGCTGCTGTGCTGTGCAGTGGGCTCTGTTCTCTTGTAGCAGTGGGTGCTGCTGTGCTGTGCAGTGGGCTCTGTTCTCGTGTAGCAGTAGGTGCTGTTGTGCTGTGCTGTGGGCTCTGTTCTCTTGTAGCAGTAGGTGCTGCTGTGCAGTGCAGTGGGCTCTGTTCTGTTGTAGCAGTAGGTGCTGCTGTGCTGTGCAGTGGGCTCTGTTCTTTTCTAGCAGTAGGTGCTGCTGTTCAGTGCAGTTGGCTCTGTTCTTTTCTAGCAGTAGGTGCTGCTGTGCTGTGGGCTCTGTTCTCTTGTACCAGTAGGTGCTGCTGTGCTGTGCAGTGGCCTCTGTTCTCTTGTAGAAGTAGGTGCTGCTGTGCAGTGGGCTCTGTTCTCTTGTAGCAGTAGGTGCTGCTGTGCTGTGCAGTGGCCTCTGTTCTCTTGTAGCAGTAGGTGCTGCTGTGCAGTGGGCTCTGTTCTCTTGTAGCAGTAGGTGCTGCTGTGCTGTGCAGTGGCCTCTGTTCTCTTGTAGCAGTAGGTGCTGCTGTGCTGTGCAGTGGGCTCTGTTCTCTTGTAGCAGTAGGTGCTGCTGTGCTGTGCAGTGGCCTCTGTTCTCTTGTAGCAGTAGGTGCTGCTGTGCAGTGGGCTCTGTTCTCTTGTAGCAGTAGGTGCTGCTGTGCTGTGCAGTGGCCTCTGTTCTCTTGTAGCAGTAGGCGCTGCTGTGCAGTGGGCTCTGTTCTCTGGTAGCAGTAGGTGCTGCTGTGCTGTGCAGTGGCCTCTGTTCTCTTGTAGCAGTAGGTGCTGCTGTGCTGTGCAGTGGGCTCTGTTCTCTTGTAGCAGTAGGTGCTGCTGTGCAGTGGGCTCTGTTCTCTTGTAGCAGAAGGTGCTGCTGTGCAGTGGGCTCTGTTCTCTTGTAGCAGTAGGTGCTGCTGTGCTGTGCAGTGGGCTCTGTTCTCTTGTAGCAGTAGGTGCTGCTGTGCTGTGCAGTGGGCTCTGTTATCGTGTAGCAGTAGGTGCTGCTGTGCAGTGGGCTCTGTTCTCTTGTAGCAGTAGGTGCTGCTGTGCAGTGGGCTCTGTTCTCTTGTAGCTGTAGGTGCTGCTGTGCTGTGCAGTGGGCTCTGTTCTCTTGTAGCGGTAGGTGCTGATGTGCTGTGCAGTGGGCTCTATTTTCTTGTAGCAGTAGGTGCTGCTGTGCAGTGGGCTCTGTTCTCTTGTAGCAGTAGGTGCTGCTGTGCAGTGGGCTCTGTTCTCTTGTAGCAGTAGGTGCTGCTGTGCTGTGCAGTGGGCTCTGTTCTCTTGTGGCAGTAGGTGCTGATGTGCTGTGCAGTGGGCTCTGTCCTCTTGTATCTGAAGGTGCTGATGTGCTGTGCAGTGGGCTCTGTTCTCGTGTAGCAGTAGGTGCTGCTGTGCTGTGCAGTGGGCTCTGTTCTCTTGTAGCAGTAGGTGCTGCTGTGCTGTGCAGCGGGCTCTGTTTTCTACTACTAGTAGGTGCTGCTGTGCTGTGCAGTGGGCTCTGTTCTCTTGTAGCAGTGGGTGCTGCTGTGCTGTGCAGTGGGCTCTGTTCTCTTGTAGCAGTAGGTGCTGCTGTGCTGTGCAGTGGGCTCTGTTCTCTTGTCGCAGTAGGTGATGCTGTGCAGTGGGCTCTGTTCTCGTGTAGCAGTAGGTGCTGCTGTGCTGTGCCGTGGGCTCTGTTCTCTTCTAGCAGTAGGTGCTGCTGTGCTGGAGCAGTGGGCTCTGTTCTCTTGTAGCAGTAGGTGCTGCTGTGCTGTGCAGTGGGCTCTGTTCTCTTGTCGCAGTAGGTGCTGCTGCGCTGTGTAGTGGGCTCTGTTCTCTTGTAGCAATAGGTGCTGCTGTGCTGTGCAGTGGGCTCTGTTCTCTTGTCGCAGTAGGTGCTGCTGTGCTGTGTAGTGGGCTCAGTTCTCTTGTAGCAGTAGGTGCTGCTGTGCTGTGCAGTGGGCTCTGTTCTCTTGTCGCAGTAGGTGCGGATGTGCTGTGCGGTGGGCTCTGTTCTCTTGTAGCAGTAGATGCTGCTGTGCTTTGCAGTGGGCTCTGTTTTCTTGTAGCAGTAGGTGCTGATGTGCTGCGCAGAGGGCTCTGTCCTCTTGTAGCAGTAGGTGCTGATGTGCTGTGCAGTGGGTTCTGTTCTCTTGTAGCAGTAGGTGCTGCTGTGCAGTGGGCTCTGTTCTCTTGTAGCTGTAGGTGCTGCTGTGCTGTGCAGTGGGCTCTGTTTTCTTCTAGTAGTAGGTGCTGCTGTGCTGTGCAGTGGGCTCTGTTCTCTTGTAGCAGTAGGTGCTGCTGTTCTGTGCAGTTGTCTCTGTCCTCTTGTAGCAGTAGGTGCTGCTGTGCAGTGGGCTCTGTTCTCTTGTAGCTGTAGCTGCTGCTGTACTGTGCAGTGGGCTCTGTTCTCTGGTAGCTGTAGGTGCTGCTGTGCTGTGCAGTGGGCTCTGTTCTCTTGTAGCAGTAGGTGCTGCTGTGCAGTGGGCTCTGTTCTCTTGTCGCATTAGGTGCTGCTGTGCTGTGCAGTGGGCTCTGTCCTCTTGTAGCAGTAGGTGCTGCTGTGCAGTGGGCTCTGTTCTCTTGTAGCTGTAGGTGCTGCTGTGCTGTGCAGTGGGCTCTGTTCTCTTGTCGCAGTAGGTGCTGCTGAGCTGTGCAATGGGCTCTGTACTCTTGTAGTAGTAGGTGCTGCTGTGCTGTGCAGTGGGCTCTGTTCTCTTGTAGCAGTATGTGCTGCTGTGCTGTGCAGTGGGCTCTGTTCTCTTGTCGCAGTAGGTGCTGCTGTACTGTGCAGTGGGCTCTGTTCTCATGTAGCAGTAGGTGCTGCTGAGCTGTGCAATGGGCTCTGTCCTCTTGTAGCAGTAGGTGCTGCTGTGCTGTGCAGTGGGCTCTGTTCTCTTGTAGCAGTAGGTGCTGCTGTGCTGTGCAGTGGGCTCTGTTCTCTTGTAGCTGTAGGTGCTGCTGTGCTGTGCAGTGGGCTCTGTTCTCTTGTCGCAGTAGGTGCTGCTGAGCTGTGCAATGGGCTCTGTACTCTTGTAGCGGTAGGTGCTGCTGTGCTGTGCAGTGGGCTCTGTTCTCTTGTAGCAGTATGTGCTGCTGTGCTGTGCAGTGGGCTCTGTTCTCTTGTCGCAGTAGGTGCTGCTGTACTGTGCAGTGGGCTCTGTTCTCATGTAGCAGTAGGTGCTGCTGAGCTGTGCAATGGGCTCTGTTCTCTTGTAGCAGTAGGTGCTGCTGTGCTGTGCAGTGGGCTCTGTTCTCTTGTAGCAGTAGGTGGGCCTGCCTTGAGTTGAGGTACAGGTCTGGCACTGCCCGTGGCCCTGCCTTGTCATAAAGGTGTAGACCTGGCACTGCCCGTGGGCCTGCCTTTTCATTAAGGTGCTGACCTGGCACTGCCCTTATAGTATGGCCTTGACTTGAGATGTGGAGGAAGGCATGGCACAGCCTGTTCATGTATGTGACATGTTGGCTCCCTCTGCCCCATGGCAGCCCGGGCAGCCGCAGTCAAGCGGCGCTCCCAGTCCTCACCAGCAGGTGGCAGCATTGGCTCACTCTTCTCCTCTGCACCCCTCCTTAGAGTCAGTAATGCTCTCTCTGGGCGCTCCCAATCATCGCCAGCAGGTGGCAGCATTGGCTCACTCTTCTCCTCTGCACCCCTCCTTAGAGTCAGTGATGCTGCCTCTGGGCGCTCCCAGTGCTCGCCAGCAGGTGGCAGCATTGGCTCACTCTTCTCCTCTGCACCCCTCCATAGAGTCAGTGATGCTCCCTCTGGGCGCTCCCAATCATCGCCAGCAGGTGGCAGCATTGGCGCACTCTTCTCCTCTGCACCACTCCTTAGAGCAGGGGTCTTCAAACTGTGGGGCGCGACTCTCAGGGGGTCCATGGAGCGATGCAAAGGTGGTCGCTCCTTCACAGTCACACTTCCGCTCAGGCCCAAGGGCTTCAGCCCCCGTCCTGTGTGTCAGCCCCGGCTGGGCTCAGCTGGGCAGTGTCTGGAGTCTTATCTCCGCCACGCCAGAGTTTTCACAGGTCTTTAAAGACCATTTGCATATTTACATGCCTTTGTAAACTGGTTACAGAGGTTTATCTTTTTTTCCTGTTCCAGTACCCCCTGGGTCCCCACTCTGCCTATTCCTTACATTTGTATTTTACATTGTTGGAAAGGCGATCTCAGGGGAGACAGAAGGTGTCTGACTGCCCGCCCTGAGACCCACCCCCCCTCTATGGAATAGGCCGAGCGCCGTAGGGAGGCCTCCTTGGCGAGGCTCCTCTCCTACAATCGTAACAGCTGAGCAATCACACTACCACAGACGGACACCACACGAAGGAATATTCTCAAGAATCTTTATGAAGGCACGTTCTCGTAAGGTTCTTACACAGGGATCGAGGGATCCGTAAAGTCTTGGTTTCGGGAAAAAGGGGGTAGCGGGGCAGTCTTGGTACCAACTGGTGCGTGGATAGTTCAAGGGGTCAGGCCGCGACAGCGTCGGCAGGGCCTGGATACTGTTCAGCGTTGACCAGGCCGCGACAGCGTCAGCAGGGCCTCGAAGGTGGTTCAGCTTGGTTAGGCCGCGACAGCGTCAGCAGGGCCTCGAAGGTGGTTCAGCTCGGTCAGGCCGCGACAGCGTCAGCAGGGCCTCGAAGGGGGTTCCGCTCGGTCAGGCCGCGACAGCGTCAGCAGGGCCTCGAAGGTGGTTCAGCTCGGTCAGGCCGCGACAGCGTCAGCAGGGCCTCGAAGGTGGTTCCGCTCGGTCAGGCCGTGACAGCGTCAGCAGGGCCTCAAAGGTTCCAGGTGCATGAGTTCGGATCAGGATTAGCAGCGACAAGGTCAGCAGGGCTTCGACTCCAAGATACAACTGCAGTCCTCATCCAGGGCTCGCCCAGATATAGGACTAGAGTCCTTTGATGTCCGGACCCTCACGCCTGGGGGTCAGAGGGGCCGGGATGAAGGTGTCCAGACACCCGGCAGGGGGGTGGAGCCAGCGCCCAGAGAGGCTGGAGGGCGATCGATACCAGGCGTCCGGGGACGGCTGGAGGGCCATCGAAACTCCCCTCCGCCGGGATCCGCCAAGTGGCCACTCTACCACCTGGGAGGATCTTGGTGCCTCGATGTCGGGGCTTCGCTGGGGCCGGGGCCAGGGATGGCTGCGGCCACGTACTCGGGACGTGATGGGCCCAAGATGGAGTCGGGCCGGAATGGGTGGCCTGGCATGGTTGCCAGACCGGCAGTGTTGGCGAGCAGGGTCCGCCAGGGTCCCAGGGGGAAGAGCCGTGGGTTGCCAGGGGGGCTGCTCTCGTCGATGGTTCGTGTTCAGGGGGGTCGGCAGCGGGTCGACGGAGGCTCGATGTCGTCCCGGGCCCGCCATGCGGGAGGGGTAGGACCACGCCACGAGGCCGGGTCCAACACACGTCCCCTCCAGCTGAAGGCGGGGAGAGTCACCCATCTTCCTGGGGACTCTCCTCGTCGAGGCGGAAGAAGCGGGACAGGCCATCAGCGTTTGCGTGGTCCTCGCCCGGGCGATGCTCCACAATCAATCAATCAAAGACATTTATATCGCGCACTACTCACCCGGAGGGTCTCAAGGCGCTTGGGGGGGGGGTCTGCTACTACTCGAACAGCCAGGTCTTGAGCTGCTTCCTGAAGGCGAGGTGGTCTTGGGTCAGGCGGAGGTGGGTCGGGAGGGAGTTCCAGGTCTTGGCGGCCAGGTGGGAGAAGGACCTTCCTCCTGTTGTGGCTCTTCGGATGCGGGGGACGGCGGCGAGGGCGTGGCTGGTCGATCGGAGATGGCGTGTGGCAGCGTAGAAGTTGAGGCGGCTGTTGAGGTAACTCGGGCCTTGGTTGTGTAGGGCTTTGTGTGCGTGGGTGAGGAGCCGGAAGGTGATTCTCTTGTTGACCGGGAGCCAGTGCAGGTCTCTCAGGTGTCCGGAGATGTGGCCGTGTCTGGGGATGTCAAGGATGAGTCTCGCTGAGGCGTTCTGGATTCGCTGGAGTCTCTTCTGAAGCTTGGCGGTTGTTCCGGCGTAGAGGGCGTTGCCGTAGTCCAGCCGGCTTGTGACGAGGGACTGGGTGACCGCTTTCCTGGTCTCGGTGGGGATCCACCGGAAGATCTTACGTAGCATGCGTAGGATGTTGAAGCACGACGAGGAGACAGTGTTGACTTGTCTGGTCATGGAGAGGGAGGAGTCCAGGATGAAGCCCAGGTTGTGTGCGTGGTCTGTTGGTTTGGGTGCGGCGCCCAGGGCGGGGGGCCACCAGGAGTCGTCCCAGGCGGAGGATGAGGATCCCAGGATGAGGACTTCCGTCTTGTCTGAGTTCAGTTTTAGGCGGGTGGTCATCATCCACTCGGCTACGTCTTTCATCCCTTCGTGTAGGTTGGCTCTGGCGGTGGCGGGGTCATTGGTGAGGGAGAGGATCAGCTGGGTGTCGTCGGCGTAGGAAATGATGTTGAGGTTGTGTTGGCGTGCGATGGCTGCGAGGGGGCTCATGTAGACATTGAAGAGGGTGGGGCTGATCGAGGAGCCCTGAGGAACGCCGCAGATGACTTCGGTGGCTTCTGACCTGTACGGGGGTAGGCGGACTCTCTGTGTCCTTCCAGCGAGGAAGGAGATGATCCACCCCAGTGCCTTCTCCTGGATTCCGATGTTGCTGAGGCGCTGCACTAGGGTGCGGTGGCAGACAGTGTCGAACGCCGCGGAGAGGTCTAGGAGGATGAGGGCCGCCGTTTCTCCGTTGTCAAGCAGGGCTCGGATGTCATCGGTGGCAGCGATGAGGGCGGTCTCGGTGCTGTGGTTGGCCCTGAAGCCCGACTGTGAGGGGTCGAGGGATCCATTTGTCTCGAGGAAGGCAGCCAGTTGCTTGTTGACTGTCTTATCGATGACTTTGGCTGGAAACGGGAGGAGTGAGATGGGGCGGAAGTTTTTGAGTTCGGTGGGGTCCGCTGTTGGTTTCTTTAGTAGAGCGCTGAGTTCGGCACAGTGAAGTCCATCCCTTGGAGGGAGATGGACCATCGTAGCAGCTTTGGGTTTTCGCCACGCATCTGCATCAGCCACCGCAGAGGCCGGTGGTCAGTCTGGACCCGGAAGTGGGTGCCGAAGAGGTAGGGCCTAAGTTTCTTGAGGGCCCACACAACGGCGAAGGCCTCTCTCTCAATGGTACTCCATCGCTGCTCTCTGGCCAGCAGCCGCCGGCTGATGAAGGCCACAGGATGGTCAATCCCTTCGGGGTCAATTTGAGATAGGACCGCCCCGATGCCGTGCTCCGAGGCGTCGGTCTGGACTACGAACTCCCGGCTGTAGTCAGGGGCTTGGAGCACAGCGGCGGTGCACATGGCTGTTTTCAAAGTCTCGAAGGCCACTTGACACGCGGGTGTCCATTGTACTTTCTGTGGCCGGTTCTTCGAGGTCAGTTCAGTGAGGGGCCCCACAATGCTCCCATAGTTCTTTATGAAGCGCCGATAATATCCAGTGAGCCCCAGGAAGGCTCGGACGGCGGTCTGGGTGACCGGGGGCTCCCAGGCTAGGATGGCGTCAATCTTGGGTCGGAGGGGAGCCACATGGCCGCTCCCCACTAGGTGTCCTAGGTAGGTCACGGACCCTTGACCTATCTGGCACTTGCTGGCTTTCACAGTTAGTCCGGCCCGTCGGAGGGCCGTCAGGACCTCCCAGAGGTGCTTCAGGTGCTCGGCCCAGTGGAGGCTGTACACTGCAATGTCGTCTAGATAGGCGGCACTGAATTCTTCTAGCCCCGCCAGTACTTTGTTCACCAGTCTCTGGAAGGTTGCTGGGGCGTTTTTCATACCGAAGGGCATCACCTTGAATTGGAAGTGGCCATCGGGTGTTGAGAAGGCCGATCGCTCCTGGGCGCCAGGGGTGAGGCCGATCTGCCAGTACCCGGCTGTGAGGTCGAAGGTACTGAGGTACTTGGCGGCTCCCAGGCGTCGACATCATGGACACACCACTGGGTAACCCCAGGGGTGAGGGAGAACAGGTCCGTAAATTGCCCCAACAGCTCTTGGCAGTCTCGGCGCTGTGCGGGGGTCAGGACGGAGGAGAGAGAGATTCCCTCGACGGAGCCGTCCTTCTCAGCGCACCTTAGGAGGTCGGGCAGGGGCTCGGAGCCGTCTTCGGCCCCATCATCTGTAGCTAGCAGCAGGCTCAGTTCGGTGCGGGCAAAATGAGGCTTGATCCGGTTGGCGTGCAGAACCCGGAGGGGGTTTCGGGGTGACTCCATGTCCACGAGATAGGTGACGGGGCTCTTGCGCTCGATCACTTTGAAGGGGCCCGACCATTTGTCCTGGAGGGCACACGGTTCGACCGGGGACATGACCCAGACCTGCTGGCCCGGCTTGAACTCGATGGATGAAGAGTTCTGGTCATACCAGCGTTTCATGTCCTCCTGACTGGCCTCAAGGTTGGCCTCGGCAAGGGCCCGGAACTTCCGAGTCTGGCTTCGGAGGGTCAGGAGGTACCGGTAGACATCCGGCGGTGCGTCTTGGACTGTAGTTTCCCAGCCTTCTTTGACTAGGCTGAGGGGACCTCGGACAGGGTGCCCGTACAGGAGTTCAAAGGGGCTGAACCCCAGGGATTTCTGTGGTACCTCCCGATAGGCGAACAAGAGGCAGGGCAGCAGGATGTCCCATTTGCGGCGGAGGGGCTCTTCAAGGCCCTGGATCATCCCCTTGAGTGTTCGGTTAAACCGCTCCACAAGTCCATTCCCTTGGGGGCGATACGGGGTGGTGAACTTATACGTGACCCCGCACTGTTGCCACAGGGACCGCATGTACTTCGATATAAAGTTTGTGCCCCGATCGCTCACGACTTCTCGGGGAAACCCCACTCTGGAGAAGATCCCCATCAGCGCTCGGCCCACCACGGGGGCCGTTATCGTTCGGAGGGGGATAGCTTTGGGATAGCGGGTGGCATGGTCCACCAGGACGAGGATGAAGCGATGCCCTTGCGAGGTTCGGGGGTCCAGGGGCCCCACGATGTCGATTCCCACTCGCTCGAAGGGGGTGGTAACTACTGGAAAGGGTTGGAGCGGGGCCGTCACCTTCCCCCCGCTCTTTCCACTGGCTTGACAGGTCGGGCAGGTGCGGCAGTGGTTATGCACATCGTTGCGCATTTTCGGCCAGTAGAAATGGGTCACCAGGCGAATGTAAGTTTTGTCCTGCCCCAGGTGCCCGGTGAGGGGCACATCGTGTGCCAGGTTCAAGAGGAAGTCTCTGAATCGTAGGGGGACCACCAACACTCGGCTGGCCCCCAGCTCGGCAATCTTCTGTTCACTGTATAGGAGGCCGTGGTCCCAGTAGACCCAGTGGGACCCCGAGGTGTCCCCGGCAGCTTGGGCTGTGGCTTGCTGCCGGGTCCCCTCGAGGGAGGGGCAGGCCTTCTGTTCCTGCCGGAATTGTTCTCGGGTGGGACCACCCTTCTGGCGCCATTGGGCGAGTTCGGGTATGTCGCTGAGTTCGGCGCTGCCTTCTCGGTCGTGCTCCGATGGCTCGGGCTCGGGGTCGGAGTCTTCAGTGACTGCGGGCGGTGGTGGCGTGGGCCACTCTGGTTCTTCAGTCGGGGTGGCCTCGGTTGCCGCCGGCCCCCGGGCAGTCATAGATCGGGTCGTAGCGCAGACCCACTCTGGTAGTCCCATCATTCCTAGATGTTCTCGCCGCTCGACTTGGGTCCAGGGAGAGCTCTCGAGGTCGTTTCCGAGGAGGCAGTCCACGGGGGCGTCGTCCCGGACGGTCACCTTGAGGGTGCCTGACACCCCCCCCCCCCACTCGAAGGGGATTCGGGCCATCTGACACAGTGTCTCGGAGTTGTCGGCGGCCCTCACGGGGCATCGCACGTTGGGTATGATCTGTTCGGGGGTCACCAAGTGGCAGCGGACGGCCGTCACACTGGCTCCCGTGTCTCGGAGGGCTTCGGTCTGTCGTCCATTGATGTGGACCCACTGACGGTATTTTTGAGTGTTGCTCGGTAGCGGGGCCTGGGGGACCATGTCTCTTTCGCCCAGGCAGGCTAGGGCCATGGCGGCCGGTTCATACTCTGTCTGATCTTCATTGTAGACCTCTTCGTCTTCTTCTCCCCCTTCCCCCAGGGCTGCGGCAGCGAACTGGCGGGTCGGAGGCCCGGTGGTGCCGGGACGCTGGTTCATGGGGCAGAGGGGGTCACTGGCATAGTGACCGGGCCGCTGGCATCTGTGGCAAGTAATGTTCGGGCGGGGCCCCGGCCGTGCTGGGGGTGGTCCTCTTCTGGTCAGGGATGGCGAAGTGCTATTCTGGGGGGACCCCCGAGGTGGCCGTTCCGTCCCGTTTCTCCTATCGGGGTCCGGGGGACCCGGGTGTTCACCCATCGATCGGCCTCGACGGCGAGTTTTTGGGGCTCGGTCAGCTTGCTGTCGAGGAGATGCTGTCTGAGCTCGACAAAGCAGTTGTTGGAGTGGTGCTCCCAAACGATGAGGTCGAACAGCTGTTCGTAGGTGGACACTTTGCTGCCCTTTATCCATCCTTCCAGGGCCCGGCTATAAAAGTTTACGTACTCCACCCACGTGGTACCGGGGATCTTTTTGCAATCTCTGAACCTCTGTCGGTACATCTCGGGGGTGAGGCCATACCGGGTGAGCAGGGCGTCCTTCATGTGGTCATAGGAGGACATCACGTCCTCGGCCAGCTCTAGCAGGGTGTCTCTTCCTTCGCTGACAAATCTCCCCCATAAGCCGGCACCCCAATCTCTTCGCGGGATGCGGTGCGCGGTCATGGCAACTTCATACGCCTTGAACCATTGCTGGATGTCGTCATTCTTGTAGTATTCCTTGACGATATCCTTGGGGATGTGGACCTTCGGGTCGGCAGGAGGTGGAGGGTTCCGGGTTACCGTGGCGCCAGCCTCTTCGATCTTGGCTTTGATTTCTAGTTCTTTGAGGCCACGCTCGTGTTCGTACGTGAGGTTTTTTTCTTCCAATTCTCTTTGCCTCCGCCTCTCTTCTAGGTCTCCCTCTAATCGTAGTTGCTTAATGGCCATTTTCTTTTCTGCTAATTGAAGTTCCCCGTCCAGCCGGAGTCGGGCGAGCTCTAGTTCATGGAGCCGACTCCTCTCTCGCTCCCGGGCGTCTTCGTGGGAGAGGCCCGGTTCTCTGTTGGCGGTTCTTTCTTCCACTGGGGCTATGACTGTACTCAGGGGTACTTCTAGGGCAAAGTCATCGTTAGCTTGGGGTGGAGTCGCTCCGGTCTCCACCCACGTTTGCAGCGCTTCTTTAAAATCGTCTTTTGTGCTTAGTCCGGTGGTAGCGATACCCAGGGCTTTGCAGAAATGTTTGAGTTCTTTATGGGTGTATTCCTCTAATCGTTCCTTCTGGAATTCTGTGGTCGTTCCGGCTTCCTTAGTACTCATGGTTGCTGTGTGTCTCTGTTAGCAGTGGCGAGTTACTCGCTGTACGATTTGAGCGGGCTCGGATCCCGTCGCTTGCCACCAATGTTGGAAAGGCGATCTCAGGGGAGACAGAAGGTGTCTGACTGCCCGCCCTGAGACCCACCCCCCTCTATGGAATAGGCCGAGCGCCGTAGGGAGGCCTCCTTGGCGAGGCTCCTCTCCTACAATCGTAACAGCTGAGCAATCACACTACCACAGACGGACACCACACGAAGGAATATTCTCAAGAATCTTTATGAAGGCACGTTCTCGTAAGGTTCTTACACAGGGATCGAGGGATCCGTAAAGTCTTGGTTTCGGGAAAAAGGGGGTAGCGGGGCAGTCTTGGTACCAACTGGTGCGTGGATAGTTCAAGGTGTCAGGCCGCGACAGCGTCGGCAGGGTCTGGATACTGTTCAGCGTTGATCAGGCCGCGACAGCGTCAGCAGGGCCTCGAAGGTGGTTCAGCTTGGTTAGGCCACGACAGCGTCAGCAGGGCCTCGAAGGTGGTTCAGCTCGGTCAGGCCGCGACAGCGTCAGCAGGGCCTCGAAGGGGGTTCCGCTCGGTCAGGCCGCGACAGCGTCAGCAGGGCCTCGAAGGTGGTTCTGCTCGGTCAGGCCGCGACAGCGTCAGCAGGGCCTCGAAGGTGGTTCCGCTCGGTCAGGACGCGACAGCGTCAGCAGGGCCTCAAAGGTTCCAGGTGCATGAGTTCGGATCAGGATTAGCCGCGACAAGGTCAGCAGGGCTTCGACTCCAAGATACAACTGCAGTCCTCATCCAGGGCTCGCCCAGATATAGGACTAGAGTCCTTTGATGTCCGGACCCTCGCGCCTGGGGGTCAGAGGGGCCGGGATGAAGGTGTCCAGACACCCAGCAGGGGGGTGGAGCCAGCGCCCAGGGAGGCTGGAGGGCGATCGATACCAGGCGTCCGGGGACGGCTGGAGGGCCATCGAAACTCCCCTCCGCTGGGATCCGCCAAGTGGCCACTCTACCACCTGGGAGGATCTTGGTGCCTCGATGTCGGGGCTTCGCTGGGGCCGGGGCCAGGGATGGCTGCGGCCACGTGCTCGGGACGTGATGGGCCCAAGATGGAGTCGGGCCGGAATGGGTGGCCTGGCATGGTTGCCAGACCGGCAGTGTTGGCGAGCAGGGTCCGCCGGGGTCCCAGGGGGGAGAGCCGTGGGTTGCCAGGGGGGCTGCTCTCGTCGATGGTTCGTGTTCAGGGGGGTCGGCAGCGGGTCGACGGAGGCCCGATGTCGTCCCGGGCCCGCCATGCGGGAGGGGTAGGACCACGCCACGAGGCCGGGTCCAACATACATTTACTGCTGTAGTGTGAGAATGCATTTCATGACAAGGAATGTAAAGTAGGGTTGCCAAAAGAAAAATGCCTGTTGTGTGTTGTTTAAAGAGCCTGCAAAGACCTCCTCTTGACATAAAATAATCTTATAAATAAAAAAGTATGTATGCATTTGTTATGTGACTTTTCTGTCTTTGTTCCCATTAATTATCAATCATTGAGGCAGCCCTAGTACCCAATTAAAAGTGCTTTCTATTAATATTTGCTGTTCGAAGTATGCACATATATGTGCTTGTTGGACTTGGCCCTTCTGGCAAGTTCACCTCTGAACTTTTTGCTTTTAATTGTGACCTGGTGTTAGTGATTTTTGGTTTCTGCGCACTTTACCACTGTGTCCCAGGGTAAAGTGCGTGTGTGTGGTAAGGTTGGCCTGCCCTCCCATAGGAATGCTTGGCGAATGTATGTGTCCCTGGTAGTTCCTGATACATGGGGAGTGCAGGGTCGAGTTTGGTATGTGCGGACTCGTGTGATTAAATGCTGCGCGATGATGTGTGCGGCGTTATTGTGTCTAGTGTGGAAGTGCCAATTCTAGAAGTTGGCATGTCTGTGTAATTTATGTGAATTGGCTGTCTGGCTTGTGATTGGCTGGAGCTGGCTGGTGAGCCTGGCTCCAAGAGTCAGGATGGGTCTGCCCCGGTGGTGAGTGGAGAGATCTGCATGATTGATGTGAGGGTGGAGTGCACCTGAATAGGGCTGGGCTTTCCCCACACAATGTTGGCTCCGCCCCCTGTGGTGCGACTGATGACCCTAGCCTGGCCAGTGAATGGGAAAAGGGGCTGAGCATCAGAGTGCTCCAAAACCAGCTGCGACTGGTCTTCCCCCACCCTGCACCCTGAGACAAAGGGTTTGTGTGTATAAAACGGGGCTGTGACCCCAAACAAAATGTTCTTCTCCTGATCCTAATTTGAGGGGGGCCTGCTGCTGCTGCTGGGCGCCAGGAGGACCGCCACTGTGGACTGCCTCCCTGCCTGGAGGGCCCTGTGAGCTGGCCCCTGGGCCCACCCTTTGCCCCCCCCCAGCCTTCCTAAGGACCTTGCAGGACTTTGGACTGTATTTCCTGTGGCGCCAGGGCAGCGCCTGATCTTTCCTTCAGGGGAGTGCTGGGTTCTCAGCCTGCAGCCCCGAGCCGCCCTCCCCTGTCTCGAGAGATTGCCCAGCGTGGGGATCCCCCTATCGGAGTGATTTTATTGCGCAGGAGCCCACCCTGTGACTTGACCTTGTGCCAGTGCTGAATGCCCGGGTTGGTGCTCACCCCACCAGGGACGGGGTCTTCCGAGGGAGCCTACCCTCTTGTACCTGTCCTAGATTTTAATTTCTATTGCGGGTACCTACCCTGCTACTGCCGTGCTCTTGCTCTCGAGGGAGCCTACCCTTCGGTTGGTGAATCCCCGCCTGCAGTGCCTGGGAGGGCCGCCGCGTTGCCCGCGGCGACCCGGAAGTGCTCCTAAGAAGAACCGGAAGCCGACGGGAGCCCACCCCGCGCTCCGGTGTCAGCAGAAGAGTGTAGCTGTCGGCGAGGCTCCCCGAGTGAAGGGGAAGCCCCGCAGCCCAGGAGAAGAGGCGCCGCGGAACGGGGCGGAGAAGCCCAGCGGCGATGACGCCTCTCAGCAGCCGGTGAGTGCGGGCGTCTCGGCGGGTCGCTCCTCTACATGCGGGCATTGTTTGGTTCTGAGCCCCCTAGGCTCCCACGTCTGGGCATTCGTTTGTTTCTAGAGCCCCGAGGCTCCACCTACGTCCCGGGGGCATTTTGTTTCAGAGCCCGAGGCTTCCGGGGGCATTGTTCTTCAAAGTCCACGAGGACTCCCGGCGCCATTGTCTGTCCGAGTCCCCAGAGGGAGGACTCCAGCGTTTGGGGTGAATTTTATTATTTAGAGACCAAGAGGCTCCTACCTACACCCACATATTTGGGGGCCTTTCTGAGGGTAGAGCGGCCCCGGTTGGCAGCGGGCCGCTCCCCCTGTGGGTACACAGTTATTTCGAGCCCACGAGTCTTCAGGGGGCATCTTGTTTCTCGAGCCAGGGCTCCAACGTGGTACAATTTATTCACGGGGCTACTGAGAGCCCAGGTCACAGTCCTATCCCCAGCTGCCCAGCACTTAGTGGGCAGCTGCTCCGTTTAGGCCTATACCTCTGAATGTGTCTTCATGCATCATGTGTAAAGCTTCTGGCCTATACCTCCGAATGTGTCTTCATGCATCATGTGTAAAGCTTCTTGCCTATACCTCTGAATGTGTCTTCATGCTTAGGAGGTTGTTTTTCCTAGTATAGGTTATGCTAGTGAGTTTATGATTCCCTGCGTGATATTTGGTGCTATAGTTATTAAATGGGCTATGTGCTAAGCGTTAGTCCTACAAAGTGCTCATTCTACCAAGTGCTGGTTCTAAAAGTGCTTATTCCTGACAGTGGCCCACGTGGCCCTGTCCCATGTACATAATCCCCTGTAAATTCTGCCTGTGCCTATGGCACATTGTAAAGTGTGTGTTTATTATCTAATGTGCTTGGTATAATACAAAGGCTATTTTTATATATATCCTTGTGTGGCGTTCCTTTTGTGGGGGACCTGGGATGTTGTTGCTGGTGGGTGCGCAAATACTTAACCTACATTGCTTCCGGGATAAGCCTTACTGCTCGTGTCACGTTGCCTAGAGGGTGAGCAGGGGTTATCTTTGGCGTGTAACTCCCTTGCCCTGACTAGAGTGGTAGTTTCTGCCTGGCTTTGGCGCAAGCCTTAGCCAACCAGAAATCCCCATTTCTAACAGTGCTGAAAATACACCTTTAGGCGACTGCTTATTTTTGTACCGACCGGGCCATCAAAATAATCTGCTGCCAACCCTAACCATAGGACTGGAAGTTAGTTGCAGGATTAGCACATTATTTATTTCCTCCACCCCCAATCCTCAATTAATGCCATAATAGCAATAGTTTAACTTAGATCTGAACCCCTACGCCACCTTCAATAACATGCTGAGTTACTTCAAGTGTCTGGGAATGCACCCTGCATTCAGACAACTCACTCCTCATTCCCGCCCTTCACTTTCACGCTCACCCTGCACTCACAGGGATCACAATGCACTCACACTGATCACCCGCTCACCCTGCACTCACAGGGATCACTCTGCACTCACAATACACTTGTGCTATTCACCTTGTACTTCACCCTGCAGTCACACGAGCACACTACTCACCCTGCACTCATTTGATACTTCACTCCCGTGTCCCCCTCACTGCTCAATATGCAACTCACTACAACAAGCCCATCAGCAATCATACATTCATTCGTCCCATTCTGAATTTGCATCTGCACCCAAATTCATACGCCACCTCACTCACCCTGCAGTCACTCCTCTTACCCTACTCTCACACTGTTGCATCGCTCACCGTGCACTCACAAGGGCACTCTTGTCACCCACACAGTGCAGAGGGTTAATGTGCCTACTACAAAGAACATGTACCTTGCAGATTACAGACATCTGTGGCAGCACGTATTCCTGCGGAGTGGCAGGCCCTCCTGAAAGGTTGACTAGAAATCTTTCTGATGTTTATGGCTGTATTTTGGTTATAAACGGGTACTGATGTGTTCAAATCTTTCCTCAGTGTTACTGTGTGTAAAAAAATCTTAAAATACTGAAGCAATGCTATCCTGAAATACGCGGCATCACATAACATTATTTACTTTTTCTTCCCACAAAATGTAGTCAAGCCTGTCGCGTAATTTGTTCCTCCTCTGCCTCATAATTCCAGTAGCCCTGCCTACAGGTTTAGAAATGTTTGTCAGGAGGGGGTCCTTACACCTCAAAATGTTGACAGGGGGGTCTCGGCTTCCAAAAGTTTGAAGACCTCTGCCTTAGAGTCAGTAATGCTCCCTCTGGGCGCTCCCAGTCCTCGCCAGCAGGTGGCAGCATTGTCTTACTCTTCTCCTCTGCACCCCTCCATAGAGTCAGTGATGCTCCCTCTGGGCGCTCCCAGTCCTCGCCAGCAGGTGGCAGCATTGTCTTACTCTTCTCCTCTGCACCACTCCTTAGAGCAGGGATCTTCAAACTGTGGGTGCAACTCCCAGGGTGTCCGTGGAGCGATGCAAAGGTGGTCGCTCCTTCACAGTCACACTTCTGCCCAGGCCCAAGGGCTTCAGCCCCGTCCTGTGTGTCAGCCCCGGCTTCTGCAGTGGAACTCGAGCTGCTGGGGGCTCAGCTGGGCAGTGTCTGGAGTCTTATCTCCGCCACACCAGAGTTTTCACAGGTCTTTAAACACCATTTGCATATTTACATGCCTTTGCAAACTGGTTCCAGAGGTTTATTTTTTTCCTGGTTCCAGTACCCCTTGGGTCCCCACTCTGCCTATTCCTTACATTTGTATTTTACATTTACTGCTGTAGTGTGAGAATGCATTTCATGACAAGGAGTAGAAAGTAGAAAGAAAAGGCATAAGAAAAATGCCTGGTGTGTGTTGTTTAAAGAGCCTGCAAAGACCTCCTCTTGACACAAAATAAACTTATAAATAAAAAAGTATGTATGCATTTGTTATGTGACTTTTCTGTCTTTGTTCCCATTAATTATCAATCATTGAGGCAGCCCTAGCACACTATTAAAAGTGCTTTCTATTTATATTTGCTGTTCGAAGTATGCACATATATGTCAGTAAACTACGAGTAGCGCTATAAAAAAAGAGAAATGTTTGGCAGAAAGGTGCTACAGTGAGATGAGTTGCATTGTTGGTGAGCGGTAGTGAAGAACTTCATGGAAAAGGAAGAAACGTTAGTGGGGCACCAAAAAAGACTGTTGCACCGTGTGCGACCAGTGTTAGGGCCAGCCAGAGCATAGAGAAAGCTTTTTATATCTTCCTAAAGGATAATAGATTCTTGGTGGAGCGAAGCAAAGGAGGGTGCAAGTTTCCTAACTGCGCGGCCGGCACCAAAACAGCGAGACAGACAACTCATGCCTTCCTGAATTAGGGAACAATAAGCAGAGTGGCACAGGTGAGGAGAGATGAGAGGATGAGAGAGGACAGCAAGAGAGTGAGATAATTCAATTGAAGAGGTCAGGGATGAGGGGAAATGTGAATTGCCAAAGAGAAGTGTGGACACTCAAGAAGTGAGTGTGAGTCAAAGGTGAGGGCTTCTGTTTGAACAAAGGGGAGATGTGAAAGATGAATGGGGGGACTGGAGAGTTGTAAGATACAACTAGACAAAAATGTGAATGGAGAGACTTGAGGTGAATGAGAAGTGCTGAGGGGCCCGGGAGGTGACGGGCCAGAGAGGCCATGAGATAAATGCGAGAGACTGTTAGAGATGAGGGCAGTGAAAAGAGAGAATGGCAAGAGGTGATTAAAGGTCAAGTGAGAGGTTGAATGGGGAGAGTTCAGAAGTTGTAAAAAGTGGTGAAAGAAAATGGCCTGCAAAGTGACAGAGGGATCCGGGGTTAGGAGAGGAGAGAGGGATGGAAGGGAGGGGGTGGGAGGAAAGCTGCATGGGTAAACTGCTGAACTCTGCACAAAACCGCCAGGGTTTTAAGGGACCCCGGCTTCTCCCTGCCAGGGCCAGGTGAGCTTCTAGTGTGGCAGCACGTATTCCTGCGGAGTGGAAGGCCCTTCTCAAAGGTTGGCTAGAAATCTTTCTGATGTTAATGGCTGTATTTTGGTTATAAATGGGTACTGGTGGGGTGAAATCTTTCTTCAGTGTTACTGTGTGTAAAAAATGTCAAAATACTGAAGCAATGCTATCCTGAAATACGCGGCATCACATAACATTATTTACATTTTCTTCCCACACAATTTAGTCAAGCCTGTCTCGTAATTTGTTCCTCATCTGCCTCATAATTCCAGTAGCCCTGCCTACAGGTTTAGAAATGTTTGTCAGGAGGGGGTCCTTACACCTCAAAATGTTGACAGGGGGGTCTCGGCATCCAAAAGTTTGAAGACCTCTGCCTTAGAGTCAGTGATGCTCCCTCTGGGCGCTCCCAGTCCGTGCCAGCAGGTGGCAGCATTGGCTCACTCTTCGCCTCTGCACCCCTCCTCAGAGTCAGTGATGCTCCCTCTGGGCGCTCCCAGTCCTCGCCAGCAGGTGGCAGCATTGGCTCACTCTTCTCCTCTGCACCCCTCCTCAGAGTCAGTGATGCTCCCTCTGGGTGCCGCTGCTCTCAGGGCAGGCTGTGGTGATCTGACGTTGAGGAGGATGCATTGCAGGGTCTTCGGTTCGGGTGTGTTATTGTGGTCGGGTTGTGCTGGGTCCGTGTTCCTGGCAGTGCTGTAGCATTGGCTCACTCTTCGCCTCTGCACCCCTCCTCAGAGTCAGTGATACTCCCTCTGGGCGCTCCCAGTCCGTGCCAGCAGGTGGCAACATTGGCTCACTCTTCGCCTCTGTACCCCTCTTTAGAGTCAGTGATGCTCCCTCTGGGCGCTCCCAGTCCTCGCCAGCAGGTGGCAACATTGGCTCACTCTTCGCCTCTGCACCCCTCCATAGAGTCAGTAATGCTCCCTCTGGGCGCTCCCAGTCCGTGCCAGCATGTGGCAGCATTGGCTCACTCTTCGCCTCTGCACCCCTCTTTAGAGTCAGTGATGCTCCCTCTGGGCGCTCCCAGTCCTCGCCAGCAGGTGGCAACATTGGCTCACTCTTCGCCTCTGCACCCCTCCATAGAGTCAGTGATGCTCCCTCTGGGCGCTCCCAGTCCTCGCCAGCGGGTGGCAGCATTGGCTCACTCTTCGCCTCTGCACCTCCTTAGAGTCAGTGATGCTCCCTCTGGGCGCTCCCAGTCCGTGCCAGCAGGTGGCAGCATTGGCTCACTCTTCGCCTCTGCACCTCCTTAGAGTCAGTGATGCTCCCTCTGGGCGCTCCCAGTCCTCGCCAGCAGGTGGCAGCATTGGCTCACTCTTCGCCTCTGCACCTCCTTAGAGTCAGTGATGCTCCCTCTGGGCGCTCCCAGTCCGTGCCAGCAGGTGGCAGCATTGGCTCACTCTTCGCCTCTGCACCCCTCCTCAGAGTCAGTGATGCTCCCTCTGGGCGCTCCCAGTCCGTGCCAGCAGGTGGCAGCATTGGCTCACTCTTCTCCTCGGCACCCCTCCTCAGAGTCAGTGATGCTCCCTCTGGGCGCTCCCAGTCCGTGCCAGCAGGTGGCAGCATTGGCTCACTCTTCTCCTCGGCACCCCTCCTTAGAGTCAGTGATACTCCCTCTGGCGCTCCCAGTCCGTGCCAGCAGGTGGCAGCATTGGCTCACTCTTCTCTGCACCCCTCCTTAGAGTCAGTGATGCTCCCTCTGGGCGCTCCCAGTCCTCGCCAGCGGGTGGCAGCATTGGCTCACTCTTCTCCTCTGCACCCCTCCTCAGAGTCAGTGATGCTCCCTCTGGGCGCTCCCAGTCCTCGCCAGCGGGTGGCAGCATTGGCTCACTCTTCGCCTCTGCACCCCTCCTTAGAGTCAGTGATGCTCCCTCTGGGCGCTCCCAGTCCGTGCCAGCAGGTGGCAGCATTGGCTCACTCTTCTCCTCTGCATCCCTCCGTAGAGTCAGTAATGCTCCCTCTGGGCGCTCCCAGTCCTCGCCAGCAGGTGGCAGCATTGGCTCACTCTTCTCCTCTGCACCCCTCCTCAGAGTCAGTGATGCTCCCTCTGGGTGCCGCTGCTCTCAGGGCAGGCTGTGGTGATCTGACGTTGAGGAGGATGCATTGCAGGGTCTTCGGTTCGGGTGTGTTATTGTGGTCGGGTTGTGCTGGGTCCGTGTTTCTGGCAGTGCTGTAGCATTGGCTCACTCTTCGCCTCTGCACCCCTCCTCAGAGTCAGTGATACTCCCTCTGGGCGCTCCCAGTCCGTGCCAGCAGGTGGCAACATTGGCTCACTCTTCGCCTCTGTACCCCTCTTTAGAGTCAGTGATGCTCCCTCTGGGCGCTCCCAGTCCTCGCCAGCAGGTGGCAACATTGGCTCACTCTTCGCCTCTGCACCCCTCCATAGAGTCAGTAATGCTCCCTCTGGGCGCTCCCAGTCCGTGCCAGCAGGTGGCAACATTGGCTCACTCTTCGCCTCTGCACCCCTCCTCAGAGTCAGTGATGCTCCCTCTGGGCGCTCCCAGCCCTCGCCAGCGGGTGGCAGCATTGGCTCACTCTTCGCCTCTGCACCCCTCCTCAGAGTCAGTGATGCTCCCTCTGGGCGCTCCCAGTCCGTGCCAGCAGGTGGCAGCATTGGCTCACTCTTCTCCTCTGAACCCCTCTTTAGAGTCAGTGATGCTCCCTCTGGGCGCTCCCAGTCCTCGCCAGCAGGTGGCAGCATTGGCTCACTCTTCTCCTCTGCACCCCTCCTTAGAGTCAGTGATGCTCCCTCTGGGCGCTCCCAGTCCGTGCCAGCAGGTGGCAGCATTGGCTCACTCTCCTCCTTTGCACCTCCGTAGAGTCAGTGATGCTCCCTCTGGGCGCTCCCAGTCCTCGCCAGCAGGTGGCAGCATTGGCTCACTCTTCTCCTCTGCACCTCCGTCAGTGATGCTCCCTCTGGGCGCTCCCAGTCCGTGCCAGCAGGTGGCAGCATTGGCTCACTCTTCTCCTCTGCACCCCTCTTTAGAGTCAGTGATGCTCCCTCTGGGCGCTCCCAGTCCGTGCCAGCAGGTGGCAGCATTGGCTCACTCTTCTCCTTTGCACCTCCGTACAGTCAGTGATGCTCCCTCTGGGCTCTCCCAGTCCGTGCCAGCAGGTGGCAGCATTGGCTCACTCTCCTCCTTTGCACCTCCGTAGAGTCAGTGATGCTCCCTCTGGGCGCTCTCAGTCCTCGCCAGCAGGTGGCAGCATTGGCTCACTCTTCGCCTCTGTGATGCTCTCTCTGGGCGCTCCCAGTCCGTGCCAGCAGGTGGCAGCATTGGCTCACTCTTCTCCTCTGCACCCCTCCTTAGAGTCAGTGATGCTCCCTCTGGGCGCTCCCAGTCCGTGCCAGCAGGTGGCAGCATTGGCTCACTCTTCTCCTCGGCACCCCTCCTCAGAGTCCGTGATGCTCCCTCTGGGCGCTCCCAGTCCGTGCCAGCAGGTGGCAGCATTGGCTCACTCTTCTCCTCGGCACCTCTCCTTAGAGTCAGTGATACTCCCTCTGGCGCTCCCAGTCCGTGCCAGCAGGTGGCAGCATTGGCTCACTCTTCTCTGCACCCCTCCATAGAGTCAGTGATGCTCCCTCTGGGCGCTCCCAGTCCTCGCCAGCGGGTGGCAGCATTGGCTCACTCTTCGCCTCTGCACCCCTCCTCAGAGTCAGTGATGCTCCCTCTGGGCGCTCCCAGTCCGTGCCAGCAGGTGGCAGCATTGGCTCACTCTTCTCCTCGGCACCCCTCCTCAGAGTCAGTGATGCTCCCTCTGGGCGCTCCCAGTCCGTGCCAGCAGGTGGCAACATTGGCTCACTCTTCTCCTTTGCACCTCCGTAGAGTCAGTGATGCTCCCTCTGGGCGCTCCCAGTCCTCGCCAGCGGGTGGCAGCATTGGCTCACTCTTCGCCTCTGCACCCCTCCTTAGAGTCAGTGATGCTCCCTCTGGGCGCTCCCAGTCCGTGCCAGCAGGTGGCAGCATTGGCTCACTCTTCTCCTCTGCATCCCTCCGTAGAGTCAGTAATGCTCCCTCTGGGCGCTCCCAGTCCTCGCCAGCAGGTGGCAGCATTGGCTCACTCTTCTCCTCTGCACCCCTCCTCAGAGTCAGTGATGCTCCCTCTGGGTGCCGCTGCTCTCAGGGCAGGCTGTGGTGATCTGACGTTGAGGAGGATGCATTGCAGGGTCTTCGGTTCGGGTGTGTTATTGTGGTCGGGTTGTGCTGGGTCCGTGTTCCTGGCAGTGCTGTAGCATTGGCTCACTCTTCGCCTCTGCACCCCTCCTCAGAGTCAGTGATACTCCCTCTGGGCGCTCCCAGTCCGTGCCAGCAGGTGGCAACATTGGCTCACTCTTCGCCTCTGTACCCCTCTTTAGAGTCAGTGATGCTCCCTCTGGGCGCTCCCAGTCCTCGCCAGCAGGTGGCAACATTGGCTCACTCTTCGCCTCTGCACCCCTCCATAGAGTCAGTGATGCTCCCTCTGGGCGCTCCCAGTCCTCGCCAGCGGGTGGCAGCATTGGCTCACTCTTTGCCTCTGCACCCCTCCTCAGAGTCAGTGATGCTCCCTCTGGGCGCTCCCAGTCCGTGCCAGCAGGTGGCAGCATTGGCTCACTCTTCTCCTCGGCACCCCTCCTTAGAGTCAGTGATACTCCCTCTGGCGCTCCCAGTCCGTGCCAGCAGGTGGCAGCATTGGCTCACTCTTCTCTGCACCCCTCCTTAGAGTCAGTGATGCTCCCTCTGGGCGCTCCCAGTCCGTGCCAGCAGGTGGCAGCATTGGCTCACTCTTCGCCTCTGCACCCCTCCTCAGAGTCAGTGATGATCCCTCTGGGCGCTCCCAGTCCTCGCCAGCGGGTGGCAGCATTGGCTCACTCTTCGCCTCTGCACCCCTCCTTAGAGTCAGTGATGCTCCCTCTGGGCGCTCCCAGTCCGTGCCAGCAGGTGGCAGCATTGGCTCACTCTTCTCCTCTGAACCCCTCTTTAGAGTCACTGATGCTCCCTCTGGGCGCTCCCAGTCATCGCCAGCAGGTGGTAGCATTGGCTCACTCTTCTCCTCTGCACCCCTCCTTAGAGTCAGTGATGCTCCCTCTGGGCGCTCCCAGTCCGTGCCAGCAGGTGGCAGCATTGGCTCACTCTTCTCCTCTGCATCCCTCCGTAGAGTCAGTAATGCTCCCTCTGGGCGCTCCCAGTCCTCGCCAGCAGGTGGCAGCACTGGCTCACTCTTCTCCTCTGCACCTCCGTCAGTGATGCTCCCTCTGGGCGCTCCCAGTCCGTGCCAGCAGGTGGCAGCATTGGCTCACTCTTCTCCTCTGCACCCCTCCTTAGAGTCAGTGATGCTCCCTCTGGGCGCTCCCAGTCCGTGCCAGCAGGTGGCAGCATTGGCTCACTCTCCTCCATTGCACCTCCGTAGAGTCAGTGATGCTCCCTCTGGGCGCTCCCAGTCCTCGCCAGCAGGTGGCAGCATTGGCTCACTCTTCTCCTCTGCACCTCCGTCAGTGATGCTCCCTCTGGGCGCTCCCAGTCCGTGCCAGCAGGTGGCAGCATTGGCTCACTCTTCTCCTCTGCACCTCCTTAGAGTCAGTGATGCTCCCTCTGGGCGCTCCCAGTCCGTGCCAGCAGGTGGCAGCATTGGCTCACTCTTCTCCTTTGCACCTCCGTAGAGTCAGTGCTGCTCCCTCTGGGCGCTCCCAGGCCGTGCCTGCAGGTGGCAGGATTGGCTCACTCTTCTCCTTTGCACCTCCATAGAGTCAGTGATGCTCCCTCTGGGCGCTCCCAGTCCTCGCCAGCAGGTGGCAGCATTGGCTCACTCTTCTCCTCTGCACCCCTCCTCAGAGTCAGTGATGCTCCCTCTGGGTGCCGCTGCTCTCAGGGCAGGCTGTGGTGATCTGACGTTGAGGAGGATGCATTGCAGGGTCTTCGGTTCGGGTGTGTTATTGTGGTCGGGTTGTGCTGGGTCCGTGTTCCTGGCGGTGCTGTAGCATTGGCTCACTCTTCGCCTCTGCACCCCTCCATAGAGTCAGTGATGCTCCCTCTGATCGCTCCCAGTCCGTGCCAGCAGGTGGCAGCATTGGCTCACTCTTCGCCTCTGCACCCCTCCTCAGAGTCAGTGATACTCCCTCTGGCGCTCCCAGTCCGTGCCAGCAGGTGGCAGCATTGGCTCACTCTTCGCCTCTGCACCCCTCCTCAGAGTCAGTGATGCTCCCTCTGGCGCTCCCAGTCCGTGCCAGCAGGTGGCAGCATTGGCTCACTCTTCGCCTCTGCACCCCTCCTCAGAGTCAGTGATGCTCCCTCTGGGCGCTCCCAGTCCTCGCCAGCAGGTGGCAGCATTGGCTCACTCTTCTCCTTTGCACCTCCGTAGAGTCAGTGCTGCTCCCTCTGGGCGCTCCCAGTCCTCGCCAGCAGGTGGCAGCATTGGCTCACTCTTCTCCTCTGCACCTCCGTCAGTGATGCTCCCTCTGGGCGCTCCCAGTCCACGCCAGCAGGTGGCAGCATTGGCTCACTCTTCTCCTTTGCACCTCCGTAGAGTCAGTGATGCTCCCTCTGGGCGCTCCCAGTCCTCGCCAGCAGGTGGCAGCATTGGCTCACTCTTCTCCTCTGCACCCCTCCGTAGAGTCAGTAATGCTCCCTCTGGGCGCTCCCAGTCCTCGCCAGCAGGTGGCAGCATTGGCTCACTCTTCTCCTCTGCACCCCTCCTCAGAGTCAGTGATGCTCCCTCTGGGTGCCGCTGCTCTCAGGGCAGGCTGTGGTGATCTGACGTTGAGGAGGATGCATTGCAGGGTCTTCGGTTCGGGTGTGTTATTGTGGTCGGGTTGTGCTGGGTCCGTGTTCCTGGCGGTGCTGTAGCATTGGCTCACTCTTCGCCTCTGCACCCCTCCATAGAGTCAGTGATGCTCCCTCTGATCGCTCCCAGTCCGTGCCAGCAGGTGGCAGCATTGGCTCACTCTTCGCCTCTGCACCCCTCCTCAGAGTCAGTGATACTCCCTCTGGCGCTCCCAGTCCGTGCCAGCAGGTGGCAGCATTGGCTCACTCTTCGCCTCTGCACCCCTCCTCAGAGTCAGTGATGCTCCCTCTGGGCGCTCCCAGTCCTCGCCAGCAGGTGGCAGCATTGGCTCACTCTGTCAGTGATGCTCCATCTGGGAGCCGCTGCTCTTAGGGCAGGCTGTGGTGATCTGATCCGTTTCCTCTGTTTATGGATTTCCTTCCACACAGACCCTCCTTCGCTTTCCTTCTCCCACACATCTGGGCAGTAGGCGCTGCCTACAGACTCACCCCAAGAGGTCTCAGGGCCTTTTATTTCTACCCTTGGCCCCCAGCACTGGTGCGTACACCTCATCCCTCCGTACTGTGGCTCCTTACTGTCCACTTTATCGAGACCCCCACCCACTGCTTCTTTGCTGCTTCCTCCCTGGTCTCAGGTTCTTTTAGTTCTACCCTTGGGTGCGCCCAGCTGCGCACCGCTGCTGGTTGTACTCACCCACCGGGTGAGTCACCTCATCCCTCCGTACTTTAGTTCCTTACTGTCCACTTTATCAGGACCGCCGCTTCTTGGGCGCTTTCTTCCTGACCCCTGACCCCCTGGAGCCTGGACTGCCTCACATACAACCTCATTTACACGTTTTCTGCACAGGCCAGCGCTGCGCTGTGCTGCGCTGCGTGAAAAGTAAAGGGCCGGAATGAGCCGTATCTATGACATACGGCGCACTCCTGTCCTTTCACCTGCCGCCGGAGCGCAGTGTGACACCTCGCACCCTGGGGCCTCTTCCTGCACAAAAACAATCCCCGGAGGTGTCCTTCTTGTTCTATTCAGTACACAGGGAAAGAGGAAACAACGAGGAGAAATGAAAACATTTCTCGTTGCCGCACCCGCTCTGGGGAGGTGTAAGGTTGTGGCGCTGCCCAGGGTTACTTGATTTTGTAAATCTGGGGCAGTGTAAACGCAACGCCTGTGGAACACCTCCACGGCGAAGAGTACGGCAACGCAACGCCCGTGGAACACCTCCATGGCGAAGAGTACGGCAACGCAGCGCCCATGGAACACCTCCATGGCGAAGAGTACGGCAACGCAGCGCCCATGGAACACCTCCATGGCGAAGAGTACGGCAACGCAACGCCCGTGGAACACCCCCATGGCGAAGAGTACGGCAACGCAGCGCCCATGGAACACCTCCATGGCGAAGAGTACGGCAACGCAGCGCCCATGGAACACCTCCATGGCGAAGAGTACGGCAACGCAGCGCCCTTGGAACACCTCCATGGCGAAGAGTACGGCAACGCAGCGCCCATGGAACACCTCCATGGCGAAGAGTACGACAACGCAGCGCCCATGGAACACCTCCACGGCGAAGAGTACGGCAACGCAGCGCCCATGGAACACCTCCACGGCGAAGAGTACGGCAACGCAACACCCGTGGAACACCTCCACGGCGAAGAGTACGGCAACGCAGCGCCCGTGGAACACCTCCATGGCGAAGAGTACGGCAACGCAGCGCCCATGGAACACCTCCATGGCGAAGAGTACGGCAACGCAACGCCCGTGGAACACCCCCATGGCGAAGAGTACGGCAACGCAGCGCCCATGGAACACCTCCATGGCGAAGAGTACGGCAACGCAGCGCCCATGGAACACCTCCATGGCGAAGAGTACGGCAACGCAGCGCCCTTGGAACACCTCCATGGCGAAGAGTACGGCAACGCAGCGCCCATGGAACACCTCCATGGCGAAGAGTACGGCAACGCAGCGCCCATGGAACACCTCCACGGCGAAGAGTACGGCAACGCAGCGCCCATGGAACACCTCCACGGCGAAGAGTACGGCAACGCAACACCCGTGGAACACCTCCACGGCAAAGAGTACGGCAACGCAGCACCCATGGAACACCTCCACGGCGAAGAGTACGGCAACGCAGCGCCTGTGGAACACCTCCATGGCGAAGAGTACGGCAACGCAGCGCCCATGGAACACCTCCATGGCGAAGAGTAGGGCAACGCAACGCCTGTGGAACACCCCCATGGCGAAGAGTACGGCAACGCAGCGCCCATGGAACACCTCCACGGCGAAGAGTACGGCAACGCAGCGCCCCTAGAACACCTCCATGGCGAAGAGTACGGCAACGCAGCGCCCTTGGAACACCTCCATGGCGAAGAGTACGGCAACGCAGCGGCCATGGAACACCTCCATGGCGAAGAGTACGGCAACGCAGCGCCCATGGAACACCTCCACGGCGAAGAGTACGGCAACGCAGCGCCCATGGAACACCTCCACGGTGAAGAGTACGGCAACGCAACACCCGTGGAACACCTCCACGGCGAAGAGTACGGCAACGCAGCGCCCATGGAACACCTCCGCGGCGAAGAGTACGGCAACGCAGCGCCCGTGGAACACCTCCATGGCGAAGAGTACGGCAACGCAGCGCCCATGGAACACCTCCATGGCGAAGAGTACGGCAACGCAGCGCCCATGGAACACCTCCATGGCGAAGAGTACGGCAACGCAACGCCCGTGGAACACCCCCATGGCGAAGAGTACGGCAACGCAGCGCCCATGGAACACCTCCATGGCGAAGAGTACGGCAACGCAACGCCCTTGGAACACCCCCATGGCGAAGAGTACGGCAACACAGCGCTTTGCACTGCTTTTCTCTTACTCCATATTTATGAGGGAATGCAGGGTCACGCAGGGCGGCTCTGCGTCGCCTCGTAGATATGATTGAGAAGCCTGCACCGCCGGAGCGTCATAGAAAGTGCTGCTCCGGCGGCGCAAGCCTCTTGTAAATAAGCCTCAGAGTCTTTCAGTCTTTGTCTCGGCGGGGGAGTGGGCTGCAGATGATAGGGTGACCAGCAGGTGGCGCCCTGATCCCTTCCTTGATCCTCCAGAGAGGGTCCTTGCCTCTGGTTTTGGAGAGGGGATGGGGACGCGGGTGGTGGCCACGTAGGACTGTCGTTCTCTGCCAGGGCGTAAATCTACCCTAACTTAAGGGGGGGGGCAGCTACCATGTCAGCCAATGGAGGCTGGGCTAACACTTCAAGAAATGGGGCGGAGCTATGCTAGAGCCACTATAAGAAAATAGAGTGATAAATTGTGCATCTTGAACGTATTGGTCAAACCTGGTATGATTACAACAAACATCTTTACTGACTTCTTTGAAAAGGGGATTTAGTGAATTGGCAGCTCAGATGCAGCTTCTACAGAGTTCTGTTACAAAGCACTTTGGAAGCAGTTTTCATAAACTTAATTCACAACAAAGAGCCTTTTTGCTAATTTTTCAAAAATTCCATCTCTGAAATAACAATAAGCTCATAAGATATTTTTAATTTCAGAAAGATGGTCGTGTTGACCAAAGGGACGTTTCCTGTCTGCTCATCGGGCAGATGCGATGCAGCGCGTGCAACAAAATTCCTTTTATTTCTTTATTATTTATAGGACAAAGGTATGTTGTAGCGCTGCGCTAGCCCTACATGACGCGCTGCCCAGCCTGATTATATCGCGCTAGTATGCGTTTTAATATCGCCGTTTTATTTTAATAAATTGCAAAACCGCCTGATATTATTGTAATAAGCACACATAGCGCTTACCTGCATTGTAAATGGTATCCCTCACCGCTGTTTGGCGGGTCATTTAGCTCCTCACACTCACGCCCCCAGCCATCTTGGTGGTAGGCAGGGACAAAACGCGGCGCCATTTTGGTGAGCGCCCTAGTCTTCTGCCCGGCTGACCTCGGCCCTATTTAATCCCGCCTTGATGCCGCGCAGCGGGAACGCGTAACGGGCACGCCGGACTCATGCCGGAGTCCGGCCAGAGTCCTGCCCGTCTGCGCTCGTCCGCGTCGAGGCAGCGGCGGAGGTAAGGGATGCCATCCCCAGGCCTGCACCTGTAGTGACTTCCAGGGAGTGGTTGGGTTCCTTCAATACTCACCTTCCCTCTTGTCACAATTCCTTGTCCCCAGATACATGGGATGAAACTGCCTTATGTCAGCACTGTAAGACGAAGTTCACTCCTGTACTAAGCCCCAATGTCAACTCTCAATCAACCATACTTCGGGGGGGGCTTCTTAACGCCAGGTCACTATGTAAAAATGCTCAGCATATTCATGACCTGATCATTGAAATGGACCTAGATTGGCTGTTTGTCACGGAAACCTGGCTCCGCCCATGGTGCAATCCTGACCTAGCCGTGGCGCTCCCGCACGCCTTTTCAATTCAACGATTAGATAGACCACTGCAGCGGGGAGGTGGCTTGGCAATTATCTATCGCACCGCTATCAAATGCACAACGTTTGAGCTGCCAGACATTAAAGGAGCGGAAGCTATGGCTTTTTGTCTTACCATCCATGACTCCTTCTCCTTCTCCGGCGCGCTCTATCGTCCTCCAGGCCCTTTGACAGATTTTATGGAAAGTGTTGGAGATGCTTTGAGCGAGCTTACTCTTAGGTTTGCACATTGCACAGTGATGGGAGATCTTAATCTCCATTTAGATTCCCCTAAGGAACTAGGCACTAGTGACTTTATGGATATTATAGATACACTTGGCCTTACCCTGTTGACACTAGAATCCACCCATGCAGCAGGCCATGTCCTGGACTGTATTTGTTCTAATATGGATGGTTTGTCAGTTAAGGCTCCATATACCTTAACTTGGTCAGACCACACACTCATCCCATTTCATCTTTTGGTGAAACAGAAGGCTCCGGTGCCAAATGCAAACCTGGATTCGGTTGGTTGTAAGCCAGATTGGATTACTGCCCTAGCACGACCTGAGCTTTTGGAGAAGTTGAAGGCTAGTAAACCGAGTTTAACAGGGTGCACTCTAATAGATAACCAGCAATGTTGCGAATGGCTAGCAACATTTGGGTCGTCTTTGAATGTGAGGAAGAAGCGTGGAAACGTACGTGGCCCCACGAATAAAAAGAGCGCCCCCTGGTTTACATTAGCCTTGAAAACGGAACTGAGCGCAGTAAGATCCTTGGAGCGCAGGTGGCGAAGGAATTATGAGCCAGCTGCTCGTGATATTTATAAATCGGCACGTAAGAACTATCATGCCGCAATCAAGCTGGCAAAAAAAGCCTACTACTTGAAGGTTATCTCTTCTTCGGACAAGGGACAGAAGGAGATCTTCAAGATAGTCAAGAGTTTTACTAATCCCACCGCACTCTCCCAGGAGCTGCCGTTCTCGCTGTCACTCTGTAATGACATAGCCAACTATTTTGAAAAGAAAATCCAGGATATTATTAGAGATTTTCCATCGGGCCCCCCCGTCCCGGCTACTCCGGGCAAAATGAGGACAGGCGTTATGATACCCAACACTCCTTGTTTGGATTCATTTACGAAGGTCTCTATGGAGGACTCATATCAGGCCATTTTGGCCATAAAATCTGGGTCCCCATTTTCATCCCTGCCCGCCTATGGTCCTTCGAACTTTGGTTGCGGAATTAAACCCAATGATCAAAAGTATCATCAACTCCTCGTTGGCCACAGCAGCAATCCCAGATGACTGGAAATGTGCAGCGGTTATGCCACTGCAGAAAAAAGCCCTACCAGACCCAACCATTCTGTCCAACCTGCGCCCTATTTCCCTACTCCCGGCGATGTTTAAACTGACGGAGAAATTCGTTAATTATCAGCTGATGAGTTTCTTGGAGGAGAATAACATCCTTCACTCCAACCAATAAGGGTTTCGGTCCAAGCACTCGACCGAGTCCGTTCTCTTGTTCTCTGCCGAGACGCTACGAATGGCACTGGACCAAGGGAAGAAGGCCGTCTTGATTTTACTCGACCTATCGGCAGCCTTCGATACGGTCGCACACTCAATCTTGATCGACCGCTTGGAGAACGCAGGTATTGGAGGAATGGTGCTGGCATGGCTCACTAGTTTCCTTTCTCAGAGACGTCAGGTAATAGTACTAGGTGACTACAAATCTGAGGAGAAGATTGTCAGCTCAGGGGTCCCACAGGGCGCTAGTCTGAGTCCTGTTCTTTTTAATCTTTATATGGTCCCCTTGATTGAGCTGATTGCGTCCTATCAGACTGAAGTCATATCGTACGCTGACGATACCCAGCTGATCTTGGTGCTGGATAGGGAGCTGCCTGGGGCGGAAGAAAATTTGATGAACTGTCTAAGGGCTACATTTGAGTGGATGACTAACAATCACCTCAAGTGTAACTCGGGGAAGACAGAAATAATATCTTTTGGATCTCTAAATTCGTTTTCCCCCTCACAATGGTGGGCCGAAGATGCAGAAGCTCCTCCTAATACCATTGTTTCTGCACGAAATCTTGGGGTCAAATTTGATGATCAACTCTCATTCAAACAGCAGGCGGTGGGCGTAGCGGGCTCGTGTTTTCAGATCATCAAATCATTGAGGAAGTTTTTTGATCTTCTTCCTCTGGCAGCCAGAAAGACTGTGGCAGTGGCCCTTATAACATCCAGATTGGACTACTGCAACAGTCTTTATGCAGGCACTAATAAAGTGGTGCTGCATCGGCTGCAGATGGTCCAGCGTGCTGCTGCCCGCCTGGTACTCCGCTGGCCGAGAAGATCATCTGCTTCGGCGGCGCTTCAGGCCTTACATTGGCTGCCCATTCACAAGCGGGTATTATTCAAGATTCTTGTGATCGCCTTTAGAGCCTTTCAGTCTCAAGGCCCCAGATATCTTCTGAGGGGCTTTCAACGCTATGTGCCAACACGCTGCCTGAGGTCTGCCAATCAAAACCTTTTAGTTGTACCCAGATTTAGACTGGCCACCAAAGGAGGGAAATCTTTTTTTGTGTTGGGATCAAGAGCTTGGAATAAACTGCCAGCTCAGCTCAGCTCCGCCGTATAGTCAAGGAGAGTGACTTTAGGAAATCCCTGAAGACATGGATCTTCTCACTCCCCGATGCAGCTTGCAGAGCATTGGTGTAAAGCTTGTACCGCGTGATACTGCCTTTTGTCCACCAACTTATTTCAGCTGGGTTGGGTGTGGAGCGCCAAGATGCTCCCTGGAGCGATAGTAGCGCTATATAAATGTGTGCTTACATTACATTACATTACATTACATATTTGTTTACTTACCTCTGTTCGGCCGTATGCCGTAGTTTAATACCCCCCACCCTGCTCCTCCCTCGCCCCGCCCCACCGCACTCCCTCCAGTAGCTGCTACTGCATTGAAACCCTGAACATATGAGATATAAGTAGAGTTGTTACTTATAAAGTACAACAAACTCCCTGAGGCGTCCTGGCTCTGTCTAATATAAGGAATATATGAACATAAACAATAAAACAATGAATTTTAAGAGCCTTCCTTGACATGGAATGGTCCTCGACTTTACACAGGCCAAGACGGAGTACATGCTGGACAAATAAAGCAACAACAAAGAATGAACGTCTCCCCCGGCCCCACCGAGTCTTTCTGAATCAGGGGAGTGGTATCAGGTGGGACGAGCCACAATCAAGAGATTGTTCGACCTGGAAGCAAACTCCTCAATAAACAGGTCTGCAGTAAGCGTCATCTGATCGCCTATTACTACAAACATATCTTTCTAGCACTTGTTTTATTACAAACTCAGAGGGCCGGAGGTACCACATATAAAAGGCTGCCCATGACGCGCGTACTTTTTGCGAATGGAAAGAAACGACCTTTGCACTAATGTGTCTGTTCACAAAATAGCCAATCGTATGGCCACCAATGCGCCATCTCATCAATATTTCTCAGGTAAGGGCGCAAATTGCAACTCAATACGATTGGAGGCCATCAGAGGGATGGACGGTGGCCTGCTGTGGTCAGCAGACCCTCTGTCTAATCAAGTTTATATTAAGGGTACTTTGCTTTTAATGCAGCCAGTTTTTCTTAAAGGAAATGGGGCTCTATTTATACATGAAACGTTTCTTCAAGTTGGCTGTGGTCCCGTGGACTTCGGCCTAGTACCCAGCATTGTTTTTACACTCACATTTGCTATTGTGTTACCATCTCAACTCAGAAGTCTGTAACTGTTCTATGTGATGCGACCGGATGTCAGTTCCACTAGAGTGGTAAGCACCATAGCAAATCCCTGTTTAGAGGGGGCGCCCTGAACACACCCCTTCCGAATAGCGATTAATTATGCCTTACTAAACCCATGTAGCGATTTGCTAACCTGCTACTAATCACAAAATGGGTTTAATGTGTTAAAAAAGCCATTAGTGTTCAATTGAGTACTAAAGAAACACACATGTTCCACTAGGTACTAATCACACACACACACGTTCCATTCAGTACTAATGAAACACACATATGTTCCACTGAGTACTTTTGAAACACACACACGTTCCAACATGTGTGTGTGTGTGTCTCATTAATACTCAGTGGAACATGTGTGTGTGTCTCATTATTACTGAGTAGAACATGTTTGTGTGTGTCTCATTAGTACTCACTGGAGCATGTGTGTGTGTCTCAGCACTCAGTGGAAAATGTGTGTGTGTCTCATTAGTACTCAGTGGAACATGTTTGTGTGTGTGTCACTAGTACTCAGTGGAACATGTGTGTGTGTCTCACTAGTACTCAGTGGAACATGTGTGTGTGTCTCATTAGTATTCAGTGGAACATGTGTGTGTGTCTCATTAGTACTCAGTGGAACATGTGTGTGTGTCTCATTAGTACTCGGTGGAACATGAGTGTGTGTCTCATAAGTACTCAGTGGAACATGTGTGTGTGTCTCATTAGCACTCAGTGGAACATGTGTGTGTGTGTGTGTGTGTGTCATTAGTACTCAGTGGAACATATGTGTGTGTGTCACTAGTACTCAGTGGAACATGTGTGTGTTTCATTAGTACTCAGTGGAACATGTGTGTGTGTTTCATTAGTACTCAGTGGGACATACGTGTGTGTCACTAGTATTCAGTGGAACATGTGTGTGTGTCATTGGTACTCAGTGGAACATGTATGTGTTTCATTTGTACTCAGTGGAACATGTGTGTGTCATTAGTACTCAGTGGAACATGTGTGGTGTTTCAATTGTACTCAGTGGAACATGTGTGTGTCATTTGTACTCAGTGGAACATGTGTGTGTGTCATTAGTACTCAGTGGAACATGTGTGTGCCATTAGTACTCAGTGGAACATGTGTGTGTCATTTGTACTCAGTGGAACATATGTGTGTGTGTCTCAGCACTCAGTGGAACATGTGTGTGTGTCTCATTAGTACTCAGTGGAACATGTTTGTGTGTGTGTCACTAGTACTCAGTGGAACATGTGTGTGTGTCTCACTAGTACTCAGTGGAACATGTGTGTGTGTCTCATTAGTATTCAGTGGAACATGTCTGTGTGTCTCAGTACTCAGTGGAACATGTGTGTGTGTCTCATTAGTACTCGGTGGAACATGAGTGTGTGTCTCATTAGTACTCAGTGGAACATGTGTGTGTGTCTCATTAGCACTCAGTGGAACATGTGTGTGTGTGTGTGTCATTAGTACTCAGTGGAACATATGTGTGTGTGTCACTAGTACTCAGTGGAACATGTGTGTGTTTCTTTTTTTTTTTTTTTTTTTAAATGTTTTTATTGTTTGCAGGCGTACAAGGAGTAAGTACATTAAGACATAAATGATTAATTTTAACATATATAAATTATTTCCATATAAAGCATAAACAGATGCAACTAAGTCATGAAGTGTTACTAGAAAGTAGATGAAAAGAAAAGAGGAAGAAGAAAAGGAGAAAAATAAAAAAAAGAGGGTAGATGAGCAAGAAGATAATATCAATTTCTTTTCAACGCTAATACAGAATGTATAGTTCGGCCTATTTTTCTACACCCCTCCCCTATATCGCTAAAAAAAAAAAAGGAAGGAGAAAGAAAAAATAGGGTAAAACATTATCGATCTATAAAAGTACTCCAAATTTTTTCATGCTTTTTCAATGTTTGTAAGCCCCTGATCTTAGCTAAAGCTAATTCCATTGAGTATATCTCGATTACCAGGGCCCACCAGTCCCAGACCGTAGGTGTTTCTGGACTAATCCAAGCTCTAGCCAGAGTTAGCTTAGCACAGGACATTAATATGGTGGCCAAAGCGGCTTGTGGAAAAGATACTGAGTAAGTGTCTAACAAAACAGAAGTAGCCGTAAATGTAGGCAGCTGAATATGCTTCAGTTTAAGAACTTTTTCAATGTCATGCCAAAAAGTTTTAAGATTCGGGCAAGAAAATAAGATATGTACTAAATCAGCTGCTTCGGCAGAGCATTTAGGGCATTTTGTACGATCGTTGTGAATGTTGTTAGATGACCATTTTGAGATTCTTTCCGGGGTGTAGTACAGCATGCAGGTTGTTCTAAATTGTTGTAGTCTGAGACTTGATGATCGTACTCGTTTATTGATATTTATTAAAGAATTCTCTATTTGTTTCGGTGTTATATTTGAGCCCAGCATTCTGCTCCATTTGTCAGCCAATTTAATACAGTTGTTTGATTTAAATCCATCAAGAAGCCTACATGCTTCACTTATTGTGGATTTATTTTTGGATGAGTATAAGCATGTCCAGCTATCACATTCAGTGAACTCCAATATTTATTTTTTATTAATCAAGTAGTTGTGTATCTGTAGATGTTTATATCTCATATTTTCAGATAGATTATATAATAACACACACACGTTCCAACATGTGTGTGTGTGTGTCTCATTAATACTCAGTGGAACATGTGTGTGTGTCTCATTAGTACTGAGTAGAACATGTTTGTGTGTGTCTCATTAGTACTCACTGGAGCATGTGTGTGTGTCTCAGCACTCAGTGGAACATGTGTGTGTGTCTCATTAGTACTCAGTGGAACATGTTTGTGTGTGTGTCACTAGTACTCAGTGGAACATGTGTGTGTGTCTCACTAGTACTCAGTGGAACATGTGTGTGTGTCTCATTAGTATTCAGTGGAACATGTGTGTGTGTCTCATTAGTACTCAGTGGAACATGTGTGTGTGTCTCATTAGTACTCGGTGGAACATGAGTGTGTGTCTCATTAGTACTCAGTGGAACATGTGTGTGTGTCTCATTAGCACTCAGTGGAACATGTGTGTGTGTGTGTGTGTCATTAGTACTCAGTGGAACATATGTGTGTGTGTCACTAGTACTCAGTGGAACATGTGTGTGTTTCATTAGTACTCAGTGGAACATGTGTGTGTGTTTCATTAGTACTCAGTGGGACATACGTGTGTGTCACTAGTATTCAGTGGAACATGTGTGTGTGTCATTGGTACTCAGTGGAACATGTATGTGTTTCATTTGTACTCAGTGGAACATATGTGTGTCATTAGTACTCAGTGGAACATGTGTGGTGTTTCAATTGTACTCAGTGGAACATGTGTGTGTGTTTCATTAGTACTCAGTGGGACATACGTGTGTGTCACTAGTATTCAGTGGAACATGTGTGTGTGTCATTAGTACTCAGTGGAACATGTATGTGTTTCATTTGTACTCAGTGGAACATGTGTGTGTCATTAGTACTCAGTGGAACTTGTGTGGTGTTTCAATTGTACTCAGTGGAACATGTGTGTGTGTTTCATTTGTACTCAGTGGAACATGTGTGTGTCATTTGTACTCAGTGGAACATGTGTGTGTCATTTGTACTCAGTGGAACATGTGTGTGTGTCATTAGTACTCAGTGGAACATGTGTGTGTCATTAGTACGCAGTGGAACATGTGTGTGTCATTTGTACTCAGTGGAACATGTGTGTGTCATTTGTACTCATTGGAACATGTGTGTGTGTTTCATTTGTACTCAGTGGAACATGTGTGTGTCATTTGTACTCAGTGGAACATGTGTGTGTGTGTCATTAGTACTCAGTGGAACATGTGTGTGTCATTTGTACTCAGTGGAACATGTGTGTGTCATTAGTACTCAGTGGAACACGTGTGTGTCATTTGTACTCAGTGCAACATGTGTGTATGTGTCATTAGTACTCAGTGGAACATGTGTGTGTCATTCGTGCTCAGTGAAACATGTGTGTGTGTCATTAGTACTCAGTGGAACATGTGTGTGTGTGTCATTTGTACTCAGTGGAACATGTGTGGGTGTTTCATTTGTACTCAGTGGAACATGTGTGTGTATGTCATTTGTACTCAGGGGAACATATGTGTGTGTTTCATTTGTACTCAGTGGAACATGTGTGTGTGTTTCATTTGTACTCAGTGGAACATGTGTGTGTGTGTGTCATTTGTACTCAGTGAAACATGTGTGTGTGTCATTTGTACTCAGTGGAACATGTGTGTGTGTTATTTGTACTCAGTGGAACATGTGTGTGTGTGTGTCATTTGTACTCAGTGAAACATGTGTGTGTGTCATTTGTACTCAGTGGAACATGTGTGTGTGTGTCATTTGTACTCAGTGGAACATGTGTGTGTTTCATTTGTACTCAGTGGAACATGTGTGTGTGTCATTTGTACTCAGTGGAACATGAGTGTGTGTCTCATTAGTACTCAGTGGAACATGTGTGTGTGTGTCATTTGTACTCAGTGGAACATGTGTGTGTGTCATTTGTACTCAGTGAAACATGTGTGTGTGTCATTAGTACTCAGTGGACCATGTGTGTGTGTGTCATTTGTACTCAGTGGAACATGTGTGTGTGTTTCATTTGTACTCAGTGGAACATGTGTGTGTGTGTGTCATTTGTACTCAGGGGAACATATGTGTGTGGTTCATTTGTACTCAGTGGAACATGTGTGTGTGTGTTTCATTTGTACTCAGTGGAACATGTGTGTGTGTGTCATTTGTACTCAGTGGAACATGTGTGTGTGTCATTTGTACTCAGTGGAACATGTGTGTGTGTGTCATTTGTACTCAGTGGAACATGTGTGTGTGTGTCATTTGTACTCAGTGGAACATGTGTGTGTGTTTCATTTGTACTCAGTGGAACATGTGTGTGTGTGTCATTTGTACTCAGTGAAACATGGGTGTGTGTCATTAGTACACAGTGGAACATGTGTGTGTGTCATTTGTACTCAGTGGAACATGTGTGTGTGTCTCATTTGTACTCAGTAGAACATGTGTGTGTGTGTCATTTGTACTCAGTGGAACATGTGTGTGTGTGTGTGTGTCATTTGTACTCAGTGGAACATGTGTGTGTGTGTCATTTGTACTCAGTGGAACATGTGGGTGTGTCTCATTTGTACTCAGTGGAACATGTGTGTGTGTGTCATTTGTACTCAGTAGAACATGTGTGTGTGTCTCATTTGTACTCAGTGGAACATGTGTGTGTGTCTCATTTGTACTCAGTGGAACATGTGTGTGTGTGTCATTTGTACTCAGTGGAACATGTGTGTGTGTGTCATTTGTACTCAGTGGAACATGTGTGTCTGTTTCATTTGTACTCAGTGGAACATGTGTGTGTGTGTCATTTGTACTCAGTGGAACATGTGTGTGTGTGTGTCATTTGTACTCAGTGGAACATGTGTGTGTGTGTCATTTGTACTCAGTGGAACATGTGTGTTTGTCTCATTTGTACTCAGTAGAACATGTGTATGTGTCTCATTTGTACTCAGTGGAACATGTGTGTGTCTCATTTGTACTCAGTGGAACATGTGTGTGTGTCTCATTTGTACTCAGTAGAACTTGTGTGTGTCTCATTTGTACTTAGTAGAACATGTGTGTGTGTCTCATTTGTACTCAGTGGAACATGTGTGTGTGTGTCATTTGTACTCAGTGGAACATGTGTGTGTGTGTCATTTGTACTCAGTGGAACATGAGTGTCTGTCTCATTTGTACTCAGTAGAACATGTGTGTGTGTTTCATTTGTACTCAGTGGAACATGTGTGTGTGTCTCATTTGTACTCAGTAGAACATGTGTGTGTGTCTCATTTGTACTCAGTAGAACATGTGTGTGTGTCTCATTGTACTCAGTAGAACATGTGTGTGTGTCTCATTTGTACTCAGTGGAACATGTGTGTGTGTGTCATTTGTACTCAGTGGAACATGTGTGTCAGATCCCTATCGCAAAACCTCAAATATCATCCTTAGACCAGAATCCAAACAGAGAGCAACTTGATCCACCCGGAGCCACACTGACACAAGTAATGGAAACAGTCTTGCAAGCCATAGCATCTCATCGGGAGGAGACCTCAAAAGACAGTCGTAAAGCCCGAGCAGGACTACAGAAGGTTCAGGGTGTAGTTCGTAAACTCTCCAAGACAATGGGTGCATTCATAGAAAGACTAAATGACATAGAAGATCGGATCGTAGTAAATGAAATAGAGGCGGCTGCTACAAATGAGCGAGTTGAAGCAAACGAAGCACACGTTCAAGATATCAGATGGAAGCTAGAAGACTATGAAAATAGACTTCGTAGAAATAACCTACGCGTTCTTGGGGTACCACAAAAAGTGGAGGATGAGAACTGTCGCTCCTTCATTATACAACTCTTTCGCGATACCCTTCCCGAGCTTAACACCTGGGACTGGAGTTATGAGGTACAGCGAGCCCATAGGGTTCCTCTGTCTATAAAACCTACAGCGCCCATTGGCAAATACCCGCGCGCAATCCTAGTATATTTTGGGAACTTCCTGCTTCGACAAGCTATATCAGAAAAAGCTACACCAGATAAACACCGCAGCAAGGATTCTATATCCTACTTTGTACGCCCAGACTTCTGCCATTGGACAGTTGAAAGGAGATGGCGACTCAGGCAACTTATCAAACCATTTCAAGAAAAGAAGGCGACAGTATACTTGAACAATCCAGCCAAGTTAAAAGTAATTCATAAGGGTCAGACTAAATTTTTCACATCTGAGATCAAGGCTAAAGAATACCTAGAGAGCCTATGAAAGATTCCTGAACAAACAATTACGCTTTATTAGCCATCGATGGGAGATACCACTGGTCTTTCGTAATATCATGTGATGGACCTAAATAGCTACTTGTGAATTGGTTAAGATCTGCTACTTTATATTATCTTATCTCTTCTCTTACTTCTACTATATTTTCTTTCCTTCTCTCGTTATAGTGTTCTTTTTTGCTATACACTTAGAACTGCATGCTGCACTATTTCTGGTCGGAATATGCTAACCCATCACCATAGACTCTCATGGAGTCTTATTGCCCTTTTTGGGAGGTCAGGGGGGTGCAAGGGGAGGGGGACTGAGGGGGGTGCTGGGTGGGAACCAGGGTGAACAGGGTGGGAGAGGAAAAATGCAATGTAAAATGAGCAAGCTCGAGAATACTAAAGGAATAGTGAGAAACAATACAATATCATGCAAGGTTCACAAATACTGTTTAAAACACAATACAACTAAATGGGGAAGCTAAACCTAGGATGCTGGAATGTGTCAGGTCTTAATGACAGAGGAAAGAGGGTCCAATTTTCCCAATTAATGGCTCACAGTTCCTGGGATATCATCTGCATACAGGAAACTCATATTCCCATAGGAGAGATAAGTCAGTTAAAAATACCAGGCTTTAATTTATTGGTCACAACAACACAAACCTCGAAAACTAGAGGAGTTACAATCTTAGCAAGAACAAGACTAGGTACCCCAATACGTAAAAAAGCTGATATCCATGGTAGATGGGCCACTGCTCAGTTAGATATTGGCATTACTATTTGCTCCATCTACGGTCCTAACCTTGATGACCCTGCACTATATATCGAACTGGAATTAGAATTAGCTTCATGGTCAGGCACTGTAATTCTTTGTGGAGACTTTAATCTAACATTTAACCAACCTCAATCCCATCAGAGTCAATACAACTACTCTGGCCGAAAACCGAGAGTATTCAGGGCAGTACTAAACTTAATTCAGAGCTATAATCTTCAAGATATATGGTCTTTAAAAAACAGAAGAGATCCGGGATATACCTACTTTTCATATCCTCATAGAAAATATACACGCATAGATTATATATTTACAACCATGGATATTGCCCTGAATGCTCTTATTTTTAGAGCCCCTAAGACAATCTCAGATCACAACTCCATTTATATTACATTTGAAGTTCCTGGATACAACCGGGTTTATCCACAATGGACCTTTGACCGAAAACTATTGGCCAATCAAGAATACATAGTGCATATTACACAATGGACCAAATAATTCTTCGATATAAATCAATATAGTGCATCACGTACGATTGTATGGGATAGTTTTAAGGCTGCGTTAAGGGGTGAGACTGCCACTTTTGTTGCTAGCCGTAAAAAAGAACGAGAAAAGATACATACCCAAATAACAAACAGATTAATAAATCTAGAACATGTACACGCCAACCAACTACATCATGGTGAACAGGCTGATGACACTCTGAGAAAGATCCTAATACTTAAGGCCGAGATAAATAACGATTTAACTCAAAAAGCAGCAGAAACTCTCCAAGTTAACCGAAATAAAATATATGAGACAGGTGAAAATGTAGGAAGACATCTTGCTCTAAGAACTCGGCAAACTCAATCTCGTAACTTCATACAAGGCATTGACTATGGCGGCCAGAAATATACAACCAAGAAAGACATAGCTATATGTTTTCAGGATTATTACCAAAAACTATATCAGAAAGAAGACAAGCAGTCGATTGATGAAACTAAAGAGTTTTTAGTCAACTGGCTTAGAGAGACTAACATGGTACAAACCATTGATGGAGATACAAAGAAAGAGCTAGATAAAGAAATCACCAGAATAGAAGTAGAGCTGGCAATAGCTGAATTAGCCCAGGGAAAGCAGCGGGACCAGACAAGATACCACTAGATCTATACAAAATATTGGGTAAAGTAATTATCCCATTCCTGTATGATCTCTTCTTAGGGATCCAGTGGCATGGAAAACCCTCGAATCGTGGAAACAAACAAACATAGCTGTCTTTAAGAAAAAGGATAAACCCCCCGAATTAACAACATCATATCGGCCAATCTCACTGATCAACTCAGACTCCAAAACATACGCCAAAATCTTTGCTAACCGTCTTGGTAAGATCATTGAACATCTAGTGTCTCCCTGGCAACACGGGTTTATACCAGGCAAAAGCACCACTGATCATATACGCAGAGTAATATCTCTCTTCGACATCATGAAAGTAGAGAGGGGTCAGATGTCGTTAATCTTGTTGGATGCCGAAAAGGCTTTTGACCGGGTCTCCTGGCAGTGTCTTTGGGAAATATTAGCCATCAATAACATCGGTCCGGGATTCATAAAGTCAATAAAAGCCCTTTATGTAGATCCAAAAGCAAGAATCCTGACTGGTGGCTGCGAATCCGAAAATATAAACATCCAGAGAGGCACGCGACAAGGCTGTCCGTGCTCTCCATTGTTATTCGCACTTTATATCAACCCCTTAATTATCAAACTATTAACATCGCCAGCGATAATACCAATAAAAACCGGCATATACAACACTAAAGTTCTGGCTTACGCCGATGACGTTGCGGTTCTAACAACTAATCCTACTGAGGCCATAATCGAAATAGAAGAAACCACTAAATTATTCGGGCTCTACTCTGGATACTCTTTAAACCAAGATAAAACGATGATTATATGCACTGACAATACACCATTTATAAGCCAATACAGAGTTAAAAATGCAAAATACCTAGGAGTGAATCTCTCGTCTAATACCGATGTTATTAATACACTAAATTACGATCCTCTAATTACAAAAATAAAAGCAGATCTACTCAGAGTAAACAACCTTCATCTATCTATAATCGGTAGAAGTAACTATGTAAAAATGACAATATTTCCAAAGATATTATATCTGTTTCGAGCAATCCCCATTTTAATTAATAATGCTTCTATGAAAACGATAAATCAAGTAATATCCTCGTTTATCTGGAATTATGGGAAGATAAGAAGAGCTCTACCTAAGCTAGTATTACCAGTCTCCAGAGGTGGTCTAGCGATTCCAAACTTAACTTACGATCTGTGGGCAACTACCTTACAGCAAATGACATTCTTGCTTTCATCCAACCATCATGACCATAATAGATCACCACAACACATACCATCCATTTATGAATTAACACTGGGAAGCACAGCTAGAGGACTACTACTAAGACAAATTGAACCTTCTTATTTTAAAAAGATCAAATTTAAAATTATTACAGACTCCTTTAAAACTTGGAATAGAATTACTAAAACACTGCTAATTCCTAAATACACAAAATATACACCTCTATGGCACAGTTCAGTAATACCCCAATACCTTAACGACAATATAACTAAACGTTGGGAGAATTTAGGCCTAATCACCATTGGCGACTTTTAAAATCTAGATGGTAGAACAACATTTGACGAATTATATACTAAATATCATATCCACTCCACCGATTACTTAAAATGTATCCAAATTTATACATCATTGAGACAATACATTTCAAATATAGATTTAAAATCTATACCAATCATAGATCTTATACAGAAACAATCAACCAGAATAAGTGATTTATATGAGATTTTCTTGAGTAATCACCCCGACGACCTAGAAAAAATAGAAACTAGTTGGGCCAATAAATTAAACAATCCAAATGTCGACATAGATATGTCCTTGCAATTATCTTCTAAAGTTATATTAGCAAGCAACTTAAAAGCCCAAATCTACAAAACTATATGCAATTTATATTATACACCTTCCAAACTGTTTACTTGGGGTAAGATCGCTCATGATAAATGCCCCAGATGTGCACTTGGTCCCGCAAATTTGATACATATGTTTTCTGACTGCCCCAAATTAGAACCAATTAAGAAAAGCATTACAAAATATTGGGCTGAGATTTTCGGCCATGAAATTAGAACTTCAACAACTTTGTTCCTGCTAGGCTACGATGGCTCTTTAGATCTAGCAGCTCAGAAACTTTTACAACTTATATAGGTACTGCTATCTATAGAATTATCCTAGCAGCCAGATGGAAGGACTCTGAGGCTCCAGCGTTTCAGGGATGGCTTAATAGACTTTTAGCAATATATAAACAAGAAGTGGCCATCTATAAAACTAGAGGGAAAAAATCTCGATCATATGGGGAACTAATTTGGTTACCAGTATCTAATTGGTATGAACAAGAGAGGGATTAAAATCAAAATCTAGATTATGTTAGTATAATACACGTAAATGGAAGATTTTTTTTGTCTAAGGCTAATTATAATTTTCATAATACCCTAAGGCCTTTAAAAATTGAAAAACAAATGTATTTTTTGTTGATTGTTATATACCTGCCACTATTTTTTTTTATTATTCTATTATGAATTTTGCAAATCTTCTGCCTTCTGTTACTTATTATACAATACTATATATTTTTTTCTTCTTTGTTTTTTCTCTATGTATTTAATCATGTATTTCTCGAACTTGCTCAATAAAAAAAAAAAAAAAAAAAAGGAACATGTGTGTGTGTGTCATTTGTACTCAGTGGAACATGTGTGTGTGTGTCATTAGTACTCAGTGGAACATGTGTGTGTGTGTCATTTGTACTCAGTGGAACCTGCTGCTCATTTCATTCGTCTTGAAGAGCCATGTCTACGAGGGATGGGTCTGGTCTGCAGAGAGAGAGAGGCCTCTCCTTGTGAAAGGTCACATCAAATGAGAGGGGAGGTCTCTTTTTGAGAGGACATATCAGATGAGAGGCCGCTCTGCCAGAAGGGTCCAAACTGCGGAGCCCCCATATCTCATGAGAGGTCTCTTGTTCGGGGTCCGGACTTCAAAGGTCTCTCGTTGAGGGTCAGGTCCGCAGAGGCCTCTCGTTGAGGGTCAGGTCCGCAAAGGTCTCTCTTTGAGGGTGAGGGCTGCAGAGAGGCCTCTCTTTGAGGGTGAGGGCTGCAGAGGCCTCTCTTTGAGGGTGAGGGCTGCAGAGGCCTCTCATTGAGGGTCAGGGCTGCAGAGAGGCCTCTCTTTGATGGTGAGGGCTGCAGAGGCCTCTCTTTGAGGGTCAGGGCTGCAGAGAGGCCTCTCTTTGATGGTGAGGGCTGCAGAGGCCTCTCTTTGAGGGTGAGGGCTGCAGAGAGGCCTCTCCTTGAGGGTGAGGGCTGCAGAGGCCTCTCATTGAGGGTGAGGGCTGCAGAGAGGCCTCTCTTTGAGGGTGAGGGCTGCAGAGGCCTCTCTTTGAGGGTGAGGGCTGCAGAGGCCTCTCTTTGAGGGTGAGGGCTGCAGAGAGGCCTCTCTTTGAGGGTGAGGGCTGCAGAGGCCTCTCTTTGAGGGTGAGGGCTGCAGAGGCCTCTCTTTGAGGGTGAGGGCTGCAGAGGCCTCTCTTTGAGGGTGAGGGCTGCAGAGGTCTCTCTTTGAGGGTGAGGGCTGCAGAGGCCTCTCTGTGAGGGTGAGGGCTGCAGAGGCCTCTCTTTGAGGGTGAGGGTTGCAGGGGCCTCTCCTTGAAGGTGAGGGCTGCAGAGGCCTCTCTTTGAGGGTGAGGGCTGCAGAGAGGCCTCTCTTTGAGTCTGAGGGATGCAGAGAGGCCTCTCTTTGAGGGTGAGGGCTGCAGAGAGGCCTCTCTTTGAGGGTGAGGGCTGGAGAGAGGCCTCTCTTTGAGGGTGAGGGCTGCTGAGGCGTCTCTTTGAGGGTGAGGGCTGCAGAGAGGCCTCTCTTTGAGGTTGAGGGCTGCAGAGAGGCCTCTCTTTGAGGGTGAGGGCTGCAGAGAGGCCTCTCTTTGAGGGTGAGGGCTGGAGAGGCCTCTCTTTGAGGGTCAGGGCTGCTGAGGCCTCTCTTTGAGGGTGAGGGCTGCTGAGGCCTCTCTTTGAGGGTGAGGGCTGCAGAGAGGCCTCTCTTTGAGGGTGAGGGCTACAGAGAGGTCTCTCTTTGAGGGTGAGGGGTGCAGAGGCCTCTCTGTGAGGGCTGCAGAGAGGCCTCTCTTTGAGGGTGAGGGCTGCAGAGAGGCCTCTCTTTGAGGGTGAGGGCTGGAGAGAGGCCTCTCTTTGAGGGTGAGGGCTGCAGAGAGGCCTCTCTTTGAGGGTGAGGGCTACAGAGAGGCCTCTCTTTGAGGGTCAGGTCTACAGATGCCTCTCTTTGAGGGTGAGGGCTGGAGAGAGGCCTCTCTTTGAGGGTCAGGGATGCAGAAGCCTCTCTGTGAGGGTCAGGGCTGCAGATTGGCCTCTCTTTGAGGGTGAGGGCTGCAGAGGCCTCTCATTGAGGGTGAGGGCTGCAGAGAGGCCTCTCTTTGAGGGTGAGGGCTGCAGAGGCCTCTCTTTGAGGGTGAGGGCTGCAGAGGCCTCTCTTTGAGGGTGAGGGCTGCAGAGAGGCCTCTCTTTGAGGGTGAGGGCTGCAGAGGCCTCTCTTTGAGGGTGAGGGCTGCAGAGGCCTCTCTTTGAGGGTGAGGGCTGCAGAGGCCTCTCTTTGAGGGTGAGGGCTGCAGAGGCCTCTCTTTGAGGGTGAGGGCTGCAGAGGCCTCTCTGTGAGGGTGAGGGCTGCAGAGGCCTCTCTTTGAGGGTGAGGGTTGCAGGGGCCTCTCTTTGAAGGTGAGGGCTGCAGAGGCCTCTCTTTGAGGGTGAGGGCTGCAGAGAGGCCTCTCTTTGAGTGTGAGGGATGCAGAGAGGCCTCTCTTTGAGGGTGAGGGCTGCAGAGAGGCCTCTCTTTGAGGGTGAGGGCTGGAGAGAGGCCTCTCTTTGAGGGTGAGGGCTGCTGAGGCGTCTCTTTGAGGGTGAGGGCTGCAGAGAGGCCTCTCTTTGAGGTTGAGGGCTGCAGAGAGGCCTCTCTTTGAGGGTGAGGGCTGCAGAGAGGCCTCTCTTTGAGGGTGAGGGCTGGAGAGGCCTCTCTTTGAGGGTCAGGGCTGCTGAGGCCTCTCTTTGAGGGTGAGGGCTGCTGAGGCCTCTCTTTGAGGGTGAGGGCTGCAGAGAGGCCTCTCTTTGAGGGTGAGGGCTACAGAGAGGTCTCTCTTTGAGGGTGAGGGGTGCAGAGGCCTCTCTGTGAGGGCTGCAGAGAGGCCTCTCTTTGAGGGTGAGGGCTGCAGAGAGGCCTCTCTTTGAGGGTGAGGGCTGGAGAGAGGCCTCTCTTTGAGGGTGAGGGCTGCAGAGAGGCCTCTCTTTGAGGGTGAGGGCTGCAGAGAGGCCTCTCTTTGAGGGTCAGGTCTACAGATGCCTCTCTTTGAGGGTGAGGGCTGGAGAGAGGCCTCTCTTTAAGGGTCAGGGATGCAGAAGCCTCTCTGTGAGGGTCAGGGCTGCAGATTGGCCTCTCTTTGAGGGTGAGGGCTGCAGAGAGGCCTCTCTTTGAGGGTGAGGGCTGCAGAGGCCTCTCTTTGAGGGTGAGCGCTGCAGAGGCCTCTCTTTGAGGGTGAGGGCTGCAGAGGCCTCTCTTTGAGGGTGAGGGCTGCAGAGAGGCCTCTCTTTGAGGGTGAGGACTGCAGAGAGGTCTCTCTTTGAGGGTGAGGGCTGCAGAGGCCTCTCTTTGAGGGTGAGGGCTGCAGAGAGGCCTCTCTTTGAGGGTGAGGACTGCAGAGAGGCCTCTCTGTGAGGGTGAGGGCTGCAGAGGCCTCTCTTTGAGGGTGAGGGCTGCAGAGGCCTCTCTGTGAGGGTGAGGGCTGCTGAGGCCTCTCTGTGAGGGTGAGGGCTGCAGAGGCCTCTCTTTGAGGGTGAGGGCTGCAGAGAGGCCTCTCTTTGAGGGTGAGGGCTGCAGAGGCCTCTCTTTGAGGGTGAGGGCTGCAGAGGCCTCTCATTGAGGGTGAGGGCTGCAGAGGCCTCTCTTTGAGGGTGAGGGCTGCAGAGGCCTCTCTGTGAGGGTGAGGGCTGCTGAGGCCTCTCTGTGAGGGTGAGGGCTGCAGAGGCCTCTCTTTGAGGGTGAGGGCTGCAGAGAGGCCTCTCTTTGAGGGTGAGGGCTGCAGAGGCCTCTCTTTGAGGGTGAGGGCTGCAGAGGCCTCTCATTGAGGGTGAGGGCTGCAGAGGCCTCTCTTTGAGGGTGAGGGCTTCAGAGGCCTCTCTTTGAGGGTGAGGGCTGCAGATTGGCCTCTCTTTGAGGGTGAGGGCTGCAGAGAGGCCTCTCTTTGAGGGCTGCAGAGGCCTCTCTTTGAGGGCTGCAGAGGCCTCTCGTTGAGGGTGAGGGCTGCAGATTGGCCTCTCTTTGAGGGTGAGGGCTGCAGAGAGGCCTCTCGTTGAGAGTCAGGTCCGCAGAGGCCTCTCTTTGAGGGTGAGGGCTGCTGAGGCCTCTCTTTGAGGGTGAGGGCTGCAGAGGCCTCTCGTTGAGAGTCAGGTCCGCAGAGGCCTCTCTTTGAGGGTGAGGGCTGCGGAGAGGCCTCTCTTTGAGGGTGAGGGCTGCAGAGGCCTCTTGTAGTGTAGTTCCTATCATCCCAATAGGCTCTGCGCATTGGAATAATACCTACAGCAGTAAAGGCCTAGGCCAGACGTTAACTAGGTCTACTACTGTCGATACTAGACTTAAAGTTTTGGGTTTGCCAGCTTAGCTCAGAGTTCACTAGAAACTTTCTCGAATGTTCAAGGAGGACTTAACTTCCCTGATTAGACAAGAAGGGATTTAGTTTCTGACAACCATAGAACATGACAACTTTGCTCTCCCCTAATCAAGAGTATATCTCGAGAGTCGTGTGAACAAAAGGCAATTTATTTTACTCAGTCAGTACGTGCATTCTTAGTCTCATCAGAATGTAGAGAAAAGGAAGAGACGGGCGTGTTCAATAAAAAGGTGTTATTTATTGATCAGTCTCTTTTCTCATACAAGAGAAATGGATCGATATTATTGCAATACGTATAGCTAAGTAAAGTGCATACATTAAAAGCAATAGTATAAAATAATACTGTAAAAACATTGATATGGTTTCTAAGCCATAAGATGTTTTAAAATGAATAAAATATATTACATACACATATACTTTTGACTAAACGTGCTCAACTGGTGTTTCTAGATACGCCTACCCCGTGTACCTGACCTAAGCCTAATACGTGGGCGGGAATAGAAAGTTACAGTTTAAGTTAGGTTTGTTTTTGCCAAGTGAATAACTAAAGAATTCTCTGTGAGGGGTTATTCAGTTCTGTACCTGGAAGTTAGGATGAATGAGGAATGGTATCTCTTTCTCTGGTCTCGATATTCCAGGCTGCCTGCGAGGGCTACCCAGAAACGCCGGTGCTGGATTTCTCGGCAGGAGAAAGCAGCTGCTCTCAGCGCGTCAGGAAGGCGGGGCTGCTGCCAGCGGGGTCTGCTCTGCTCTTGGCTTCGGCAAGTATGGCTGCTCCGTCTCGTCACCACGCGTGTGTTTGCATAGGGCAAGATCGGTAATATTTATACCTTTAAGGTGCCGAGATTGACGTAAGGATGGACATAGATACGTCAATAAGGATGTCATACGACTTGCTCGTTAGCACATTCTTTTACTGAAGTTCTCGGTGAAATCAAAACAATGGCCGCAGGGTTTTGCCCAGGTTGTCATAGGTTTGATTTGTTATGAGAACTCCGTATGCCGTATCAGGGGCTGGAGGAATATCGCTTGTCTAATTAGATCGCAAGCGTTATGACCTAATCAGATAACACGTTCCTGTGCCGTAGTGTGACTGCGTCAGATAACGGTATCTGCATCATGGGGGTTTTCTGCCTCATGGGCTGACTGCTAGTTAACTTGTTGGTTTGTTTAACTAGAATAGGGTCAGGAATAGGGGGATCGATTCAGAACCTATAGGAATACATGACACCCACTCCACGCTAACTATGGACATATTTACTAATCTAGGCATAGTATAACATAGTACAACATACTATAGAGTAGTGTGTATACCTTACCACCCCAAAATACATAAATGCATTTTGAAATTCTTCAAATATACGGAAAAATTGCAGACATATATATTGTATGCACTCGAGCTATGGAATAATGCTAAAGTTAGCACGCATTTGTATACATTATTGCATATTTGGTATATGAGAATTACACATGAAATGGTTTCTTAAATACAGAAAAAAGTTTCGAGACCATTCCATCACAGAATAAAATATTTGTGAACATACCAGCGGGCAGCTAAAGTCTATAAAGTATCTAAAAATAGAAATCTTAGTTCTCTAGGAATAGTTTCTTACTTTAAGCAGAAGATAAGTGTCCCGAAAAACCGAAAAAATGAATTGGGGCTTCTGAAAGAGTTGCTGTCCGTGAACTGGAGTGAAAAATAGTTCATGTGACTTTATTATTTAAAGTTGAAGGCCGAATTCAGGGAACGCCGTGTGCGAGCTTGCTCAAAAGTCTCTATTTCTGTTCGGGTGAGAACATCATATCATTTAGGCTTTCGAAAAAACTGTCAACAGCTTCCTGGGAAAGTTCTACTAACTCGGAAATAGGTGTAATCATGCATTCTTGTGCATGATTGTCTCCATTGACATTCTGATTCGCATTGCTGACAGAAGGTCGTACCTGTTCGATGCTGCTTTCATCTTGAACTTCACTACCCATCAATCGCAGTGGTGAAGCTTCCACGAATGCCGTCATCAGGATTGGTAGCCTTTGAGGGCAGCACAAAGCATGAACCTTGATCGGGCTCAACAATGTTTCTGCATCCATCGGCGCATCCGATTGTAGCGACAGGTGTCTAACACGCATTCTTCTCCGCATAGCAGACACCTTAATACAGGTAAAACACATCTTTGCCACATTGGTCGAAATGATAGAAACCAAGTCATGTTCAGGTCTCTAAGCCGGGAGAGTCCCAGGATTTTTGATATCCGGTCCCGGTATCCAATGGCTAGGATTGTTTCTTCTCTTGTCGCCAGAGTTTTGTCTGTGACATGGGTTGCCATAACGAAAAATAAGGACTAAGAATAGGATTCCTGCAATTAGTCCCAAGATCAGGGGAAGTCCGCCAAAAATCGAATGGACGAAATCTGGAAAAATAGCCAGTATGGCTTTGAATGGTGTTAATGCCATTGAAAATACTGTCTTAAATACCTTTGAGACCCCATTGGTATCAGAAATATTTAAGATTTCATTCAGGATTTCCGCGAAATGTACGGGGGAATTAGTTGATAATAATGTATGTATCTCTGCAGTCGTCCTTGCGACTTGTAGATCATACGTTTCTTTTGATGACGAGAGCCTGGTAGGCGTCTGAAGAAGCACTGTTTTCATTCTGCTTAAAGTATCTATTCGAATAGAAGTAATTTTCAAATCGGGCCATGCCCATGCCTCCCTGTCTGGGAAGGAGCTAGGGAACAACGAGCGTCCACAGCACTTGACCTTCGCAGTGGTAGTTACTAGATAAGGAGTCCCGGGCATAAGACTACAACATCTGCGGTCTACAATTAGAATGTAACTCCCATTATAGAGTCTTTGAAAGAATGGTTCTATTTCTGTTGCAGGTGCGCCTTGCTGGTGACATGAAAGGTTGTATGAATTCCCTTCACAGGCTCCATGCAAACTAATTCCGTTACACAGAAGTGTGCCACTTAGTGACATCGCACAATTGTTGCCACTAAGAAACACTTTCTGTCCTTTATTACTGACACATGCATGTGAATAGGGCAGGTTCCATGTTGTTTTAAGGTACCCCTTTCCCAATTTCTCGTACATGCCAGCCTGTATATATTTTTGGCAGTATTGAAACCTGAAGGTTGAGATTGGAATATTTATTATCCCATGTATTATCCATTCACTGACAGGTCGTTCTGACATTGTCACTGGTAATCTTTCGAGTTTTTCAATGCTCAAGATTGTATAATCAGCACCCTTTTGTGCCATACTGATTTGTCTATCAGTAAGGGTAAAGATTTGGAATAATGACGTTGTGTTGATTAGACGCCAAGGCACATAGCCTGAACGCAGATTTTGTAACGTCCAGCCAAGCTGTACAATAGAGCGCAATTGTGACTGACCGTGTTGTAATAACAGTAAGTCTTGCGATAATATATCGATTGCTGAAGACACAATGCTGTCCAAAGAAAAAATTCTGGAGGACAGAGTCATTAACCCATTGTCCACTACAGAAAGTGATTTTTCCAAATTAATACGGTCAATTTCCCGTATTCTCTCTGCTGTTTCAATTTGAGTAACCTTCCAGGCCTCATTGTATGCTGCATATACAGAGGCTGCTATGAAACGCTTTTGACGCTGTTTGCGTGGTCCCAAAGTGAAATCACGCAAGTCAGCACCATCAGTACGTAAAGTTAGGTGTTGCTTAATTTCTGCCAGTGTGGAAGTTTGTAGCCATTGAAGGCATAATTTGCCCACACTGTAGGTGGTTATTATCCCTGGGTGATGTCTTTGAGGATATCTAGGGTCTGGCCTGGTCATTTTGAACCCCTGCGTTTTGTTCAGGAATCTGTCTTGACAGTTATTAGTGTCTGTGGGCCAGATCAACCACTGTTTCCAATCAGGATGTGTTCTGTTTTGGTTTAATATATGGTTTACGTCTATCTCTTCATCTGTATCAGAGTTATTGCTAAACATTGTTGGCTTTGGAATAGACGGTTTATTTAAATCTTTGATTTTGGCTAAGCCAAGACAGGTGGTCTGTTGAACAGTGTCATTTAAAAATATCATTTGTTCTGGGATCATGCAGGCTCTAAACAAAGCTTCTATACCCTGTACTTGCCAATCTTTTGTACCCCAAACACTTTTCAATTCAACATTTTTGTCCCAATAATCAAATCCAAAGGTATTCATTTGTTCAAAGAATGAGTCTGAATATATCAATTTTGTGTTGGTTATCATGGTCTTGGTCCCTGTCTTATTTGATAATTTAAAATAAAATGCTTCAGCGTTACTTGTGTTAAAACCTGAAAAATATGAATATTTGTCGTAAACGGTTCTTGGGCTCCCTTTTGGAGGTGTTGCACAATGTTCCCATTGATTATAGTTTAAAACATTTCTAGGTTGTGCAGATCTATGTAAAAAATGGTTACCATAGTGGTTATAACTGTACATACTATCATAATTGGTAGAACCCTGCAAATAATCATGTTTGGTAAATTTAGCAGACATTACTAAATCAGACATCATATTATTAATGCTTTCGAAGCCCCATCATCAGCAAATGAGTTTGGTTTTACAAAGTCACTCAAGGAGATCTTAATTTGGTGTGGATATTTCAGGATCTCGACCGGACCATAAATTTCATAGTCAGTGTTGTCCCAGGCTACCCCACCAGGTATCGGATTGACTGTGAAGTTGGCTGAAGAAAGTTCTCTTTTCTCGACGTGTGAAGATGTGTGTGGTTTGAGGATCAAGTTGATTTTCTGACTTGCTGTGTCAATTTTTGCATATTTTCCCTCAATAAAGCGTCCCAATGTTAGTATCATGATGAGCCAAAGTATGAGGATAAATGCACCAAAACCCACCCAAAATTCAATCCATGGAGAAATCAGATATGTTTCTTTCAGTTGTTTCAAAAGTTCTTTGGCTTTATCTTTAAAGGTTTTTGATGATGGCTGTGTCTTTGATTCACTGAAGCCTTCAGAGGAATCATCGAAGTTTATGAAGTAGCCAGATGCTGTTCTGTCAATTGTTCCAATTGGTTCAGGATTTCTGTTTCTTGCATTTTCACTTGGTACTTCATTATAGATTGGTGTGTCTCTGCTAAATGTTTTTATTTGGGTTTTCAGAGGTCTGAGTTCTATTGCATTGCTGCATAGTCCTTGTTGTTCTTCTGTAGGCGTTTCGAATGTGATGAGCCTCTTCGTTAGGACCTCTGTACTGGTAGCAAACCTTGGTGTTCTGCTACTTATTGGGAGTCCACTTGGCCTACTGTTTGTTATCGGCCACATGTTGTGGTTTTACCAGGTCGATGGATACAACTCGGTTCTCCTTTTTACCAGCAAGTGGCGGTAGTACAACTGATCTTGTCCCGTTGACAGACAAGACAGGAACTGCTTTTCTGTAAGAAGGCCCAAATTCCTTCTTTACCGCGATCTTCTCCCTGACTAGATCCCCGACTTTAGGAATCCAGACAGGTCTTGCTGGGACAGGTGGTGGTTCTTCAGTGGTTGTTGGCTGTGGTTTCAACTTTATGTTGCTCAGGTCTTTTCTTGTTTTGTTTAAGTCCTGCAAAATAGCCAAACGGTCTTTGATATCAAAGCTTTTTTCTTTCACCACTGAAGTCTGACTGTCAAGGTCAGAGATAATCATCCTAGTTCCGAATAATAATTCGTACGGACTGAATCCCTTCAGAGAATTTCTTGGCAAGTTATTGAGACTACGTTGGACACTTATTAGATGTTTGACCCACCCAGCTCCCGAACCTAATATCCTTTCCGTTATAGATTGCTTTATGCCTTGGTTTTTTCTTTACACCATCCCGTACCCTCAGGAAGGAAGTGAGAAGATTCCCGCTGGGCTATGCTCATTTGGCCATGTTTCCCCCCATGCTTGAGGGCTAGAGTGGAGACAATGGTCAAACATAGCATGCTCTTAGCGTATATGCCATTTAGACTCGCAAATCTTTGTATAACAGTCCGGACGTCAGCCGAGTGCTGGTGATCTACATTATAAGTGGAACTAGCCTGTGTATGTTAATCGCAACCCTTCCTTTTTACTCCTGATTTTTCCTGGAGTAAACCGACGAGGTATTAAACTGTTTCTCTCCCCACTGCGATCTCTGTTGCAGTTTGGGCAGTTTTTTACAAACATGGTGTGACGCAGGCTCATGCCTGGCCACCAGTACCTTGATTGTAATTCTTCCAGAGAATCTTTTAGTTTGAGGTGTCTGAGACCCTCGCCCATATGTGCGTCTGCGATTAACAAGTTTCTCCTGTCCATGTTTGGGATCACTCTATCCCCCACTCCAGGGATTCGAGCAAAAGGGACGGAGTTTGCATCGATTATGTATGTATAATTGAGTGGATAGTTGATCGGTAGCGCTGAGCAGTCGCCTTTTGATGACGTTTTTACTGCCAGCACTGTTTCACCGTCAATGTATTTTAATGTACGCTTTTTTCGATCTACGGGAGCCGTTTTAGTGGCTGCCGCTGTGGCTGTTTCAGCCAATGAATTCCCTGCAACGTGAACGCCATCACGCTGATGACTCAGTGAGTGTGTCACGTGAGTCTTTGGTAGTTCTTTTTGTAAAAGAGCTATTTGTTCCCAGAGCAGTTTCTGCTTTATTGGTGCATCTGTGTCATCTTTGTAACCGTTTTGAATCCATGTCTGCAAATCCTTGTTATATGATTTAGTTTAGTTTAGTTTAGTTTGGTTTTTATAGAGCGCGTAGTCACCCTTGAGTATCCCAGCGCTAAAAACCTCGAACTCCTCAAGGGGGGCACAGGGAGATTTGAGAAAGAAAAATCAGGGAAAAAGGAGGGTTTTGAGGGACTTCCTAAAACGTAGGAGGTTCGGTTCAGCTCTGAGGTTCGAGGGGAGAGCGTTCCATTTTCCGGCCGTGTTTACTGAAAATCTGCGGCCGCCGATACGGGTTTTCTTCACCCTCGGGACAACTATAAGGTTTTCCTGTTCAGATCGAAGCGCTCTCGACGGTCTGTATGGAGTGATCCAGGTGCTCAGAATGGGAGGACCCGCATTGTTCAGGACCTTGTGTGCCAGACAGAGGGCCTTGAAAGCGACTCTTTCCCTCACAGGGAGCCAATGTAGTTTTCTCAGGGCAGGTTTGGCCGATGTTCTTGCTGGGGTGTTTGTGAGTAGACGGGCTGCGGCATTTTGGGTTTTTTGTAGTGTTTGCAAGGTGGCTTCCGGTGCCCCGAGGTAAATAGCGTTACTGTAATCCAGCCTTGCCAGCACTAAGCCCTGAATCAGCAAAAGGCGGGACTGGAATGGTAGTAGGGGGAGCACCTTTCTGCATGATCTCAGGAGCCCATAGCAGATGCCGGCTGTTTTCCTAGCCTGTGTCCGGAAAGTGAGGTCTGTCTCTAGCCATACTCCCAGACTCTTAACCTCTGTTTTAGGGGAGGGGGGGTCACCCATACAGGCAGGCCATATGTTAGGGGGGAGACTCGGAGTTTTGTGGCCGAGAAGCAGGATCTCTGTTTTTGACCCGTTAAGCTTTAGGTTAGAGTCGCCCATCCATTGATGGACGGTGGATAGGCAATCTTGCAGGTTGGAAGGCTTTAGCTTAGGGTGAGAGAGGGTCACAACCAGCTGAGTATCGTCAGCGTAGCTGACGATCGTGACTCCGAATGGGGCGACCAGCTCCTCCAGTGGGGCCATATACACGTTGAAAAGTGTGGGGCTCAGTGAGGAACCCTGGGGCACTCCACACCGGAGGGGGATTGAGGGAGAGCGGCTTTCTCCTTCCCAGACTTGGAATGAGCGTCGGGAGAGAAAGGATGTGAGCCATCTCAGCGCACTGTCTTGTACGCCAGTGTTCTCAAGGCGGTGAGCTAGGACCTGGTGGCTGACAGTGTCGAACGCTGCGCTCAGGTCCAGGAGGACCACTGCCACTGATCCTCCTGTATCCATGATTTCCCTCGCCTTTTCTACGGCCGCCAGGAGGGCGGTGTCCGTGCCCTGGCCTGGTCTAAAACCTGTCTGGGAGTTTTTCAGGCGATGGTTTGCTTCTAAGAAGTGGGACAGTTTTTTGTTTGCGAGCTTCTCCGCGACCTTACCTATCCAGGGGAGGAGCGAGATGGGTCGATAATTGGATAGGTCCGCGGGGTCTAGTGAGGGCTTCTTCAGCAGACCTTTAACAACGGCCTCCTTCCAGCTTTGTGGGACTACTCCCTGGGCAAAAGAGGTGTTAATGAGGTCCGTGAGCCTAGCTGTGATGGTCCGGGCTATGTTTTTAGTGAACCGAACGGGGACTGGGTCGCTGGGGGCCCCACTTTTCGTGGCTGCTAGAGTGATTGCCACTTCTTCTTCTGTGACTGGTCCAAATGCAGTTAGACAAGGGGATTCAGATATGCCTATGGGGTTTCCTGACGTGGGGGTACACTCCTTGGCTATTCCCAAGGTGGCCTGTTTAGTAGCAGGTAGAGAGGAAAGGATTTTCTTGATTTTATTGTCGAAGAAGTTGGCCAGATTAACGCATTTCTCCTCGGCTGCTTTGGGGTCCAAGGGTATCTGCGAGGGGGCTGGGACATGGAGAAGCTCTTTAAGGATGGAAAAAGTCTCTTTCGCAGAGCACGAGGAATTCTGTATTCTTACCTCAAAGAAAGAGCTTTTAGCGCTGTGGAGGGCTTGTTTGTACGCCTTCATCGCAGTTTGATAGGCGTTTTTATCCGTCGCTGATTTATTTTTTCTCCACGTTCGTTCCATCTTTTTACACTCCTTCCTAAGAATGTTCAGGGCCGGTGTGTACCAAGGAGCATGCTTGATCCTCTTTACATGTTTAAGAGAGCATGTTAATGGAATGAGGCTGTCTAGGGGATTGGTGAGCCAGCTGTTAAATTCTCTATCAGCGGTGTTAGGGTCAGTTGAGAGGGGGCCGTCGGAATCCCTAAGCTTCGCTTCCCATTTTTCAGGACTCAGCTTGTGCCAACGCCGGGTTAAAATCCTGGTTTTCTGTTTGGGGACCGGGGCGGGATGGTAGGACCAGTGCATGGGGACCAAAAAGTGGTCAGTCCATGGAAGGGGGGAGGGATCTTGGATTTGGAGATTCTTGATGTTGGTGAAAACTGGGTCTAGGAGATGCCCTTTCTCGTGAGTAGGTTTCGAGTTCAGGAGCTGGAGATCAGCTGATACGAGGTCTGCTAGAAGATTCGCGGCAGTGTGGTCTGCCGGGTCTAAAAAATGTAAGTTCAAATCCCCTAGAAGGAGGAAGTTGGGCGTTGCTATTGTTTTTAAAAAGATGTGATCCATCAGAGTGCTTGAGAAGTCACCTATTGAGCCTGGTGGTCGGTATACCAGAAGACCCGATAGTGAGGTGGTGGAGGAGATCTGGAGAGTGAAGTTACAGTTTTCACAGTCCTTGACCGTACCGTCGTTGATCCTGCAGCCGAGATGGTCTTTATAGAGAATGGCGAGCCCGCCACCTCTTCCAACTGGTCTATTAAGGCAACAGATTTGGTAGCCGGGGGGGGTTGCATTGACCAATTCTGAGCCGTTGTTGGGGGTCAACCATGTTTCGGTCAAAAATAGGACGTCTAACGAGAGGGTTAGGGTAAGGAGGTTAATCTCGTGCGAGTGCTTTACTAGCGACCTGCAGTTCAGTAGGCCCAATCGAAGCGTGTGGCTAAATTCCGTGGCTTCGGGGGTGTCACAGAGGGGGCATCCTGTGAACAGGGTGTCATCCTTGAGGATATATGCACACTGCGGATTTTTCTTTGTGTTCCAGAGACGGAGGGTATCCGGGGGGTAGGATAGGCGGGGCTGTGAATCGGGCATAGTGTCAGGTCCTAGGGCCGTCTGGGCCCGGACGGGCCCAGACGGGCTTGCCTTTGGCGCGCCTTCGGCGCGCTGACGGCGCGCCCGCTGCGCCCGTCCGCTGCGCGTCCGGTAGTTGCACATTTTTAATGTGTGGGAAGGGGCGGGTGGGCGTGGCCTCAAAGTGGGCGTGGCCTCTCTCCCTCGCCGTGAATGGCGCTAGAAATGTTTGTTTACAAGGTTAGAGTTGCAGCGAAGGGGTCGCTGTTTCGGTGATTCTGGGCCCGCTCCAGTGGTGGCAGACGGGTGAGTGCTATTTTAAAATACAAAGAATTCGGCGAGTTGTGACACAATATACAATTTTAAAAATGGTAGCTAGTCTCCCGGCTTCCGCCTCAGGAGTTTCCAAGATTTCTAGTCTGTGGCGCTGAGAGCAGCGTTTAAATACCGTGGGCGGCGGGTGGGCGTGGCCTCAAAGTGGGCGTGGCCTCTCTCCCTCGCCGTGAATGGCGCTAGAAATGTTTGTTTACAAGGTTAGAGTTGCAGCGAAGGGGTCGCTGTTTCGGTGATTCTGGGCCCGCTCCAGTGGTGGCAGACGGGTGAGTGCTATTTTAAAATACAAAGAATTCGGCGAGTTGTGACACAATATACAATTTTAAAAATGGTAGCTAGTCTCCCGGCTTCCGCCTCAGGAGTTTCCAAGATTTCTAGTCTGTGGCGCTGAGAGCAGCGTTTAAATACCGTGGGCGGCGGGTGGGCGTGGCCTCAAAGTGGGCGTGGCCTCTCTCCCTCGCCGTGAATGGCGCTAGAAATGTTTGTTTACAAGGTTTGACGCAGTAATATGAATCTGACACTATAAGTGTCGGGAATTCGCGATCCGCATTATCTAGCGCCATTTTCAATGCTATTATTTCTGTTTGTTGTTCAGAATTAGTTTCTATTGAGTGTGTTTTTGTTAATAGAGGTTTTAGTTTACCTCCGCGCCACACTTCTTTTGCAATCCCACATGTGGGGTTGTATGCTTGTTCTCCCCAAACGGGAGGTTGAGCATGTCCGTCTGTATAAATTACACAGGCGTAATGTCGTAAAGGTAGAATATCGATTGGCAGAGGATATGTTTCTTCATATTCTAGATTTTTTAATTCTTCTAGTTCTGGATCAAGGTAATAGTATACTTTGTCTGTTGTGATTGAATTCACCCATTGTATCCACTTTGGATTCAATGTTGTTGTTGGTAAATTACACGGTGTTGTTAGTGCCTCAAAGGCTGATTCTGCTGTTCTGACTGTGACATGTCTATCGTCAGCTTGATCTTTTTCTCTAGCTATTGCGGTTTGAACTGCATGAACAATTTTTTCTTTGTTGCTGAATTTCTGTTCAGCTTCTGTGTACAAGTGTGATTTGAATGCAATTGGTACCTTTTCTCCCTCATTAGAGGTCAGGTATGTGAATCCGCATCTTCCTGGGATGACTCGAATCACAAGATTGCGTGTGTTATCACGTGTTTCTAATTTTGTTTTAATTAGCATGTCTGTTTGTAGGGATCTCAAAATTTCTGTGTGTATTTGAGTCCAATTGGATCTTTTAAAATCTGGTTTTATCAGATCATAAAGGGGTTTGACCCTTTCTGCGTAATTTGCAATGTATGTTCTTCCGAAATTTAGGAAGCCTAGAATCGACTGTAGGTTTTTTAGTGTTCTAGGTGCTTGGATTACGGCACATTTCTCTAGGAAATTGTCAGCCAGGCTTTTGCCTTCACTTGATAACTCATATCCTAAGAATAGGACTGTCAGATGGGCAATTCTGGATTTTTTAAAGTTGAATTTGTAACCCTCTGCTGCGAACCCAAGTATTATGGTGTTCACTCTCTTCAAGTGAGTCTCCAAGTCATCATCTGTTAAGTAAATGTCATCGACATAAGATAATGCTTCATCATCATATAGTTGTAGTAATTCTGTTACTCTCGCTGAGAATACCCCCGGGCTGTTCTTGTACCCCTGGGCTAACCGACAGAATTGTTTTTGAGTGCCATTTATTGAGAATGCAGTTAAATATCTGCTCTCTGGTGCTATGTTTTGACAAAAGAATCCATTAGAGATGTCTAATGTTGTTTTGTATTTTTTGCGCACTATGTTATTCATTAGTGCAGCACTGTGTGAGTTTTGCACTGCAAAAGTTTTGCAACATGTGTTAAGGTGTCGGTAATCCAAAACTAGACGATATGAATTGTCTGGTTTGGAGACCGGAAACAAAGGGTTGTTCATTTGTGAGGTGCAAGTTTCAATCACCCCCTGGTATTCTAGCTGATCTAGTATTTCATTTACCTGTTTTTTAGCTTCTTGCTTAATTGGGTACTGCCTTTGTGCAGTTGGTTGTGATTTTAACTGGATTTTGTGAGGAGGAGAGTCCTCATCCCATCCTACATGATTTTTATATAAGGCAGGAGCTAAAGCCACTGCCCATTTTCTGGCAAGTGTGTATTTTTTATGAATCGGGATATGATTCGAGAAGGCAGGCATAATTACTTCTTCGCCATGAGTGCACTCCCTTACAAACTCTGGTGGCCAGTCTTTTTCAGCTAGAAGGATATCATAGCCCTTGGAGAGATTATCCCAAAATAGTCCCCTTATTTTCCTAGTCTTATCTCCCTCTATACGCAATGTTATTTCGTATATTTTGTGAGGTTTGCTAACTCTGGTGTCAGCAGTTTCCACTTGAAGATATTCATTCGTGTCCACTGTCTCCAGATGATTCATAAGGACTTTGCGAGCTATGCTCACTTCTGCTGCGCTGTCTAGCATTGTCTGAGCCCACCCTCCGTTTTTCAGTTGTGTCCTCAGTATTCTCGGCATTGTTAACTACCTTGATACTGGCTACCTTCTTTTTTGGAAATTGTAATTTCTTTTTTAGCTGAGCAGGTTCCTTGTCTTTGGACTTGGCGTGCTCTTCTCTTTGTTCTGATCGTCCTCTTCTTTCCGATTTCTGCGAGGAAGTCTGAAAAGATTGAGAGGGACGTGTATCAATGTCTTGATATCTATCAGGCTTTTTTATATTATCCCTATTTCTAAGGTTATATCTTTTCCCAGAGGGGTCACTCTGGGCGTGACCTGTGTCTTTGGTTCGGAGATTTCTCTCTTCGCCTAGGAGACCTTCCTCTGGACTGGAATTTCTTTTCTTTAGGATTGGATTGTTTGTTTCCATCCCAGTTCTTTTTTGGTGAATTATTATTAAAAAATATTTTTTCTGGACTTTCAGTCAGTTGTGGTTTTACTGGTATTCCACCTAAACTATCTCTACCTAGTTCCTCATAGGATTTTTCTATGATTCTGGCAATTTCAGCTGGTTGGTCTGCTATATCTGTCTCTTTTAACCTCTGGCGGATCGCCACGTTTGCTGCTTCTCCCTTTATGTTGGCTAATAATATAGCCGAGACCTGCTTGAAGTCTTTTAGTAATTTCATACCAAGAGTTAAAGCGGGTTCAGGTCCATATTCATCTTGAATTTGTTTTAGCACATCTGGTATTACCGAAATGGATGGAACACCGTGCGTTTTTGTGTAGATGGAAGCAAAGACTGTACCCCAAGTGTCACAGTCCTCAATGTGTGGTGCGATTCCCATTGGAAGGCAGATAGTCAGAATCCTGTGCTTTTCTAGCGGGGTGGTGTCAGGAAACACCGCCTCTATTTGAGTGATTTTCTGTGCCAACCAGAATGGTATTTGTTCCCGTTTAGCCGGAACTTTACCTAGGCAGGATTGGATGTTCAGTGGTGTAATTTTATTTGTGTTCCCCTGGTGAGGGGTCAGCTGTGGAAGTTTAATCACTGGCTGAATTGTTGATGTCCGCATCACATACTGAACTAATTGTCTATGAATTTTTATTAATTGTTTTAGCTGTGTTAACAGCTCTGCTGCAGACATCCCATTGATGTCTGGATGTGGTGTGTATCCGGCTAGGACCGGCCACGTTGCTCCTGGTCTACCTAAAGGACCGAGCCTGGTGATGTGATTATTATGTTTTAGGGCGCCATCAAATAAGAGCAAATGCTCTTGAAATTTGAGTATTTAAATTTAACAAGGGGGACCCACTTAGTGGCTTTGGACCATGGGTATCAACTATTTCAAAAGAACAAAGGTCCTAAGCTTAGAACAATTTCTAGAAAAATAAGATAACATAAAGACCACAATCGGACAATATGTACAATTCTTCTTCTACCCAGCCGGGCAAAGAATTTATTTTAGGGATGTTTGACAGGGAGTCAATTCAGGTATTACAATATCATATCAAACATAATAGTGTTTGAAGTAAGGCACAAGCCTGTGCCGTACTCATCAAGATAGAGAAAAGTTCTGAAAAAGGGGTGCAGGAGAAAGAATAGTTTACATCAGGCAAAGGAAGAGTTGAGCAAAACAGTGGTACTGCTTTAGGATTTAGATTTGCAGTATTCCCTTTAGTAGATCATACAAAAATAATTCACAATACTAGAAATGTATGTCTACATAACAGTGTCGACGGCGTTTCGATCCTGTGCTCTAAAATAAAAGGATCATCATCAGGACGTAATATGTGCCTGGAATAACATAGAACAATCAAGCCTGAAAGGAAAAACATGGGGAAAACAGAGAGGCAAAAATATTTTTAGAACGCTACTCTGTGTTTTAGCATATAAGAGGTCAACTTAGTCATACTCTAAAAAGACATGCAATTCGGAATCGCAGTGCGGTGAAGGTGTTTTCATTGCTGACGGCGATCAATTCCGTAAGTTGTGGCTGGGATGTGCCTATTTCGTGAAAGATAGTCATTTCTGTGAGAGTGAAGAAATGACAACTTGTGTTTGTATCAGCTATTCAATCCAAATCAATAAAGATGTGAGACAATAGTGGAGGAGTGCAAGTCTTACAATTATTAGACGTGGGAATGGCTAGATTAAAATAAAATAACTCGCCGACGTACCCAGAGGCGGGTTTGAAGAGGCGCTTTCAGTAAATGCTGACCTCAATGCGGGGGTACATTGGGGGCGTTTGTGATGTGCTTCAGGAGGCTGTAAAAGAATGGTCATTAGAGGTAACTCGATCAAGCCCACATCGGTGCTCGTTTCTAGCCGACTATCAAAAAACGGCTCTTACCAATATATTCTCAGCGTCCTGGGATGGCTGCCCAGTCTAGAGTGCTCGATTGGAGGAAATTGTGGGGGAACAATGTGTTGGGAAGAAGATGCGGGATATTACCATGAGGCGAAAATAATTAAATGCGTCAAGGGGCGGAAGCGGGAGCTTGCTCACCTCGGAATGAGATAAGTTAATCCGTAACAGTATCAGATAGCTGAATAAAGTTGAGTGAGCGCCTCGTTTGGCGTTCTCACCCGGTTCCCAGGGACTCCGTAGCGGCGGTCGGAAGATTACACGATCCGCTATGGTTGAAAGAGGGAGAATGAAATTAGGGTGTGCCCACATACTTGCCGTGTTCGAGTTAAGAACTTGGGCAGGGGCAGAGTCTTACCTCGCAGTGGGCAGGATGACGGTGCATCTGTTCCTCGCAAACGTTGTTGCATCCAAGTTGGGAGGCGTAGATTCAGGGCTTTGAAGGAGTACGGTCATGTGACGTTAGTCATGTGATCGTTTGTGAATTGTGGCCGCCATGGTGGAGTGGTGTTTTGGCGCTTTCAGTGCGTGTCTAGGGGGTGAACATGCATATATACAGATCTATAAAAGTAACATTCGCATGACGCAGTGTGATATATATTGAGTGGTTACGAACGTTTAAAAAGACGCTTGGCAATTTCATAAGTGACCAGACAGTAGTCATGTGGCAACCAGTAGGTTGTGGTGGCCATATTGGAGTGGCGGGGGAGTGAATTACGGCGCTTTGGGTACGTGCCTAGCGGGTGAACAAGCACGCATACAGTTTCATCAACATATAGCTGAAAAGGCACAATATTATATACAGAATGGGTATGTACATCCATGCATGTTTTTAACAGAAGCCTGGCGAATATTTGCACTACCAGTTTTGTTGCGTTACAATCAGAGCAGATTGGTCCAGTCCTCACTCCTATTCAAACCAGTCCTGATAGTGTTGAATTGAATGATGGACTTAAGTTCCTCTCTGTTCATAATTTGAGCCAAATTCCCACCTCTTTGTGGGAGTTTGATGGATTTCAAGATGGTCCACTTGATGTCATCAGCTGTGTGGTTCATCTCTGCGAAGTGTTCCACCATGGGAGAATTCGGCGTGTTGCATCTTATCCTACTCCGATGTTGGCTGATTCGTGTCTTGGCCTTTTGAACTGTCTGACCTATATACATTTTATTGCATGGGCAGAAAATCGCGTATACAACATTACAGGTGTTACAGTTTGTGAACGATTTCATATCAAAATTTATCCCATTGTGACTGATATTCCTGGTTTCAATTGTGAAATCGCAGACAATACAGTGTCCACATTTGACATGGCCCCTCAGTGGTGGCAACCCCCAATTGGAATCAAGAGTGGTACGGGGAATGGGGGTCGGTAGGGCTGCCCTCACCAGATGGTCTTTCAGATTCTTATTTTTTCTGAATGCGAAAAGGGGTCTCTCCAGAGTAAGGACTCCAGCATTTCTGGTGGGCCAGTGCTTCAGGATTGATTTTCTGATTTTGTTAGACACGGGGCAAAATGTGGTCACACATGCGATTCTGTCTTTATTTTCTTTTGGCTTTGGTGTCAGTAGGGCATCCTGTGGACAGTACCACGCCCTTTTTGAGGCTGTTTTAACTATTCTTCTCGGATAGCCACGCATTTTCAGTTTGTTTGATAGGATTTTGGCCTCCCTGAAGTAGTCAGTTTTGTTGGAGCAATTACGCCTTATTCGTAGGAACTGCGAATAGGGTAATGAGTCTTTTAATGCTCTCGGATGACAGCTCTTGTAACTGAGCAGAGTGTTACGCTCAGTTGGTTTCCTGAAAAGGCGCGTGAGTAATTCGCCTTCATGATGGTATATTGACAGGTCAAGAAATGCTATTTGTGATTTGTCATGGGTCATGGTGAAAGTTAAATCCGCACAATTGTTATTTAACCAGTGAAGAAACAGGTTCAGTACATCAATGTCATGGTTCCAGATTAGAAAGATGTCGTCTATGTAACGACGCCAAAGAGAAATTCCTGCAAAGAATGGATTGCTGTTGTGTAAGATGACACCAGTCTCTAATGCATCCATGAATAGAATGGCTAGGTTGGGGGCAAAAATGGCCCCCATGGATGTCCCCTTGATCTGTTGGTAGTATGAGCCTTCAAATGAGAAAAAGTTCTTTGAGAGACATACTTCAAGAAGTTGAAGAATGAACAGGCTTGGGACCCTGTGTGGGCAGGGTCGTGTGTCTAAGATTTTTTGGATCACCAATAAGGCAGCTGTTTGTGGGATATTGGTGTAAAGAGATTCTACATCTAGGGTGCACAGTGTATTAATGGCAGGATCGAAGGGATGATGCTCTATCAGATTGATCATTGCCATGCTGTCCCTAACGTAGCAAGCAGTATTGGGAACAAATTCTTTGATGAAGAAATCCACGTATGCCCCTAGCGGTTCCAAGATCGACCCACAGGCTGACACAATGGGTCTACCCGGTGGGTGGTCAATGTTCTTGTGAACTTTGGGTAGGGTGTAGATTACAGGTATGCGTGGACTTTTCACATTCAGGAAACTATATTCCTTTTTACTGAGGAACCCTTCATTTCTAGCCTTGGTGGTAATTTCCATAATGGTGGCTTGGATCTCCTTGGTAGGGTTCCCTGGGAGGCGTTGGTAGTGGTCAGTGTTGCCAAGTTGTCTGAGGACCTCTGTTTTATATGCGTCGATGTCTTGGAGGACAATCCTGCCTCCTTTATCCGCACTTTTGATTACGAGTGCGGAATTTATTTTTAATGTATCAATTGCTTCTCTTTCTGATTTGGAGATATTGTATGGTATGTAGAGTTTCTTTTTCTCTAGTTCTGCCAGATCATTTATGACCAGTTTCTCAAAGGTCATAATTTCTGCGGGGATCATACTAGCAGTAGGTAAGAATGTGGAGGGGGGGTGAAAGGGGGTATTCGAGCTATTCACAGGTGAAGGGTGTAACTGAAAAAAGGCTTTAAGGCGGATAAGTCTGAAGAATTTCAGTAATTCCGCCTGTAGGTCCATAAAGTTTGGACGAACAGTTGGTACGAATGAGAGACCCTTTTTAAGGAGTTCTAATTCTGGGCCACACAAATTGTGTTGAGACAAATTAAAGATGGGGATTACCTCAGTTGGAGGTTCAATACTAGGCGCACCAACTACCATTGGTAGAAATTGTTGCGGGTCTTCCGCTCGCCAATGCGAGCCAATGTCGTGAGCATGTGGTTCCGATGTAGCTGAAATTTGTTGTGTACTTAGGGTTGTCAGTGAAGATTCCAGGGATATTACGGACCTGCAGGCCTAGGGGAATCACCTCTGCTTTTAAATAATCTGTGAGCATAAGAACCATTAGTTGTAGACGAACCTGTTTCTTCCTAAGCTTTTCCAATTGATCAGGAAGGGAGTTGCTAGTGGAGGACGGAACATCTGGGGTTTCTGATAGCAAGGATGGTTTTGTACATAGGTGTTTAATATAGTCCGCAGTATAGAGTACAAACCTAGCCATTCTATTCATGGATGCATTAGAGACTGGTGTCATCTTACACAACAGCAATCCATTCTTTGCAGGAATTTCTCTTTGGCGTCGTTACATAGACGACATCTTTCTAATCTGGAACCATGACATTGATGTACTGAACCTGTTTCTTCACTGGTTAAATAACAATTGTGCGGATTTAACTTTCACCATGACCCATGACAAATCACAAATAGCATTTCTTGACCTGTCAATATACCATCATGAAGGCGAATTACTCACGCGCCTTTTCAGGAAACCAACTGAGCGTAACACTCTGCTCAGTTACAAGAGCTGTCATCCGAGAGCATTAAAAGACTCATTACCCTATTCGCAGTTCCTACGAATAAGGCGTAATTGCTCCAACAAAACTGACTACTTCAGGGAGGCCAAAATCCTATCAAACAAACTGAAAATGCGTGGCTATCCGAGAAGAATAGTTAAAACAGCCTCAAAAAGGGCGTGGTACTGTCCACGGGATGCCCTACTGACACCAAAGCCAAAAGAAAATAAAGACAGAATCGCATGTGTGACCACATTTTGCCCCGTGTCTAACAAAATCAGAAAATCAATCCTGAAGCACTGGCCCACCATAAATGCTGGAGTCCTTACCCTGGAGAGACCCCTTTTCGCATTCAGAAAAAATAAGAATCTGAAAGACCATCTGGTGAGGGCAGCCCTACCGACCCCCATTCCCCGTACCACTCTTGATTCCAATTGGGGGTTGCCACCACTGAGGGGCCATGTCAAATGTGGACACTGTATTGTCTGCGATTTCACAGTTGAAACCAGGAATATCAGTCACAATGGGATAAATTTTGATATGAAATCGTTCACAAACTGTAACACCTGTAATGTTGTATACGCGATTTTCTGCCCATGCAATAAAATGTATATAGGTCAGACCGTTCAAAAGGCCAAGACACGAATCAGCCAACATCGGAGTAGGATAAGATGCAACACGCCGAATTCTCCCATGGTGGAACACTTCGCAGAGATGAACCACACAGCTGATGACATCAAGTGGACCATCTTGAAATCCATCAAACTCCCACAAAGAGGTGGGAATTTGGCTCAAATTATGAACAGAGAGGAACTTAAGTCCATCATTCAATTCAACACTATCAGGACTGGTTTGAATAGGAGTGAGGACTGGACCAATCTGCTCTGATTGTAACGCAACAAAACTGGTAGTGCAAATATTCGCCAGGCTTCTGTTAAAAACATGCATGGATGTACATACCCATTCTGTATATAATATTGTGCCTTTTCAGCTATATGTTGATGAAACTGTATGCGTGCTTGTTCACCCGCTAGGCACGTACCCAAAGCGCCGTAATTCACTCCCCCGCCACTCCAATATGGCCACCACAACCTACTGGTTGCCACATGACTACTGTCTGGTCACTTATGAAATTGCCAAGCGTCTTTTTAAACGTTCGTAACCACTCAATATATATCACACTGCGTCATGCGAATGTTACTTTTATAGATCTGTATATATGCATGTTCACCCCCTAGACACGCACTGAAAGCGCCAAAACACCACTCCACCATGGCGGCCACAATTCACAAACGATCACATGACTAACGTCACATGACCGTACTCCTTCAAAGCCCTGAATCTACGCCTCCCAACTTGGATGCAACAACGTTTGCGAGGAACAGATGCACCGTCATCCTGCCCACTGCGAGGTAAGACTCTGCCCCTGCCCAAGTTCTTAACTCGAACACGGCAAGTATGTGGGCACACCCTAATTTCATTCTCCCTCTTTCAACCATAGCGGATCGTGTAATCTTCCGACCTCCGCTACGGAGTCCCTGGGAACCGGGTGAGAACGCCAAACGAGGCGCTCACTCAACTTTATTCAGCTATCTGATACTGTTACGGATTAACTTATCTCATTCCGAGGTGAGCAAGCTCCCGCTTCCGCCCCTTGACGCATTTAATTATTTTCGCCTCATGGTAATATCCCGCAACTTCTTCCCAACAGATTGTTCCCCCACAATTTCCTCCAATCGAGCACTCTAGACTGGGCAGCCATCCCAGGACGCTGAGAATATATTGGTAAGAGCCGTTTTTTGATAGTCGGCTAGAAACGAGCACCGATGTGGGCTTGATCGAGTTACCTCTAATGACCATTCTTTTACAGCCTCCTGAAGCACATCACAAACGCCCCCAATGTACCCCCGCATTGAGGTCAGCATTTACTGAAAGCGCCTCTTCAAACCCGCCTCTGGGTACGTCGGCGAGTTATTTTATTTTAATCTAGCCATTCCCACGTCTAATAATTGTAAGACTTGCACTCCTCCACTATTGTCTCACATCTTTATTGATTTGGATTGAATAGCTGATACAAACACAAGTTGTCATTTCTTCACTCTCACAGAAATGACTATCTTTCACGAAATAGGCACATCCCAGCCACAACTTACGGAATTGATCGCCGTCAGCAATGAAAACACCTTCACCGCACTGCGATTCCGAATTGCATGTCTTTTTAGAGTATGACTAAGTTGACCTCTTATATGCTAAAACACAGAGTAGCGTTCTAAAAATATTTTTGCCTCTCTGTTTTCTCCTGTTTTTCCTTACAGGCTTGACTGTTCTATGTTATTCCAGGCACATATTAAGTCCTGATGATGATCCTTTTATTTTAGAGCACAGGATCGAAACGCCGTCGACACTGTTATGTAGACATACATTTCTAGTATTGTGAATTATTTTTGTATGATCTACTAAAGGGAATACTGCAAATCTAAATCCTAAAGCAGTACCACTGTTTTGCTCAACTCTTCCTTTGCCTGATGTAAACTATTCTTTCTCCTGCACCCCTTTTTCACAACTTTTCTCTATCTTGATGAGTACGGCACAGGCTTGTGCCTTACTTCAAACACTATTATGTTTGATATGATATTGTAATACCTGAATTGACTCCCTGTCAAACATCCCTAAAATAAATTCTTTGCCCGGCTGGGTAGAAGAAGAATTGTACATATTGTCCGATTGTGGTCTTTATGTTATCTTATTTTTCTAGAAATTGTTCTAAGCTTAGGACCTTTGTTCTTTTGAAATACTTGAAATTTGAGTGGTACTTCCACCTCCTCGAAAGGAGTGTACTCATTAGGAGGTTCCTCTATTTTGTAATAGTGGAAGTACTTTGTTACAGCAGTTGCTGCTGGAAAATGTATCCATGAATAGTATACCTCTGTCTGCCGATATTCGTGTGCCTCAATTACGAATATGACTGTGCCACCTCTAGGTGTCAGTCCATTTTCTATAAGTTTCAGGGTTATAGATCTCCTTTTGATGACCGGGATGAGTATTATATCCCCGTCCGCATCTAGTGTTGCAGCATCAGCCGCTGCGAGTTCAGCTGCTAATCTAACTGCCTCTCTTTCTTCTTCATTGTCTGACATTTTACTGTCCTGAAGTTTATTTCTTTTGTTTGCAGATCAGGTTTCTTATGGAAACAAAGATTAGATGCACAATATTTTGGAACAGTGTATCCTTCAACGTTGACTTGTACCAAGAACCATACATAGGAGTTCCCTCCTGCGAGGTCTGGCGGATATAACCTTTCACCCACTCCAGACGTCTTTGGAGTATTTGGGAAAAGGGGTCTGAGTGAGAAAGCACGACTGAGTTACTCTAAATGTCTTACGTTAGTTTTATCGCCCTTTCCAAACACGTTGGGCGCCATGTAGTGTAGTTCCTATCATCCCAATAGGCTCTGCGCATTGGAATAATACCTACAGCAGTAAAGGCCTAGGCCAGACGTTAACTAGGTCTACTACTGTCGATACTAGACTTAAAGTTTTGGGTTTGCCAGCTTAGCTCAGAGTTCACTAGAAACTTTCTCGAATGTTCAAGGAGGACTTAACTTCCCTGATTAGACAAGAAGGGATTTAGTTTCTGACAACCATAGAACATGACAACTTTGCTCTCCCCTAATCAAGAGTATATCTCGAGAGTCGTGTGAACAAAAGGCAATTTATTTTACTCAGTCAGTACGTGCATTCTTAGTCTCATCAGAATGTAGAGAAAAGGAAGAGACGCGCGTGTTCAATAAAAAGGTGTTATTTATTGATCAGTCTCTTTTCTCATACAAGAGAAATGGATCGATATTATTGCAATACGTATAGCTAAGTAAAGTGCATACATTAAAAGCAATAGTATAAAATAATACTGTAAAAACATTGATATGGTTTCTAAGCCATAAGATGTTTTAAAATGAATAAAATATATTACATACACATATACTTTTGACTAAACGTGCTCAACTGGTGTTTCTAGATATGCCTACCCCGTGTACCTGACCTAAGTCTAATACGTGGGCGGGAATAGAAAGTTACAGTTTAAGTTAGGTTTGTTTTTGCCAAGTGAATAACTAAAGAATTCTCTGTGAGGGGTTATTCAGTTCTGTACCTGGAAGTTAGGATGAATGAGGAATGGTATCTCTTTCTCTGGTCTCGATATTCCAGGCTGCCTGCGAGGGCTACCCAGAAACGCCGGTGCTGGATTCTCGGCAGGAGAAAGCAGCGAGTCAGGAAGGCGGGGCTGCTGCCAGCGGGGTCTGCTCTGCTCTTGGCTTCGGCAAGTATGGCTGCTCCGTCTCGTCACCACGCGTGTGTTTGCATAGGGCAAGATCGGTAATATTTATACCTTTAAGGTGCCGAGATTGACGTAAGGATGGACATAGATACGTCAATAAGGATGTCATACGACTTGCTCGTTAGCACATTCTTTTACTGAAGTTCTCGGTGAAATCAAAACAATGGCCGCAGGGTTTTGCCCAGGTTGTCATAGGTTTGATTTGTTATGAGAACTCCGTATGCCTTATCAGGGGCTGGAGGAATATCGCTTGTCTAATTAGATCGCAAGCGTTATGACCTAATCAGATAACACGTTCCTGTGCCGTAGTGTGACTGCGTCAGATAACGGTATCTGCATCATGGGGGTTTTCTGCCTCATGGGCTGACTGCTAGTTAACTTGTTGGTTTGTTTAACTAGAATAGGGTCAGGAATAGGGGGATCGATTCAGAACCTATAGGAATACATGACACTCTCTTTGAGGGTCAGGGCTGCTGAGGCCTCTCTTTGAGGGTCAGGGCTGCAGAGGCCTCTCTTTGAGGGTGAGGGCTGCAGAGAGGCCTCTCTTTGAGGGTCAGGGCTGCAGAGGCCTCTCTTTGAGGGTGAGGGCTACAGAGAGGCCTCTCTTTGAGGGTGAGGGCTACAGAGAGGCCTCTTTTTGAGGGTGAGGGCTGCAGAGAGGCCTCTCTTTGAGGGTCAGGTCTACAGAGGCCTCTCTTTGAGGGTGAGGGCTGCAGAGAGGCCTCTCTTTGAAGGTGAGGGCTGCTGAGGCCTCTCTGTGAGGGTGAGGGTGAGGGCTGCAGAGAGGCCTCTCTTTGAGGGTGAGGGCTGCAGAGGCCTCTCTTTGAGGGTGAGGGCTGCAGAGAGGCCTCTCTTTGAGGGTGAGGGCTGCAGAGAGGCCTCTCTTTGAGGGTGAGGGCTGCAGAGAGGCCTCTCTTTGAGGGTGAGGGCTGCAGAGAGGCCTCTCTTTGAGGGTGAGGGCTGCAGAGGCCTCTCTGTAATTTGAAGGGTGCAGAGAGGCCTCTCTTTGAGGGTGAGGGCTGCTGAGGCCTCTCTTTGGGGGTGAGGGCTGCAGAGGCCTCTCTGTGAGGGTGAGGGTTGCAGAGGCCTCTCATTGAGGGTGAGGGCTGCAGAGAGGCCTCTCTTTGGGGGTGAGGGCTGCAGAGAGGCCTCTCTTTGAGGGTGAGGGCTGCAGAGGCCTCTCTGTAATTTGAGGGGTGCAGAGAGGCCTCTCTTTGAGGGTGAGGGCTGCTGAGGCCTCTCTTTGGGGGTGAGGGCTGCAGAGGCCTCTCTGTGAGGGTGAGGGTTGCAGAGAGGCCTCTCTTTGAGGGTGAGGGCTGCAGAGGCCTCTCATTGAGGGTGAGGGCTGCAGAGAGGCCTCTCTTTGAGGGTGAGGGCTGCAAAGGCCTCTCTTTGAGGGTCAGGGCTGCAGAGGCCTCTCTTTGAGGGTCAGGGCTGCAGAGGCCTCTCTGTGAGGGTGAGGGCTGCAGAGGCCTCTCCTTGAGGGTGAGGGCTGCAGAGAGGCCTCTCTTTGAGGGTGAGGGCTGCAGAGGCCTCTCATTGAGGGCGAGGGCTGCAGAGAGGCCTCTCTTTGAGGGTCAGGGCTGCAGAGGCCTCTCTTTGAGGACGAGGGCTGCAGAGGCCTCTCTTTGAGGACGAGGGCTGCAGAGGCCTCTCTTTGAGGGTGAGGGCTGCAGAGAGGCCTCTCCATGAGGGCGAGGGCTGCAGAGGCCTCTCATTGAGGGTGAGGGCTGCAGAGGCCTCTCTTTGAGGGTGAGGGCTGCAGAGAGGCCTCTATTTGAGGGTGAGGGCTGCAGAGGCCTCTCTTTGAGGGTGAGGGCTGCAGAGAGGCCTCTATTTGAGGGTGAGGGCTGCAGAGGCCTGTCTTTGAGGGTGAGGGCTGCAGAGAGGCCTCTCTGTGAGGGTGAGGGCTGCAGAGGCCTCTCCATGAGGGTGAGGGCTGCAGAGGCCTCTCATTGAGGGCGAGGGCTGCAGAGAGGCCTCTCTTTGAGGGTGAGGGCTGCAGAGGCCTCTCTTTGAGGCTGGGGGCTGCAGAGAGGCCTCTCTTTGAGGGTGAGGGCTGCAGAGGCCTCTCTTTGAGGATGAGGGCTGCAGAGAGGCCTCTATTTGAGGGTGAGGGCTGCAGAGGCCTCTCTTTGAGGGTGAGGGCTGCAGAGGCCTCTCTTTGAGGCTGGGGGCTGCAGAGAGGCCTCTCTTTGAGGGTGAGGGCTGCAGAGAGGCCTCTATTTGAGGGTGAGGGCTGCAGAGGCCTCTCTTTGAGGGTGAGGGCTGCAGAGAGGCCTCTCTTTGAGGGTGAGGGCTGCAGAGAGGCCTCTATTTGAGGGTGAGGGCTGCAGAGGCCTCTCTTTGAGGGTGAGGGCTGCAGAGGCCTCTCTTTGAGGCTGAGGGCTGCAGAGGCCTCTCTTTGAGGGTGAGGGCTGCAGAGAGGCCTCTATTTGAGGGTGAGGGCTGCAGAGGCCTCTCTTTGAGGGTGAGGGCTGCAGAGGCCTCTCTTTGAGGCTGGTGGCTGCAGAGAGGCCTCTCTTTGAGGCTGGGGGCTGCAGAGAGGCCTCTCTGTGAGGGTGAGGGCTGCAGAGGCCTCTTTGTGAGGGTGAGGGCTGCAGAGGCCTCTCTGTGAGGGTGAGGGCTGCTGAGGCCACTCTTTGAGGGTGAGGGCTGCAGAGGCCTCTCTGTGAGGGTGAGGGCTGCAGAGGCCTCTCTTTGAGGGTGAGGGCTGCAGAGAGGCCTCTCTTTGAGGGTGAGGGCTGCAGAGGCCTCTCTTTGAGGGTGAGGGCTGCAGAGGCCTCTCTTTGAGGCTGGGGGCTGCAGAGAGGCCTCTCTGTGAGGGTGAGGGCTGCAGAGGCCTCTCTGTGAGGGTGAGGGCTGCAGAGGCCTCTCTTTGAGGGTCAGGGCTGCAGAGGCCTCTCTTTGAGGGTCAGGGCTGCAGAGAGGCCTCTCTTTGAGGGTGACGGCTGCAGAGAGGCCTCTCTTTGAGGGTCAGGGCTGCAGAGGCCTCTCTTTGAGGGTGAGGGCTGCAGAGGCCTCTCTTTGAGGGTGAGGGCTGCAGAGAGGCCTCTCTGTGAGGGTGAGGGCTGCAGAGGCCTCTCTTTGAGGGTGAGGGCTGCAGAGGCCTCTCTTTGAGGGTGAGGGCTGCAGAGGCCTCTCTTTGAGGGTGAGGGCTGCAGAGAGGCCTCTCTTTGAGGGTCAGGGCTGCAGAGGCCTCTCTTTGAGGGTGAGGGCTGCAGAGGCCTCTCTTTGAGGGTGAGGGCTGCAGAGAGGCCTCTCTGTGAGGGTGAGGGCTGCAGAGGCCTCTCTTTGAGGGTGAGGGCTGCAGAGAGGCCTCTCTTTGAGGGTGAGGGCTGCAGAGAGGCCTCTCTTTGAGGGTGAGGGCTGCAGAGGCCTCTCTTTGAGGCTGGGGGCTGCAGAGAGGCCTCTCTGTGAGGGTGAGGGCTGCAGAGGCCTCTCTGTGAGGGTGAGGGCTGCAGAGGCCTCTCTTTGAGGGTCAGGGCTGCAGAGGCCTCTCTTTGAGGGTCAGGGCTGCAGAGAGGCCTCTCTTTGAGGGTGACGGCTGCAGAGAGGCCTCTCTTTGAGGGTCAGGGCTGCAGAGGCCTCTCTTTGAGGGTGAGGGCTGCAGAGGCCTCTCTTTGAGGGTGAGGGCTGCAGAGAGGCCTCTCTGTGAGGGTGAGGGCTGCAGAGGCCTCTCTTTGAGGGTGAGGGCTACAGAGGCCTCTCTTTGAGGGTGAGGGCTGCAGAGGCCTCTCTTTGAGGGTGAGGGCTGCAGAGAGGCCTCTCTTTGAGGGTCAGGGCTGCAGAGGCCTCTCTTTGAGGGTGAGGGCTGCAGAGGCCTCTCTTTGAGGGTGAGGGCTGCAGAGAGGCCTCTCTGTGAGGGTGAGGGCTGCAGAGGCCTCTCTTTGAGGGTGAGGGCTGCAGAGAGGCCTCTCTTTGAGGGTGAGGGCTGCAGAGAGGCCTCTCTTTGAGGGTGAGGGCTGCAGAGGCCTCTCTTTGAGGCTGGGGGCTGCAGAGAGGCCTCTCTGTGAGGGTGAGGGCTGCAGAGGCCTCTCTGTGAGGGTGAGGGCTGCAGAGGCCTCTCTTTGAGGGTCAGGGCTGCAGAGGCCTCTCTTTGAGGGTCAGGGCTGCAGAGAGGCCTCTCTTTGAGGGTGACGGCTGCAGAGAGGCCTCTCTTTGAGGGTCAGGGCTGCAGAGGCCTCTCTTTGAGGGTGAGGGCTGCAGAGGCCTCTCTTTGAGGGTGAGGGCTGCAGAGAGGCCTCTCTGTGAGGGTGAGGGCTGCAGAGGCCTCTCCATGAGGGTGAGGGCTGCAGAGGCCTCTCATTGAGGGCGAGGGCTGCAGAGAGGCCTCTCTTTGAGGGTGAGGGCTGCAGAGGCCTCTCTTTGAGGCTGGGGGCTGCAGAGAGGCCTCTCTTTGAGGGTGAGGGCTGCAGAGGCCTCTCTTTGAGGGTGAGGGCTGCAGAGAGGCCTCTATTTGAGGGTGAGGGCTGCAGAGGCCTCTCTTTGAGGGTGAGGGCTGCAGAGGCCTCTCTTTGAGGCTGGGGGCTGCAGAGAGGCCTCTCTTTGAGGGTGAGGGCTGCAGAGAGGCCTCTATTTGAGGGTGAGGGCTGCAGAGGCCTCTCTTTGAGGGTGAGGGCTGCAGAGAGGCCTCTCTTTGAGGGTGAGGGCTGCAGAGAGGCCTCTATTTGAGGGTGAGGGCTGCAGAGGCCTCTCTTTGAGGGTGAGGGCTGCAGAGGCCTCTCTTTGAGGCTGAGGGCTGCAGAGGCCTCTCTTTGAGGGTGAGGGCTGCAGAGAGGCCTCTATTTGAGGGTGAGGGCTGCAGAGGCCTCTCTTTGAGGGTGAGGGCTGCAGAGGCCTCTCTTTGAGGCTGGTGGCTGCAGAGAGGCCTCTCTTTGAGGCTGGGGGCTGCAGAGAGGCCTCTCTGTGAGGGTGAGGGCTGCAGAGGCCTCTTTGTGAGGGTGAGGGCTGCAGAGGCCTCTCTGTGAGGGTGAGGGCTGCTGAGGCCACTCTTTGAGGGTGAGGGCTGCAGAGGCCTCTCTGTGAGGGTGAGGGCTGCAGAGGCCTCTCTTTGAGGGTGAGGGCTGCAGAGAGGCCTCTCTTTGAGGGTGAGGGCTGCAGAGGCCTCTCTTTGAGGGTGAGGGCTGCAGAGGCCTCTCTTTGAGGCTGGGGGCTGCAGAGAGGCCTCTCTGTGAGGGTGAGGGCTGCAGAGGCCTCTCTGTGAGGGTGAGGGCTGCAGAGGCCTCTCTTTGAGGGTCAGGGCTGCAGAGGCCTCTCTTTGAGGGTCAGGGCTGCAGAGAGGCCTCTCTTTGAGGGTGACGGCTGCAGAGAGGCCTCTCTTTGAGGGTCAGGGCTGCAGAGGCCTCTCTTTGAGGGTGAGGGCTGCAGAGGCCTCTCTTTGAGGGTGAGGGCTGCAGAGAGGCCTCTCTGTGAGGGTGAGGGCTGCAGAGGCCTCTCTTTGAGGGTGAGGGCTGCAGAGGCCTCTCTTTGAGGGTGAGGGCTGCAGAGGCCTCTCTTTGAGGGTGAGGGCTGCAGAGAGGCCTCTCTTTGAGGGTCAGGGCTGCAGAGGCCTCTCTTTGAGGGTGAGGGCTGCAGAGGCCTCTCTTTGAGGGTGAGGGCTGCAGAGAGGCCTCTCTGTGAGGGTGAGGGCTGCAGAGGCCTCTCTTTGAGGGTGAGGGCTGCAGAGAGGCCTCTCTTTGAGGGTGAGGGCTGCAGAGAGGCCTCTCTTTGAGGGTGAGGGCTGCAGAGGCCTCTCTTTGAGGCTGGGGGCTGCAGAGAGGCCTCTCTGTGAGGGTGAGGGCTGCAGAGGCCTCTCTGTGAGGGTGAGGGCTGCAGAGGCCTCTCTTTGAGGGTCAGGGCTGCAGAGGCCTCTCTTTGAGGGTCAGGGCTGCAGAGAGGCCTCTCTTTGAGGGTGACGGCTGCAGAGAGGCCTCTCTTTGAGGGTCAGGGCTGCAGAGGCCTCTCTTTGAGGGTGAGGGCTGCAGAGGCCTCTCTTTGAGGGTGAGGGCTGCAGAGAGGCCTCTCTGTGAGGGTGAGGGCTGCAGAGGCCTCTCTTTGAGGGTGAGGGCTACAGAGGCCTCTCTTTGAGGGTGAGGGCTGCAGAGGCCTCTCTTTGAGGGTGAGGGCTGCAGAGAGGCCTCTCTTTGAGGGTCAGGGCTGCAGAGGCCTCTCTTTGAGGGTGAGGGCTGCAGAGGCCTCTCTTTGAGGGTGAGGGCTGCAGAGAGGCCTCTCTGTGAGGGTGAGGGCTGCAGAGGCCTCTCTTTGAGGGTGAGGGCTGCAGAGAGGCCTCTCTTTGAGGGTGAGGGCTGCAGAGAGGCCTCTCTTTGAGGGTGAGGGCTGCAGAGGCCTCTCTTTGAGGCTGGGGGCTGCAGAGAGGCCTCTCTGTGAGGATGAGGGCTGCAGAGGCCTCTCTGTGAGGGTGAGGGCTGCAGAGGCCTCTCTTTGAGGGTCAGGGCTGCAGAGGCCTCTCTTTGAGGGTCAGGGCTGCAGAGAGGCCTCTCTTTGAGGGTGACGGCTGCAGAGAGGCCTCTCTGTGAGGGTGAGGGCTGCAGAGGCCTCTCTTTGAAGGTGAGGGCTGCAGAGGCCTCTCTTTGAGGGTGAGGGCTGCAGAGGCCTCTCTTTGAGGGTGAGGGCTGCAGAGAGGCCTCTCTGTGAGGGTGAGGGCTGCAGAGGCCTCTCTTTGAGGGTCAGGGCTGCAGAGGCCTCTCTTTGAAGGTGAGGGCTGCAGAGGCCTCTCTTTGAGGGTGAGGGCTGCAGAGGCCTCTCTTTGAGGGTGAGGGCTGCAGAGAGGCCTCTCTTTGAGGGTGAGGACTGCTGAGGCCTCTCTTTGAGGGTGAGGGCTGCAGAGGCCTCTCTTTGAGGGTGAGGGCTGCAGAGAGGCCTCTCTTTGAGGGTGAGGGCTGCAGAGAGGCCTCTCTTTGAGGGTGAGGGCTGCAGAGAGGCCTCTCTTTGAAGGTGAGGGCTGCAGAGAGGCCTCTCTTTGAGGGTGAGGGCTGCAGAGGCCTCTCTTTGAAGGTGAGGGCTGCAGAGAGGCCTCTCTTTGAGGGTGAGGGCTGCAGAGGCCTCTCGTGATTCAAGTTTCTCCTTCTCTACGCACGGAGTATCTGCGCCCCCAGAGTTGTGCTCCTGACGTCATTGGGTCCCCCCAGCGCCCCCCGCGGGCTCCATGATGAATGGTACCCAGAGCCAGCATCCTGCATCCTCCTCCGCTGGGAGCCATGGCAACCCTGCATCCCCATCCGTCCCCATGGCAACCGCCTCCTCAGCCCGGCCGGAAATGTCTCCCCGCTCGTCATGACATTCAGCTCTCGCGGCCGCGGCTATTTTGAGCGCGCACATGCCCCCCCCCCCCCACTCCCCCCCCGCCCCCCAAGCCTGAGGAAGCCTCAGAGAATGGAAAGGGACCGGGAGACCCCGTAGAACTGTCTCCGCCCCCAGTGTGTGGGTGAGTTCAGTGGGGACCCCCCCCCTCTTCAGGGGCACCCCCTCTGCCCCCCCTCTTCAGGGGCACCCCCTCTGCCCCCCCGGGGCACCCTCTCCTCAGGGGCTTCCCCTCTGCCCCCCCTCTTCAGGGTCACCCCCTCTGCCTCCCCCCTCTGCCCCCCCCGGGGCACCCTCTCTTCAGGTGTACCCCCTCTGCCCCCCTCTTCAGGGCCCCCCCCCCTCCACCACCCCTCTTCAGGGTCACCCCCTCTGCCCCCCCTCTTCAGGGGCACCCCCTCTGCCCCCTCTCTTCAGGGGCACCCCCTCTGCCCCCCCTCTTCAGGGGCACCCCCTCTGCCCCCCCTCTTCAGGGTCACCCCCTCTGCCTCCCCCCTCTGCCCCCCCGGGGCACCCTCTCTTCAGGTGTACCCCCTCTGCCCCCCTCTTCAGGGGCACCCCCTCTGCCCCCCCTCTTCAGGGTCACCCCCTCTGCCTCCCCCCTCTGCCCCCCCGGGGCACCCTCTCTTCAGGTGTACCCCCTCTGCCCCCCCTCTTCAAAGCCCCCCCTCCACCCCCCCTCTTCAGGGTCACCCCCTCTGCCCCCCCTCTTCAGGGGCACCCCCTCTGCCCCCTCTCTTCAGGGGCACCCCCTCTGCCCCCCCTCTTCAGGGGCACCCCCTCTGCCCCCCCTCTTCAGGGTCACCCCCTCTGCCTCCCCCCTCTGCCCCCCCGGGGCACCCTCTCTTCAGGTGTACCCCCTCTGCCCCCCCTCTTCAGGGGCACCCCCTCTGCCCCCTCTCTTAAGGGTCACCCCCTCTGCCCCCCCTCTTCAGGGTCACCCCCTCTGCCCCCTCTCTTCAGGGGCACCCCCTCTGCCCCCCCCCTCTTCAGGGGCACCCCCTCTGCCCCCCCCTCTTCAGGGGCACCCCCTCTGCACCCCTGGGGCACCCCCCTTCCACCCTCGGGCACCCTGGTACGAGGCTGTGCCCTGGAGTCACTTGGACGCACTCCCCCCCCCCCCCCAGCCGAACACACACCTCGACCGGAAGCCCCCCCCCACCTCCCTGAACCTTGGCATAGCCCCTGACTGATCAGTTAAACAAGCATTGGCAAAGCCAAGGGGTCTCACCTATGGATGGGATTGATGTAGGCGAGGTCGGGTCGGGTTGGTGAAGGGAGCGATGGGGGAGGGAGAGCGGGGTGCATTTGGTGAAGTGACGCTGACATTTGTAGGCCGATGTATCAAAGGGTTTTACCCATTCTGTGTCTATGGGAACGTGTGTTCATACATAGGGCGCTAGATTCCGGCCGCATTTGAAAGCACACGTCATATCTAAAGAGGCAGTTTATGCAACTTCTCAACACCTGTTTACAAGACTCAAAAACATTTATAGAAAATAATTTTTCGGCAGTTCTTCTTTTTGTTAAAACATATTTTTAAGTATGGGTAAACAGGAACACGTGGCACATCGATCTACATGGAGTTACCCAAGAACCCCGCGGAAGAATTAAAAAAAATTCTACAAACAATTATCGAAAGAGCCGGAGACGGGAACAATCACGGAGAATGACAAGAAATATCTGTTAATCGAACACACAAAAAGCCCGACCTTATACATGTCGCCCAAGGTACACGAACACCCTCAAAAACCTCCATTCAGGCCGATCGTATCAACAATGAGTTCAATCCATGAACCTACAGGGAAGTATCTGGACAAATACTTACAGCCGCTGGTTCAAAGCATGTCAACATACCTACGGGACACCACAGATTCCCTGAATCAGATTAGCACCATCGAGTTTGAAGAGGACTGTCTTATCACGTTATGTACTATTGACGTACGCGCACTGTACACGTCCATTCCTCGCCATCAGGGCATCTGATCTGTAGAATCATTCTTGTTGAATAATCTGATAGATGAAGGTCTGAAAGTATTCCTTCCGGAATTATTGCAATTCACGCTGCTTCATAGTTATTTTCGATGGGAAGAAGTGCATTACCAACAACTGTCCGGAACCGCCATGGGTGATTGTGCAGCACCCGGCTACGCAAATCTTTACATGCATGGATTCGAAATTAATAACATTCTATCTAATCCTGACTGGGGAGAAAACCTATTGGCATATTGGAGCTACATCGACGACATATTCGTTATATGGACCGAACAAACAGCGGAGTTGTTACAGTGTTTAGACCACCTGAATACCATCGATGACCACATCAGATTCACTAACACCATTGATTTACACCAAATAGCGTTCTTGGATGTGTTAATTACTAGACAAGGCAACAAATTGTAAACTAACATTTACGTCAAAAATACTGACAGGAACAACACCCTACACTTCAACAACTGTCACCAAATTTCGTTTAAAAAATCTACAGTACTCCCAGATCCTGAAAAGTTGAGAGAATTTCATCTGACCACAGAACTTTCGAAAAATATCAAAAAAAGATGATTACCAAATTTAAGGAAAGACATGATCCTGATGCTGTACTGGAAAGTGCTAAAAAAAAGAGCAGAGCGTGTTGACAAAAAACAACTGTTCACTGGTCAAAAAAGGGCTGACACCAGTCATAGGCCTGTGTTTGCTTCTAAGTTTTCATCTAAAAGCTATCAAATTAAAAAAATAATGTTAAAATACTGGCCAATGGTACAGAGCGAAAATGATTTTGATGGAATCTTCGATTCACAACCTTTATTTGCGTATCAACGCACCAAGAACCTGAAAGAACTGTTAACTAAACCATGTACTCCGACCGTAAGCATACATAAAGGAACTATACCATTTTTTTTTGTTTGAATATATTTTATTAGTTTTCCAGCATTTATTTTCAGTGCACACTTAGGCATTGAGCAAGAGGAAATGATATACATAATCTGCATAACACGATAACAACTATACAACACAATGGTAATACATGGTGAGTTGTTTAACACACATCACATTGCTTTGGCAGAATTGATGGAATATATGAAAAGAAATGGTAGCTTTTTGTTTTTGCGAATGTGATGCCGCATGGCATTTTACGCATTGTAGTCTGAGGTACGGGCATGAGATGTGATGTGAGGCGGCATGTTCTCGCGGTCGCGCTCCTTCCTCTGATCTCGTCTGTTATGTAGCATGTGGTGTATCCCCCATCGTGAAGTCGCAACGTGAATGGTCCGGATTAGACAGTCAGCTGTAACTAATGCTATATTCACAACTTTATAACAAACGTGTCAAAGGGAAACTGCCTTGACATCCGAACTTAACTGAGAGGGAAAGAATAAGGAGAAGAAGATAGCTTAAAGAGGAAGGATGAGGGTGAAGGGCTAGTGTAGCGGGAAGAGTGTCAATGTGTGTCTGCAGAGGTAAACCTCCAATTCCGGGCCAAAGGCGTGAGGTGATCGAGGTCATGTGGGGGGTAGGTCCCTCCCATGGGGGGGCGAGGGGGGTGGGGGAGAGCAGTTCGGCAGTGCCTGATAGGCACCAGGGAGTCGGCGCCAAGGCGATGGGGGTTTTAAGCAGCTGTCCTTTTACTACTCTGCAACAGCGCCTCGTCATACAGGTGCGGGTTGTGTCTTTCGCCTAACTGAGCCTGGGGGTGTCAGTGGGGGCATGATGTTTTCTGTCCCAGCCGTTGCCTAGGGCCACCCCAGAGAGGGATGCCACCTAAGTGATCCCCTGGTCCAAGTTCGCCTGCTGGAAGGATTTCAGGGTTTCATCCCAAAGTTGTTGTTGGACCTGGCCTTGTGGCGTGGTTCCCCCCCGTTCCTCAGCACCCTGTTAGCATAGCCCTGCACCCAGAGTTCCCTGCGCAGCACCCCGTTAGCGTAGCCTGCACCCAGAGCTCCCTGTTTGTCCTGCCTCCCTGTACGCCCAAACCCCATAATCAACGACCAGCCCCGCATGTCCCGTCCCGCTCCCGGCTCCATGCGCCTAGAGCCTGCATGCCCCACAAGGTCCGGCAGCCATTTTCCCTTCCCGAGATCCCTGACTCCCTGGGCCTAGCGTGACCCCGGCCCCAGCGAAACCCAGACTCCAAAGGCGCGCCAGTCCTGGCTGGGGGGTAAAGGACTCCCCGAGTGAGATAAGCCAGGGAGATTCGATGGCACCTCCGGCCTCCCCTGTGAGACTGTTATCTGTCACACCTTTGGCCTCCCCCTGTGGGCCAGTTTCGATCGCACCTCTGGCCCCCCCGACTGCTGGCTCCAGACCTGCTGGGCGTCTGGGAATTCCCGGACTCATCTTCAAAGGATCAAAGAGCCAACCGCCGGACCCCGCCAAACGACCAGCCCCCAAGGCATGAGACCTCCGCCTGCGAGGGTCCGGACATCAAAGGGCCACTGGACTATATCAAGGCCCGCCCAACAACTAGCGGGCAGTTGTATCTTGGACCTAAAAGCCCTGCTGATCTGATCGCGGCTGATCCGAAGAAGAACTCAACGTTGCATCTGAGCCCTGCTGACGCTGTCGCGGCTCCCTCTTCGTAAACACGAAACTGAACCCCCTGAGCCCTGCTGACGCTGTCGCGGCTCGACCTTGCTAAAGACCTCGGAGCCCTGCTGACGCTGTCGCGGCTCGTCCTCTCAAAGACCTCGGAGCCCTGCTGACGCTGTCGCGGCTCGTCCTCTCCAAGACATCGGAGCCCTGCTGACGCTGTCGCGGCTCGACCTTGTAAAGACCTCAGAGCCCTGCTGACGCTGTCGCGGCTCTTCAAGAACTTCTCCGGATCGAGCCCTGCTGACCTAGTCGCGGCTCGAGGAGTACTCTGGTCCGGCTGGACCATCGACGCTACCATCACGACCTGAGCCGACTCGACGTGAGTGAAGCAGCCAGTACGACCGTCATCCCCCGTACCCCCCGGCTCGAGGATTGAGAGCTGTGCGCAGGGTATGCCTCGTACTGGCCCTAGGCTAAAGACTGTCCCGCTTCCCTCTTCCCGAATCCTCAAAGACTTTGCGATCCCTCGATCATTTGTACATAAGAGTGCTACTTCCTTTTTACTGTTTATAAAGAACTGAAAACCCACGGTGTGGTGTCCGTTCGTAAGTGTGGTGTGAGCTCAGTGTGTACGGTCCTAGGCTCGAAGTCCTCCCCGGTGGGGACCTCACGATAAGACTCGGCAAGATCTGTAGGAGAGGTGGGTCCTGGGGTGGTCGGGTGAGCACAACCTGGCCTCCTGAGATCGCCCCTTCGAACAGTTGTGCAATGGGGAATTTCCTCAGCCCCATAAAGGAACCATACCATGTTTCAATTGCGGGCATTGCAATAATGTTATTAAAGGTACTATAATGACATATCCGCTTAAAGGCACCCCTATTAAACTACGAACCACTGCCACTTGTGACTCTAAAAATCTGATCTACTTATTGAAGTGCCCATGCAGCTTAATTTATGTAGGAAAAACCGAGAGAAAAATAAAAATACGTCTACCTGAACATAAAAGTACTATCAGGAACCACTTAGAGAAGTCACCGGTAGCAGCGCATTTTACAACCCACAAACACAGCATCAGTCAACTGCGATCCCTTGTTTTAGAAATGATACCGTTACAAGAAGGAGTAGACAACAGAAAAAAACTATTACAGAGAGAACTGATTTGGATTAAGAAATTGGACTCGTTGTAACCTAAGGGTCTTAATTAATGTATTGAATACAGTTGTTTTTTATAAACTGTCATATATGTTGAGATTCATTTTTGATGTTCTGCATACAGCTGTAAAAAGAGCAGTATCTCACTATTGTTATTCTTAATGGTATACTTGCTGTTTACCTTGGTTCTATTTTTTCATTTATTAGGATTTGTTTTCACTCAAATGTTGATTACAATCTTTGTTCCTGACAAATGCTTGTTTATACTTTAGTAGCCTTCACTCTTTCCACCCTTGGTATTTCAGGGCACTTTAGTGCACTCTATCGTACTCTCCATTTTTCATGACCTTTCTAGGATGGCCTCCGATGTGTGGTGTACTTTTCCTTTTCTAATATGCGCCCGCTTTAGAGTCGTATTTCTACTACGGTTCACTCACACGGATGACTAACGAGCCGGAGCTATACCACTCGCGAAACACGGTATCACTCGATTCTTCTTTGGGTAAGCTTATTCACCCACGCCGTTATTATTAACCCTGGGCATAGTACTAAGCTAATGCTGACGGAGCATGCGTAGATTGTACTAATTCGCACTCCGCAAATTGCACGTAGCACAGTACAATAACTCTGCTTAATCACGTAGCGTAGCAGCTAAATCAACAACATCCTCAGATGCTTTGATAAAGCAATATTACATGCTAAAAAGGATATAACCAATTCACAAAAGTGAACTTTTTCACGAGTCAAATGCAAAAGCATTGAAACCCTTTCATCAAGCATTTGCATTTGCCTCGTGAGGGACATCTGGTAACCACCACTTGAACTGCAGCTCTTTGTAGAATCATTTTGATATTGGATACTATAATATTCACTGCCCACTGCTAATCTCGTCCCACAATGCTTTGCAGGGCCTTTGGTTGGGATTGTTTTTTTGCCAATAACTGTGCTTGGGGTGGTCCTAAGAGGATGGGACCACCACCGAATCGTTCAATAAGATGTGCTTTTTGTTTTCAAGGCATCTGCTTGGTTCTCTCCCTAGGTTAGGGAGGATCCCAAAATCATCACCCCTCTCACTGCTTGCTAATTTTTCAGTTTCACTTTTGTGAAAGTAGTATATGCACTGTAGCATATAAAGATACGCTACTGTTTTACCAATTTGTCTGAAATGGCCTTTTCATGTAGTTCACTTTGTTACAGATTTTTGGAACTACACTTGGTCCCCAAAAAAATCATGTAACGTTATTGCAAGTGCACAGGTCCGCGCACTGAGATTATCACCGTTTGAACACCCACACACGCCTGTAACATAGAACACACATAGTTCCTAATACTACTCTCAGGCTTCACCCCCTCTACTCACACACCTCACCTCTACTCACAGGCTTCACCTCAACTCACAGGCTTCACAACCTCTGCCATCATGACTATGATGCGCAATTGGTTTTTCCGCTGTCTCTTTGCAGATCTTTTGTGCTCGCCTTTTTGGTTTTCCTTACTCTAGCCACCAACACCTTTACATTTTGGTGCCCCAGAGAGGTGCAGTCCTGGGCCTGTCCTCTCGTCTCTGTACACTGCCCCGGAGAGGTGCAGTCCTGGGCCTGTCCTCTCGTCTCTGTACACTGCCTCGAGTGTGCATGAAGTGGATGTTTCTCATTGGGTGTTTGCGTGTGCTGAGTAGGCGAGTTTCACGATTATGGAAGGGCCATGCCTCCTCCCAGGCATTTACCCCTCCCTGCTGCGGCCCTTGTTGGATTGGGGTCCCTGTCTGTTTGCTGCTGTTGCCACGTATTTGACCAACCACCTGACCCCTGCTGCAGTGGTGCAGTGGCTGTCTTCCCCCCTGCGGCTGAGTGTACGGTGCGTTCGGGTCACCTAGGCTTGGTTTCGAGGATGGGGATTTCGCTGGGACTGGCCCAAATGTTCCGATCTCTGTTTAAGCGGCATCGGTCGACCACGTGGCCCGTTGTGTGGCCATGATAACATTCTTTGAGGTCTGGCTGCTGCCAACCTCCCTGGCCTCCGCCCTTATAACCGGGTTGGAACCCTTTGGGGTTTTGTGGTGGAGTCCCTTTCAAGACAGCTGCCATTTCTTTCTTCATTTTACGGCCAACACTGCCCCCTCGAGGGCGGTCTTTTTCAATTTGTGTTGGACCAACTTGGCGGTGTCTTTCTAGGCTTGCTTCTCTTTTCCAATGTCCTTTTCCTGTTTCTTTCTGTAATATTGTGAAATGTGGGCCAGCCTCTTCTGCCAGGGTTTGGTTTTTAACCCTACTACTCTGTCCAATCGACTGTATTTCGGGAGCAGCCCCTTTTTGAGGATGTTCTACAAAAATGTGGCCTGGGGACCCGTATCAGTCCATGGCTGTTCTGTCGCTTGTTCCCTTCATTCCCTCATTCTGTCTAGAAAGTCAGTCATGGTTTCCCCAGGCTTTAGACTTCTACGAGGAGAGTAGCGGACATATTTGACGCAGCTCTCCTCGTATGCATGCAAAAGGGGCCATGTTGCTTTTCCTGCATCTTAATTGAGTCTGTACTAGGCTAGCTTGATCCCTTATCACTGACCAGGACTGCTATGATCGCCCGGTCACCCGAGTGTGTTCACCCAGACGGGTGGGAGTGCACCTTCTCCACGCCGCTGGGATGCGACAGACGGTTAGTTGAGCTTCCGGGGCTCTAGCACTGGACTAGGGTGACGCTGGGATTGCCTGGGCCTGTTGGCCTCCCCTGTTTAGATCTAGTAGTTCATTGTTCTATAAGGGGTCCTCCGGCCCCTTCAACCAGCGGCTCGGTAGGACCCGGTTCAGGGATGGTAGGCATTGGGTAGAGCACCTCCATTCCGTCATACGATGGGGGAGGCGTTGACGCCTTACTTCCTGGTCCTGGGATAGAATTGCCGGTCAGGACCTCGGTGAAGATGGCCCATATATCTGGTGTGCCTCTCTTCAGGCCTTCTTTTGCGCTCCATATTATTTCAGAATGTTTGTTCTTGTGTGTTCAAATATGTTAGTGTTGAAGGTTATTCCCTCTGGCCAGGGTAACGCGTTTACCTTAGTGTGTGCGTGCCATTAATGGCAACACTTGCTATGTTTTTTAACCTGTGTGGGGAACCTAGTTTGCATGTGCTTTAACAGCGATTCCATGTGAAGCTGTGAATTTGTTTAGGGGACTGATACACTCTAGCTTCCCAGGATTAAGTCATTTTAATGTTTCCTCTCATCGTGTGGAATAAATACACAAGAGCTGCCGTTTACGACGACTATAAGCTCTATGCTCTATACAGATGCATCAGAATAGAAATTTATAAACACAAAATGCCTATGAAGGGTCACAACCTAAAAGAAAGTACAATTGTTAGTTCGACACGCGTGAATTCAGCAGAAAAATAGCCGACTCTTATTTAGAAATGGAATAATGATTGTAAGACTTGGCAACTCCTTCACAAGCGCATTGAGTCAATAACAAAACACAGCACCCAAGACACAAATGCAGTTGCAACAATTAACCAGCACCACGACATCAAGAATGCATCAATTAATAACCACAATGAAGAAAAAGAGATAAAAAAACTTGACAGAGAAACCATTAGGACTTTGTCCAAAAAACCCTCATCCTGCTCCCCAATGACTAGGGCAGGCTCTGCACACTTAACGGGACTAAGTGAGCCGATAGTCTGTCAATATCGGCTCCAAGACAAAGATAACAGCAATTTACGCTGAAACAAGAAACAAATTGGCAACCCCCGGCCCTCCTTGGCCAAGCACAAGCTCCACCCAATCTCCAAGGTCCAATTATTCCCTAATGTCTGAATTACACCCTATAGTACACCTAAGAGTCATGTGTACCATCTGTATCACACCCAGTGGCCATGCATTCCATCTGTATTGCACCCAGGGGCCAATGCGTACCATCTGTATCGCGCCTAGGGGCCATACGTACCATCTGTATCGCGCCCAGGGGCCATGCATACCATCTGTATCGCACCCAGGGGCCATGCGTACCATCTGTATCGCACCCAGGGGCCATGCGTACCATCTGTATCGCACCCAGGGGCCATGCGTACCGTCTGTATCGCACCCAGGGGCCATGCGTACTGTCTGTATCACACCCAGGGGCCATGCGAACCATCTGTATCGCACCCAGGGGCCATGCGTACCATCTGTATCGCACCCAGGGGCCATGCGTACCATCTGTATCGCACCCAGGGGCCATGCGTACCATCTGTATCGCACCCAGGGGCCATGCGTACCATCTGTATCGCACCCAGGGGCCATGCATACCATCTGTATCGCACCCAGGGGCCATGCGTACCATCTGTATCACACCCAGGGGCCATGCGTACCATCTGTATCGCACCCAGGGGCCATGCATACCATCTGTATCGCACCCAGGGGCCATGCGTACCATCTGTATCGCACCCAGGGGCCATGCGTACCATCTGTATCGCACCCAGGGGCCATGCGTACCATCTGTATCGCACCCAGGGGCCATGCGTACCACCTGTATCGCGCCAAGGGGCCATAAGAACCATCTGTATCACACCCAGGGGCCATGCATACCATCTGTATCGCACCCAGGGGCCATGCGTACCATCTGTATCGCACCCAGGGGCCATGCGTACCATCTGTATCGCACCCAGGGGCCATGCGTACCATCTGTATCTCACCCAGGGGCCAATGCGTACCAACTGTATCGCACCTAGGGGCCATGTGAACCATCTGTATCGCACCCAGGGGCCATGCGTACCATCTGTATCGCACCTAGGGGCTATGTGAACCATCTGTATCGCGCCTATGGGCTATGTGAACCATCTGTATCGCACCCAGGGGCCATGCGTACCATCTGTATCGCAGCCAGGGGCCATGCTTACCATCTGTATCGCACCCAGGGGCCATGTGTACCATCTGGATCGCACCTAGGGGCCATGAGAACCATCTGTATCACACCCAGGGGCCATGGGTACCATCTGTATCGCACCCAGGGGCCATGCGTACCATCTGTATCGCGCCTAGGGGCTATGGTAACCATCTGTATCGCACCCAGGGGCCATGCGTACCATCTGTATCGCACCTAGGGGCCATGAGAACCATCTGTATCACACCCAGCGGCCATGCGTACCATCTGTATCGCACCCAGGGGCCATGCGTACCATCTGTATCGCGCCCAGGGGCCATGCGTACCATCTGTATCGCGCCCAGGGGCCATGCATACCATCTGTATCACACCCAGGGGTCATGCATACCATCTGTATCGCACCCAGGGTCCATGCATACCATCTGTATCGCACCCAGGGGCCATGCGTACCATCTGTATCGCACCCAGGGGCCATGCGTACCATCTGTATCGCACCCAGGGGCCATGCGTACCACCTGTATCGCGCCAAGGGGCCATAAGAACCATCTGTATCACACCCAGGGGTCATGCATACCATCTGTATCGCACCCAGGGGCCATGCGTACCATCTGTATCGCACCCAGGGGCCAATGTGTACCATCTGTATTGCACCCAGGGGCCAGGCGTACCATCTGTATCGCACCCAGGGGCCAATGCGTACCATCTGTGTCGCGCCCAGGGGCCATGCATACCATCTGTATCGCACCCAGGGGCCAGGCGTACCATCTGTATCGCACCTAGGGGCCATGAGAACCATCTGTATCGCACCCAGGGGCCATGCGTACCATCTGTATCGCACCCTGGGGCCATGCGTACCATCTGTTTCGCACCCAGGGGCCATGCGTACCATCTGTATCGTGCCTAGGGGCCATGCGTACCATCTGTATCGAACCTAGGGGCCATGAGAACCATCTGTATCGCACCCAGGGGCCATGCGTACCATCTGTATCGCACCCAGGAGCCAATGCGTACCAACTGTATCGCACCTAGGGGCCATGTGAACCATCTGTATTGCACCCAGGGGCCATGCGTACCATCTGTATCGCACCTAGGGGCTATGTGAACCATCTGTATCGCACCCAGGGGCCATGCGTACCATCTGTATCGCAGCCAGGGGCCATGCTTACCATCTGTATCGCACCCAGGGGCCATGTGTACCATCTGTATCGCACCTAGGGGCCATGAGAACCATCTGTATCACACCCAGGGGCCATGGGTACCATCTGTATCGCACCCAGGGGCCATGCGTACCATCTGTATCGCGCCTAGGGGCTATGGTAACCATCTGTATCGCACCCAGGGGCCATGCGTACCATCTGTATCGCACCTAGGGGCCATGAGAACCATCTGTATCACACCCAGCGGCCATGCATACCATCTGTATCAGACCCAGGGTCCTGCGTACCATCTGTATCGCACCTAGGGGCTATGTGAACCATCTGTATCGCGCCTAGGGGCCATGCGTACCATCTGTATCGCACCCAGGGGCCATGCGTACCATCTGTTTCGCACCCAATGGCCATGTGTACCATCTGTATCGCGCTTAGGGGCCATGAGAACCATCTGTATCACACCCAGGGGCCAAGGGTACCATCTGTATCGCACCCAGGGTCCATGCGTATCTTCTGTATCGCGCCTAGGGGCCATGGGTACCATCTGTGTCACACCCAGGGGCCATGCGTACCATCTGTATTGCACCCAGGGGCCATGCGTACCATCTGTATCATGCCCAGGGGCCAGGCGTACCATCTATATCGCACCCAGGGGCCATGCGTACCATCTGTATCGCGCCTAGGGGCCATGGGTACCATCTGTATCACACCCAGGGGCCATGCGAACCATCTGTATTGCACCCAGGGGCCATGCGTACCATCTGTATTGCACCCAGGGGCCATGCATACCATCAGTATCGCGCCTAGGGGCCATGGGTACCATCTGTATTGCACCCAGGGGCCATGCGTACTATCTGTATCGCACCCAGGGGCCATGCGTACCATCTGTATCGCACCCAGGGGCCATGCGTACTATCTGTATCGCACCCAGGGGCCATGCGTACCATCTGTATCGCGCCCAGGGGCCATGAGAACCATCTGTATCACACCCAGGGGCCATGGGTACCATCTGTATTGCGCCCAGGGGCCATGCGTACCATCTGTATTGCGCCCAGGGGCCATGCGTACCATCTGTATCGCACCCAGGGGCCAATGCGTACCATCTGTATCGCACCCAGGGGCCATGCGTACCATCTGTATCGCACCTAGGGGCCATGAGAACCATCTGTATCACACTCAGGGGCCATGGGTACCACCTGTATCCACCCAGGGGCCATGCGTACCATCTGTATCGCGCCTAGGGGCTATGTGAACCATCTGTATTGCACCCAGGGGCCATGCGTACCATCTGTATAGTGCCTAGGGGCCATGGGTACCATCTGTATCGCACCCAGGGGCCTGCGTACCATCTGTATCGTGCCTAGGGGCCATGGGTACCATCTGTATCACACCCAGGGGCCATGGGTACCATCTGTATTGCGCCCAGGGGCCATGCGTACCATCTGTATCGCACCCAGGGGCCAATGCGTACCATCTGTGTCACGCCCAGGGGCCATGAGTACCATCTGTGTCGCGCCCAGGGGCCATGAGTACCATCTGTATCACACCCAGGGGCCATGGGTACCATCTGTATCGCACCCAGGGGCCATGCGTACCATCTGTATCGCACCCAGGGGCCAATGCGTACCATCTGTATCGCACCCAGGGGCCATGCGTACCATCTGTATCGCACCTAGGGGCCTTCAGAACCATCTGTATCACACTCAGGGGCCATGGGTACCATCTGTATCGCACCCAGGGGCCATGCGTACCATCTGTATCGCGCCTAGGGGCTATGTGAACCATCTGTATCGCACCCAGGGGCCATGCGTACCATCTGTATCGCACCCAGGGGCCATGCATACCATCTATATCGCACCCAGGCGCCATGCATACCATATGTATCGCGCCCAGGGGCCATGCGTACCATCTGTATCGCACCCAGGGGCCTGCGTACCATCTGTATAGTGCCTAGGGGCCATGGGTACCATCTGTATCGCACCTAGGGGCCATGCGTACCATCTGTATCGCGCCCAGGGGCAATGCGTACCATCTGTATCGCACCCAGGGGCCTGCGTACCATCTGTATCGTGCCTAGGGGCCATGGATACCATCTGTATCACGCCTAGGGGCCATGCGTACCATCTGTATCGCACCCAGGGGCCTGCGTACCATCTGTATCGTGCCTAGGGGCCATGGATACCATCTGTATCGCGCCTAGGGGCCATGCGTACCATCTGTATCGTGCCTAGGGGCCATGGGTACCATCTGTATCGTGCCTAGGGGCCATGCGTACCATCTGTATCGCACCCAGGGGCCTGCATACCATCTGTATCGTGCCTAGGGGCCATGGGTACCATCTGTATCGCACCCAGGGGCCTGCATCCCATCTATATCGCACCCAGGGGCCATGCATACCATCTATATCGCACCATGGGGCCATGCATACCATCTGTATTGCGCCATGGGGCCATGCGTACCATCTGTATCGCACCCAGGGGCCATGCATACCATCTATATCGCACCCAGGGGCCATGCATACCATATGTATCGCGCCCAGGGGCCATGCGTACCATCTGTATCGCACCCAGGGGCCTGCGTACCATCTGTATAGTGCCTAGGGGCCATGGGTACCATCTGTATCGCGCCTAGGGGCCATGCGTACCATCTGTATCGCGCCCAGGGGCAATGCGTACCATCTGTATCGCACCCAGGGGCCTGCGTACCATCTGTATCGCACCCAGGGGCCTGCGTACCATCTGTATCGCGCCCAGGGGCCATGCGTACCATCTGTATCGCACCCAGGGGCCATGAGTACCATCTGTATCGCACCCAGGGGCCATGCGTACCATCTGTATTGCGCCCAGGGGCCATGGGTACCATCTGTATCGCACCCAGGGGCCATGCGTACCATCTGTATCGCGCCTAGGGGCTATGTGAACCATCTGTATCGCACCCAGGGGCCATGCGAACCATCTGTATCGCACCCAGTGGCCATGGGTACCATCTGTATCGCACCCAGGGGCCATGAGAACCATCTGTATCACACCCAGGGGCCATGGGTACTATCTGTATCGCACCTAGGGGCCATGGGTACCATCTGTATCGCACCCAGGGGCCTGCGTACCATTTGTATTGCGCCTAGGGGCCATGCGTACCATCTGTATCGCGCCTAGGGGCCATGCGTACCATCTGTATCGCGCCCAAGGGCCATGAGTACCATCTGTATCGCACCCAGGGGCCATGGGTACCATCTGTATCGCACCCAGGGGCCATGCGTACCATCTGTATTGCGCCCAGGGGCTATGTGAACCATCTGTATCGCACCCAGGGGCCATGCGTACCATCTGTATCGCACCCAGGGGCCTGCGTACCATTTGTATTGCGCCTAGGGGCCATGCGTACCATCTGTATCGCGCCTAGGGGCCATGCGTACCATCTGTATTGCGCCTAGGGGCCATGCGTACCATCTGTATTGCGCCCAGGGGCCATGGGTACCATCTGTATCGCACCCAGGGGCCATGCGTACCATCTGTATCGCGCCTAGGGGCTATGTGAACCATCTGTATCGCACCCAGGGGCCATGAGAACCATCTGTATCGCACCCAGGGGCCATGCGTACCATCTGTATCGCGCCCAGGGGCCATGCGTACCATCTGTATCGCACCCAGGGGCCATGCGTACCATCTGTATCGCGCCTAGGGGCTATGTGAACCATCTGTATCACACCCAGGGGCCATGAGAACCATCTGTATCGCACCCAGGGGCCATGAGAACCATCTGTATCGCACCCAGGGGCCATGGGTACCATCTGTATTGCGCCTAGGGGCCATGCGTACCATCTGTATTGCGCCCAGGGGCCATGGGTACCATCTGTATCGCACCCAGGGGCCATGCGTACCATCTGTATCGCGCCTAGGGGCTATGTGAACCATCTGTATCGCACCCAGGGGCCATGAGAACCATCTGTATCGCACCCAGGGGCCATGAGAACCATCTGTATCGCACCCAGGGGCCATGGGTACCATCTGTATTGCGCCTAGGGGCCATGCGTTCCATCTGTATTGCGCCCAGGGGCCATGGGTACCATCTGTATCGCACCCAGGGGCCATGGGTACCATCTGTATCGTACCCAGGGGCCATGAGAACCATCTGTATCGCACCCAGGGGCCATGGGTACTATCTGTATCGCACCCAGGGGCCATGGGTACCATTTGTATTGCGCCTTGGGGCCATGCGTACCATCTGTATCGCACCTAGGGGCCATGGGTACCATCTGTATCGCACCCAGGGGCCTGCGTACCATTTGTATTGCGCCTTGGGGCCATGCGTACCATCTGTATCGCGCCCAGGGGCCATGCATACCATCTGTATCGCACCCAGGGGCCAGGCGTACCATCTGTATCACACCCAGCGGGGCCATGCGTACCATCTGTATCGCGCCCAGGGGCCATGCGTACCATCTGTATCGCGCCCAGGGGCCATGCGTACCATCTGTATCGCACCCAGGGGCCATGCGTACCATCTGTATCGCACCCAGGGGCCATGCGTACCATCTGTATCACACCCAGTGGCCATGCGTACCATCTGTATCGCACCCAGGGGCCATGCGTACCATCTGTATCGCACCCAGCGGTCTAAGTGAACAATACCTCTCACTTCTTTCAGATACCAACAGTGTTAAGAAACCGAAAGAAGTGAGAAGACTTTTTTAGACAAAAAAAGAAGGTGTTGGCCCTATATCATTCACTGGGCCTGTACATACAGTCTGAATCGTGCCCAGTGGTCCAAGCGGTGAGGCCTCGCCCTGTATCACACCCAGCAGTCCAAGCAACTAACAACGTCGTCTTTCCTAGCCTGCTGACCATCGAAAAAAGGTGACCTCTGCGAGATTCACTCTGAAGTCGCCTTGGACTACTCAGTTCAGACACATAGCATAGGCAATATGTCAGGTCCCTGTCAGTGGCAGGGCACTCAGGTAACGTTTTTGCGCTTCTTCATAGTTTGCCAAATGCTGGGACTAAGGATCATATGTAGTCTCTTACCCACTGAGGTGGGCTTCAGGATGGGCGTCCGCCCGCAGAATCAGGAGAACTTTCAGTCAATTGTGGCGGCTGCTCACCTTCCTTGCTGCACAGGTGTGAATCCATCTGGGTGGTTCCTTTTCTTCGGCTGCACTCGGGTTCGAAGCCCCAATCGCTGCAATCTAGCACGCCAAATGTTGCTCATTGTGAATTTACCTTGAAAAACAAAGACAAGAGGCGTTCGCCAAAACGGGAACTGTTGGTTTATTTAAACACAGCGGGCCGGAGTACAGCGCACAGAAACGGGTCTGAGGACTGACTCAAAGCACAATCGATTTGAGCGCCATTATAGACACTTCTTGCAGCATCATAAAACAAGGTACTTTTTAGAAAGAGGAAGGCGGGTCTAGTCATGGAGTCACAAATTGCTACCACCTGATGACAAATACAGGTGGGTCTCGACCTGGCGTGGACACAATGAAGGCCATTGGGTAACGTGTCTAGCATGGGGAGTGTGTGATCGCTGCGTGTGCTATGCGCCCTGTGTCCTGATTGGCTGAGTGTTCCTAATTTCATGTGGCATCTAACTTTATGGTGTTTTGGGACCGTGCGATCCTCCGGCCTTGTGCGCTGTATTGGGGCCAATCTCCCTGGGCCAATGTGGTGTCCACATAAGGTATCCTCGCCAAACGTGCGTCCTTTTCTTCCAACATCATGGGGATTTTAAGGTACCCAGGGTTTGTGGATTCCCCTGGAGGGGACTCAGAAATTAGCCAAAATACAGCAACATTTTGTTTTTTTGGGGAAAATGGGGAAAAGGTGCTGCAGATGAAAGTGTCCATTTTTTCCATGCAAATAGCGTCAACAAAGGGGCTGTGGTGCTGAAATCACAATCTTCTCAGCTTTCAGGGACAGGCATACTTTTGTCAGAAAACCACAATTGTTGACACCGTTTTAGCATTTTACTGGGACTTAGCCTATTTTTGCTGCTTTTTGTGCTTTCAACCTCCTTCCAGTTAGTGGTAGAAATGGGTATGAAAAAAAAAATGAAAAAAATAACCTGTCCTGGAAAGCTACACATATCTGAAAAGTATAGAGAACTTTGAATTCAGAAAGGGCTCATTTCTTTCGATCCTTCAAGGTTTTCCTATAGAAACTAACAGTTGAAAATAGGAGGAATTGAAAATGAGTTTAAAGAACCAGCCATTTGTGCCAACATTTTCACCTGTAACTTCTACTAAGTACGACAGATGTTTGAAAGCGATATACCTTTACATCCGATGGACCCTTCTAGTTGTGGGGATATATAGGACTTGTAGGTTCACCAAGAACCCGAGGAACCCAGAGCCAATAACTGAGCTGCGCCTTGCGATGGTTTTTCATTGTGTACCGGGTATAAAGCAATTCATTTGGTAAAATATAAAGAGTGAAAAATAGGTATCAAGGACACCTACGCATTACCGAAAAGAGAACAAAACATAGAGTTTAGAAACAGTAGCTATTTGCGCATCTCCGAAACTGGGGGTACCTATACTAGCATGTGAATTACAGGACATTTTTCAAAGTGACTTCTTTTTTACACATTCTCTTACATTTGGAAGGCATAATGGATAGAAAGTCATTAGGTAATAACAGTTGCTCTACAATTCTGTGTTCTCCTAAGTCTCCCCATACAAATAGTACCACACTTGTGTGGGTCGGCCTAGTGCCTGCAACAGGAAATGGCTCAAAACGCAACATGGACACACCATATTTTTACACTCAAAACGGCCCTTTTTCTTTCAAAGTGCCTAGCAGTAAATGTTGAACCCTAGCTCTGCCCGAACCTAGGGAAACCTAGCAAACCTATACATTTTTGAAAACTGCACACCCTGAGGAATCCAGGAGGGGTTGACTTGTGTCGTTCTCACCAGTTTCTGTTGCCCAGAATCCCTTGCAAATCTCAAACTTTGTCACAAAAAAACAAATTTTCCTCACATTTCTGTGATGGAAAGTTCTGGAATCTGCGTGAATCCACAAAATTCAACCCACCCCCGCGTTCCTCAAAGGCTTCTGATAAAAACTGTACCTCACTTGTGTTGGTAGGCCTAGAGCCCGCAACAGGAAACGGGCCAAAACGCAACGTGGACACACCACGTTTTCACAGAGCAAAAAAACCCTTTTTTTGCAAAGTGCCTAGCTGTAGATTTTGAACCCTAGCTCTGCCGGCATCTCGGCAAACCTAGCAAACCTATACTACACACCCTGTGGAATCCAGGAGGGGGGACTTGTGTGGCTCTCACCAGGTTCTGTTACCCAGAATCCCTTGCAAACCTTAAACTCTGTAAACATTTTCCCCACATTTCTGTGATGGACATTTCATGAGGGTCTCAAGGCTGTGTGGGTTAACAAACTTCCTCCCACACTGCATTCTCCCAAGTTTCCTGATAAAAATGTAAAAATGATACCTCACTCGTGTGGGTGGGCCAAGGGCCCGGGGCAGGGAAGGGCCCAACACGTATTGTGGAGACATTAAAATGACCTATCACAAAACGGCCTGGTTTTGCAAGTGGGTGCATCTGAGTTTTTGGCCCCGGGCCCAGCGGCCAGGTGGGGAAACCTACCAAACCCACACATTTCTGAAAACTAGACACCCGGGGGAGTCCAGTGAGGTATGGCTTGCTTGGGACCCCCAATATTCTCCTACCCAGAGTCCCCTGCAAACCTCAAATTTAGCTGAAAAAGTCACTTTTCCTCTAATATATGTGTGGGAAAGTGGTGGGATCCCCGCACGGCAAGTATTTCCTACCACTCAGCGTCCCCCTCTGTCTCAAGATAAAAATGACACCTCACTTGTGTGGATGGGTCAAGTGCCCGCAACATGGAAGGGCCAAAAAGGTGTCGGGATTAAGGGGGCCCAAAGCAGGTCCAAAAGGGCAGCTTGTTTGTACGTTTTCAAGCTGACGCTTCTCTGGGCACCCACACAAGTGAGGTATCATTTTTCTGGGGAGACCAAGGGCAATGCTGAGTAGCAGGAAATGTGCCCAGGCGGTGATTCTACAACTTACTCAGACAGACGTGAGGAAAATGTGACTTTGTAAGTAAATTTGAGGTTTGCATGGGATTCTGGGTAAGAAAACGCTGAGGGATCCATGCACGCCACACCGCCAGCCAGGAGTCAGTGCATGCACGCCGCCATTCACACACACCGCCAGCCAAGCGCCATCCATGCACACCCCCAGCCAAGCGCCGTCCATGCACACCGCCAGCCAGGAGGCAGTGCATGCACACCGCCATTCACACACACCGCCAGCCAAGCGCCATTCACACATGCTGCCAGCCAAGCGCCATCCATGCACACCCCCAGCCAAGCGCCATCCATGCACACCCCCAGCTAAGCGCCATCCATGCACACCGCCAGCCAAGCGCCATCCATGCACACCACCAGCCAAGCGCGATCCATGCACACCCCAGCCAAGCGCCATCCATGCACACCCCCAGCCAAGCGCGATCCATGCACACCCCCAGCCAAGCGCGATCCATGCACACCGCCAGCCAAGCGCCATCCATGCACACCACCAGCCAAGCGCGATCCATGCACACCGCCAGCCAAGCGCCATCCATGCACACCACCAGCCAAGCACCATCCATGCACACCCCCAGCCAAGCGCCATCCATGCACACCGCCAGCCAAGCGCCATCCATGCACACCACCAGCCAAGCGCGATCCATGCACACCCCAGCCAAGCGCCATCCATGCACACCCCCAGCCAAGCGCGATCCATGCACACCCCCAGCCAAGCGCGATCCATGCACACCGCCAGCCAAGCGCCATCCATGCACACCACCAGCCAAGCGCGATCCATGCACACCGCCAGCCAAGCGCCATCCATGCACACCACCAGCCAAGCACCATCCATGCACACCCCCAGCCAAGCTCCATCCATGCACACCACCAGCCAAGCACCATCCATGCACACCCCCAGCCAAGCTCCATCCATGCACACCACCAGCCAAGCACCATCCATGCACACCACCAGCCAAGCGCCATCCATGCACAACACCATCCAAGCACCATCCATGCACACCACCAGCCAAGCGCCATCCATGCTCACTGCCGGCCAAATGCTATCAATGCTCAGTCAGCCAAGCAATATCCATGCACACGCCAGCAAAGTGTCACCCTCGCACTCCGCCAGCCAAGCGCCATCCCCGCACACCGCCAGCCAAGCAGGGCCAGACTGGAAAAAGCAACAAGCCCTGGCAGATTGCTGCCCGGCCTGCCCTGGGAGAGGGGGGCGTGCTTGTGAAAAGCACCGCTCCTGCTTTTGTTACTGGGGCCCGATATTGCAACACTGCTGCAAAACCCGCCCCAGTGACAAAACTGTCACCCACAGCCAGAACACTGGCCTACACCCGTCCGGCCCACCGGGGAGACGCTCAGTGCTCGCTAAGGTCAGTCTGGTCCTGCAGCCAAGCACCATCCATGCACACAGCCAGCCAAGCACTAGTCCACGTTCACCACCGGCCAAACGCCACTCCAAGCACACCAGCAGGCAAGCGCCAATCTACACACTCCGTCATCAAACACGAGTCCACCCCCACCATTAGCCAGGTGCAGGTCCACACCCACCGCCAGCAAAATGCCAGCCAAAGATCAGTACACACAGACCGCCAGCCAAACTCCAGTTTACACACACACACACACACACACACACAAAGTCTCCCTGGTTTCTTGTGATTTCTGCCCCCTCTTGGGCGCAGATGAGATAAAACAAATATCACTGAAACAGCCAAAATGTGTGCCTAAAAAAGGGAGCGACCCTTGCCTATGGGACTTCTCACTGGCAGGCCCATGAACATATACCTGCTGCCTAGTGGGCTTTCTGCCCCCCCCCCCTCACGGGGGCAGATAAGGGGCTTTTGCCCCGATCTGCCTTCCCAGTGGGCAAAAAGCCTTTTTTGGTGGTGGGGGCATTAGCATGCCCATTCACGGCAGCCCCCACCCCTATGTATAAAAAAACCCTGGCTATTGCCCCCATAAGCCTCCCGGGCAGGCAGAAAGGCTGTGGCAATGTTATGGTGTGTGGAGGCATTGGCATGGAGAGTCTCCCCTTTCCATCGATACCTTCCTGACTTTCTAGGTGCTCAGGGGGCTGAGAGAGCCCCCGGAGTAAGAACGTAGAAAGTGAAACTCAAAGGAGCCTATCGGCTTCAATCAATCAGGGGGTTTAAAGCAGGCTACGCACCTGTGAGGGTCTCAAGTCGCTGGGGGAGGGGGGAGCAGCTCCCGGTCAGCCGAAAAGCCAGGTCTTGAAGCTCCTCCTGAAGGTGTACAAAGTGGGGGAGCGTCTGATGTTGACCAGGACCTTGTTCCAGGCCTTAGCCGTGACGTAGGAGAAGGCTCTTCCACCCGCTCTGGGTCTGCGGATGCGCAGGGTTTTGGCTAGGGCGAGGTTGGCGAAGCGGAGGTTTCTCCTGGGTACGTGGAAGGAGACTCTTTTGTTGAGGTGTTTGGGTCCAGTGTTGTGGAGGGATTTGTAGGCGTGGGTGAGTATCTTGAAGGTTACTCTCTTCTCTACGGGGAGCCAGTGGAGGTCTCGCAGGTGATGGGTGATGTGCTCATGTCGTGGAATACCAAGGACGAGTTCGTGCGTGGGTGACGGTCTTTCTGGCTTTGGGGGTATGCACTTGAAAGTCTTGCGGAGGATGCAGAGAGAGTTTAAGCAGGTGGAGGCGACGGCTTGGATCTGGCGGGTCAAGGTGAGGGAGGAGTCGAGTATGATGCTGAGGTTCTGGGCGTGGTCTGTGGGGGTGGGTGGGTTGCTGAGGGTGGTGAGCCACCAGGTGGTGCCCCAAGCTGAGGGGGTGAGTCCTAGGATGAGGACTTCTGTCTTCTCCGAGTTGAGCTTCAGACAGCTTCTGCTCATCCAAGTTGTGACGTCTTTCATTCCATCCTGGAAGCTGAGTCTGGTGGTTTCGGGGTCCTTCGTGAGGAAGAGGATGAGTAGGGTGGCATCTGCATAGCATCCTATGCTGAGTTCGAGCTGTCTGACAATGGCGGCGAGGGGGGCCATGTAGATGTTGAAGAGCGTGGGACTGAGGGATGATCCTTGGGGTACTCCCCAGTTGATCTTAAGGGGTTTGGAGAGGAAGGGCGGGAGTCTGATCCTTTGGGTTCTGTCGGTGAGGTAGGAGCGTAGCCAGTCAAGGGCTGTTCCCTGTACGCCGGCGCCGTGGAGTCTGGCTGCGAGAGAGCGGTGGGAGACGGTGTTGATGCTGTAAAGAGGTCTAGCAGGATGAGGGCCACAGTGTGGCCTTGGTCGATGCGGATGTCATCTGTGGCGGTGAGGAGGGCGGCCTCAGTGAGGAGGGCGGTCTCAGTGCTGTGGTTACTGCGGAATCTTGAAGGGAAGAGTCGAGGATGACGTTCACTTCCATGAAGTTTGTCAGCTGGGCGTTGACAAACCTTTTCAGTGACTTTGGCTGCGTAGGGAAGGAGGGAGATGGGTTGATAGTTCTTCAGGTCCTTTGGGTCTGCATAGGGTTTCTTGAGGAGGGGCTTGACTTATGCACGTTTCCAGTCATCGGGTAAAGTGTCGGATTCGAAGATGGTGTTGATGGTGTGTCGTAGATCGGGCGCTATAGCGGCGGTGGCTCCGTGGAAGATATGCGGCGGGCAGGGGTCCGTCAGGGCTCCTAAGTGAGTGCTCTTCGTGGTGGTATCTTCGGTGGTGACCGGGGTCCAGGCGCTTGATCTGCGCGCTGATTGTCATTTCAGGAAACAACACAAACAGCCTGGGCAGCTGGAGAAGCTCTTCCCCACCTCCTGAGTCTGTTGGGGGGTGGGGGGGGAAGAAATCCCTCTGGCGCCCCCACCAGAAAGATTTCAAGTGCCATGTGTGAGGACGGCCAGGAGCTGTCCTGCACACACGAGCACCGTGGCACAGGACAGCTCCCGGTCGTCCTGCGCATCGAAGGGGTTAAGGAGCCAGCAGTTACCCTCTTTCAGAATATTTGAGCGTGCCTTGCTCTGGCAATTACATCATAGGCCTTGTTGTCTTTTTCTAGCAAATGCTGAGAGGATTGCATTACACTTACAGGTTTTCTCTCTGTATTTATTGAGGTTTTTTGCCTTAGATTTCAACATTTTCTGTCTTCATTCCACGTTCCAGGTGACCCTCTGTGTACCAGCTGGCTTGAGGTTTCCTCCTTGGGGTGGTGACCCTCTGTGTACCAGCTGGCTTGAGGTTTCCTCCTTGGGGTGGTGACCCTCTGTGTACCAGCTGGCTTGAGGTTTCCTCCTTGGGGTGGTTACCCTCTGTGTACCAGCTGGTTTGAGGTTTCCTCCTTGGGGTGGTGACCCTCTGTGTACCAGCTGGCTTGAGGTTTCCTCCTTGGGGTGGTGACCCTCTGTGTACCAGCTGGCTTGAGGTTTCCTCCTTGGGGTGGATACCCTCTGTGTACCAGCTGGCTTGACGTCTTCTCCTTGGGGTGGTGACCCTCTGTGTACCAGCTGGCTTGACGTCTTCTCCTTGGGGTGGTGACCTCTGTGTACCAGCTGGCTTGAGGCTTGCTCCATGGGTTGGTGACCCTCTGTGTACCAGCTGGCTTGACGTCTGCTCCATGGGGTGGTGACCCTCTGTGTACCAGCTGGCTTGAGGTTTCCTCCTTGGGGTGGTGACCCTCTGTGTACCAGCTGGCTTGAGGTCTGCTCCTTGGGGTGGTTACCCTCTGTGTACCAGCTGGCTTGAGGCTTGCTCCATGGGTTGGTGACCCTCTGTGTACCAGCTGGCTTGACGTCTGCTCCATGGGGTGGTGACCCTCTGTGTACCAGCTGGCTTGAGGTTTCCTCCTTGGGGTGGTGACCCTCTGTGTACCAGCTGGCTTGAGGTCTGCTCCTTGGGGTGGTTACCCTCTGTGTACCAGCTGGCTTGACGTCTGCTCCATGGGGTGGTGACCCTCTGTGTACCAGCTGGCTTGAGGTTTCCTCCTTGGGGTGGTGACCCTCTGTGTACCAGCTGGCTTGAGGTCTGCTCCTTGGGGTGGTTACCCTCTGTGTACCAGCTGGCTTGAGGTTTCCTCCTTGGGTTGGTGACCCTCTGTGTACCAGCTGGCTTGAGGTTTGCTCCATGGGGTGGTGACCCTCTGTGTTCCAGCTGGCTTGAGGTTTGCTCCATGGGTTGGTGACCCTTTGTGTACCAGCTGGCTTGAGGTTTCCTCCTTGGGGTGGTTACCCTTTGTGTACCAGCTGGCTTGAGGTTTCCTCCTTGGGGTGGTTACCCTCTGTGTTCCAGCTGGCTTGAGGTTTGCTCCATGGGTTGGTCACCCTCTGTGTACCAGCTGGCTTGCTGTCTGTTCCATGGGTTGGTGACCCTCTGTGTATCAGCTGGCTTGAGGTTTGTTCCTTGGGGTGGTGACCCTCTGTGTATCAGCTGGCTTGAGGTTTGTTCCTTGGGGTGGTGACCCTCTGTGTACCAGCTGGCTTGAGGTCTGCTCGTTGGGGTGGTGACCCTCTGTGTTCCAGCTGGCTTGAGGTTTCCTCCTTGGGGTGGTTTCCCTCTGTGTACCACCTGGCTTGAGGTCTGCTCCATGGGTTGGTGACCCTCTGTGTACCAGCTGGCTTGACGTCTGCTCCATGGGTTGGTGACCCTCTGTGTACCAGCTGGTTTGAGGTTTCCTCCTTGGGGTGGTGACCCTCTGTGTACCAGCTGGCTTGAGGTTTCCTCCTTGGGGTGGATACCCTCTGTGTACCAGCTGGCTTGAGGTTTCCTCCTTGGGGTGGTGACCCTCTGTGTACCAGCTGGCTTGAGGTTTCCTCCTTGGGTTGGTGACCCTCTGTGTACCAGCTGGCTTGAGGTTTCCTCCTTGGGTTGGTGACCCTCTGTGTACCAGCTGGCTTGAGGTTTGCTCCTTGGGGTGGTGACCCTCTGTGTACCAGCTGGCTTGAGGTTTGCTCCTTGGGGTTGGTCACCCTCTGTGTACCAGCTGGCTTGAGGTTTCCTCCTTGGGGTTGGTCACCCTCTGTGTACCAGCTGGCTTGAGGTTTGCTCCATGGGGTGGTTACCCTCTGTGTACCAGCTGGCTTGAGGTTTGCTCCATGGGTTGGTCACCCTCTGTGTACCAGCTGGCTTGAGGTTTCCTCTTTGGGGTGGTGACCCTCTGTGTACCAGCTGGCTTGAGGCTTGCTCCATGGGTTGGTGACCCTCTGTGTACCAGCTGGCTTGAGGTTTCCTCCATGGGTTGGTGACCCTCTGTGTACCAGCTGGCTTGAGGTTTGCTCCATGGGTTGGTCACCCTCTGTGTACCAGCTGGCTTGAGGTTTCCTCCTTGGGGTGGTGACTCTCTGGCTTGAGGTTTCCTCCTTGGGGTGGTGACTCTCTGGCTTGAGGTTTCCTCCTTGGGGTGGTGACTCTCTGGCTTGAGGTTTGCTCCTTGGGGTGGTGACCCTGTGTGTACCAGCTGGCTTGAGGTTTCCTCCTTGAAAAAGCAGTCCGCCAGAATTCGCTTTTATCTCTGCTTCCTGTTCTCAATTTAACAAAACAGGAGTGAAAGCAGCCGATAGCAGTTCTGACGTCACCATTCAAAGGGTGACCATCCCTACAAGGAGGCAGTTTCTTTCAGTTCTCCTTAGAAACAAAAAACAGGGCGGACCTGCATGTGGAGATTAATCTTGAATAAATCTATCAGAGGGTTAGTAAAAGAAGACACTGATCTGCATTTTCCCGTAGTTAATTTCCCCTCAGAACTTAAATCCAGATCGGGGGGCAGTGGTCTGTTAGGAGGCATGAAACCCGTGCAGAAATGTCTTCAACGGTCTGAGAGGATGTGAGAAGTTAGCCTGGCATATGATGTCCACTAGTTCTAGTGGCACCTTGCACCAGTCTAATCGACCCTTATTGATGGTGGTTATAAAGTCAACCTTATAGAAAGCTATCCTAGTGGTAGCGTGGACTAGCAGTCATCAGGCTAAGACTTCAGAGAGCGTATTAAGCAAGTTGTTTTACCAATTATAATCCCTTGAGTACCAAATGAAAGCACACCACACAAGGTATATATCAAATATATATGTATTTATTCTAAACACAACCCCTCTGCACTCTTTGAGGTCAGAGGTAAAAATACAATACAAGTCACTGAGTTAATATACGATAAGTTGCACAGTATACGTTTTGCCCTAGGGGCCTCACAAACCATACACTAAAATAGTGGTATAAGGACCACGTGAGAATTAGAAAGCAGGCCTGGGGCCTGTGGAATCGCTGGGGCTACTCTAAACAACCAAAGGTTAGGAAGTAGGAGGCTCACGGGAGACGCGTGCAGTGTCTAAACACAGCCGCGGGTTACCATTGACTTTCCATGGGAAACGAACAAGTTACAAATTTACAATTTATGGACACTTCCGGATGGACTACGATGGAACCCTTTTATACTAGGACACTTCGAGAGTCAAGACCCACGGGAGCACCGGAGTGCTCGTGTTACCTCACCCAGGGAAGCCGGGTGAATAGGTGTCTTTTCGTGTCCGGTTTCTTCGTCGTTTTCAATGGAGAGCTGCAAAGAAGTGCTGCAGGCGACCAGAGGAAACGTGTCCGGGTGGATCCAAGAGTGGATCGAAGATCTGTAGAAACTGAAAGCAGAAGGGACAGAGTCTGGGTCACTTGCCAGTGACTAGGGCGTCGATAGGAAGATGCCACCAAATGTCGGGTGATTTCAGGTGGGAAGGAGAAGTTTGTCTCTTCAGCCACGTGTCTGTCTCTGAGTAGCTCGCAAGTCATGTCAAGTCAAGTCATGTGATTTATATAGCACGCTACATAACCAGAGGGTCTCAAGGCGCTTGAAAAATGGTGAGGAATAACTTGTCGAATATCCAGGTTTTAAGTTGCTTTCTGAATGATAGGTGGTTTTGAGTGAGGCGAAGGTGAGTGGGGAGTGAATTCCAGGTTTTAGCTGCCAGGTAGGAGAAGGATCTTCCTCCCATGGTGGATTTGTTGATGCGAGGAACAGCAGCAAGGGCTTGGTTGGAAGAGCGTAGCTGGCGGGAGGGGGTGTAGAAGGAGAGTCGCGCATTGAGGCATTCGGGTCCAAGGTCGTAAAGTGCTTTGTGTGCGTGGGTGAGGAGGCGGAATGTTATCCTCTTATTGTCAGGGAGCCAGTGGAGGTTTTTCAGGTGACCAGAGATGTGGTCTTTACGCGGGATGTCTAGTATGAGTCTCGCAGATGCGTTCTGGATGCGTTGTAGTTTTTTCTGGAGTTTTGCGGTGGTACCGGCGTATAGTGTGTTTCTGTAGTCTTGTGATCAATGCGTGGGTGACCGTTTTTCTGGTTTCGGTGGGGATCCAGCGGAATGTTTTTTTGAGCATGCGAAGAATGTTGAAGCAAGATGATGAGACGGCGTTGACTTGTCTGGTCATCGAGAGTGAGGAGTCCAGGATGACGCCCAGGTTCCGTGCGTGGTCTGTTGGGATGGGTGCTTTTCCAAGGGCCGCTGGCCACCAGGAGTCGTCCCAGGCGGAGGGGGAGGTGCCTAAGATAAGGACTTCTGTTTTGTCTGAATTCAGTTTTAGACTGCTGTGTTTCATCCACTCTGCTACTTCTTTCATTCCTTCATGTAGGTTGGTTTTGGCGGTGTTAGGGTCTTTGGTGAGTGAGAGGATCAGTTGAGTGTCATCAGCGTAGGAGATGATATTGAGGTTATGTTGGCGTACGATGGTCGCGAGGGGGCTCATATATACGTTGAAGAGGGTGGGGCTGAGTGAAGATCCTTGTGGTACGCCGCAGATAACTTCAGTGGCTTCTGACTTGAACGGTGGGAGGCGGACTCTCTGAGTTCTTCCGGTAAGGAACGAGGTGATCCAATCGAGTGCTTTTCCTTGTATTCCGATGTTTCTGAGGCGTTGTAACAGGGTGCTATGACAGACTGTGTCGAAGGCTGCCGAGAGGTCGAGTAGGATGAGGGCGACTGTGTCTCCATTGTCCAGTAGTGTTCTAATGTCGTCTGTTGCTGCGATGAGTGCGGTCTCAGTGCTGTGTTTGGCTCGGAAGCCGGACTGTGAAGAGTCGAGAGATTTGTTGGTTTCGAGGAAGGCGGCGAGCTGGTTGTTGACTGCTTTCTCGATGACTTTGGCCGGGAATGGGAGGAGCGAGATGGGGCGGTAGTTTTTGAGTTCGGTGGGGTCAGCTGTGGGTTTTTTCAGAAGGGCGCTGAGTTCGGCGTGTTTCCAGCTTTCCGGGAAGGTGGCGGTGTTGAAGGAGCAGTTGATGACGTCTCGGAGGTGTGGTGCTATGATGGAGTCAGCTTTGTTGAAGATGTGATGAGGGCATGGGTCAGTGGGGGATCCTGAGTGGATGGAGTTCATCAGACGGATGGTGTCCTCCGTGGAGATTGGGTTCCAGTCATTGAGGATTCTCAAGGGGGGTGAAGGTTCGGCATGCGGTTGGGAGGGTTGTTCTCCGGTTTGGTTGTCGAAGCTGTTGTGGATGTCTGCGATTTTGTCGTGGAAGAACGAGGCTAAGGAGTCGCAAAGGGATTGAGAGGGAGTGATGTCGTTGGAGTTGGCAGTGGGGTTGGTAAATTCTTTGACGATGTTGAATAATTCCTTGCTGTTGTGGGCGTTGTTGTCAAGTCTGTCTTTGAATGCGGCTTTCTTGGCTGTCCGGATCAGTTGGTGGTATAAACAGGTGGCGTTTTTGAAGGCGTCCCTGGTGCTGTTGTTTGGGTCTTTTTTCCAAGCCTTCTCAAGGGAGCGACAAAGTTTCTTGGATTTCTTGAGATCATCGTTGAACCAGGGGGCGATTTTGCTGCCTAGTTTGATTTGACGTTTTTTCAAAGGTGCTAGGTTGTCGGCGCTGTTGGTTAGCCATTGAGTGAGGTTAATGGCTGCTTGGTTGGGATCCGATGAGTGGGCAGGAAGGTTTTGAAGAAGCGATGAGGAGATCTGGTCGATGGTGATTTTGTTCCAGTTTCTTCGCAGAGTAGGTTGAGGGTGGTTGTGGGTTGTGGTTTTTTTGTAGACAAAGTGAACGCAGCTGTGGTCCGTCCAGTGGAGAGTTGTGGTGTAACTGAAGGAGATATGTTTGCTGGAGGTGAAGATAGGGTCGAGTGTGTGTCCTGCATAGTGTGTGGGGGTGTTAACTAGTTGTTTGAGTCCGAGGTTAGCGAGATTGTCCAAAAGGGTGGTGGTGTTGTTGTCGTTGTTCTTTTCTAGATGGAAATTGAGGTCTCCCAGTAGAATGTATTCTTCTGAGGGGAGGGCGTGTGGGGTGATGAAGTCAGTGATGTCTTCACTGAATTGTGCTCGGGGTCCTGGCGGTCTGTAGAGGAGGGTGCCTCCGAGTGTGGTATTGGGGTCGGTGTGGATCTGGAAGTGGAGGTGTTCGGCGCTAGCGAGGTTGGCGTCTGAACTGGTCGTGATGTGGATGGTGTTCTTATGGGCGATGGCGATGCCTCCTCCTGTTTGGTTGGTGCGGTCCTTTCGGATGATCTTGTAGTCTTCCGGAATGGCTATGGTGATGTCTGGAGCTGAAGAGGCGTTCATCCAGGTTTCTGTCAGGAAGGCGACGTCTGGAGAGATGGTGTCTAGTAGATTCCAAAGGTCGATGGCATGTTTATGGATCGAGCGGGTGTTAAGCAGGATGCATTTAAGGTGGTTGGTGTCGGGTCTCAGTTTGGTGTTTGTGGATGTGGACTTGGTCTTGGTGCCGTCAAACTTGCAGGAGTTGCATGTAAAGGGTCCATGGGTCTGTCCAGGTGTGGCTTGGGCGCAGTTGGGGAGACGGCCGGGGTTCAGTGCTAAGAGGGTGGAGGCGTCGTATGTAAGGCGGGTGGGCTGGGCATAGCGGGGACCAGGGGGTCTGGCGCTGGGCGCGGGCCAGGCACGGACGGGCGTAGACGGGCTTAGCTTTGGCGCACCTTCGGCGCGCATGGGGCGCGATCGCTGCGCGTTAACGCTGCGCGTAGAAGCATCTGTCATATATGGATAGTGTAGGGGGAGGGGCGAGTTAGGGTCAGCTGGGAGGCGGGGCGGAGGTCAGGGCAGGGAGGGACAGCAACAAAGCACAAAATGGCAGCAGGACAGTAAATGAACCTGAAATGGAGGTACAGTCTGAAACGCGACGCTATGCACAAAATAAACACATGTGTCCAAGCACAAGACAATCCTCCTGGCTGCGCGTTTTAAACAGTGGCACGACGCTAATTAATTACTGTGCACTAATTGGTTCCAAAGCGTCTAGACTATTTCAAGCGCTACAAGTATTAATTAATGCAGACGAGCGGCTGAAATGTAATAAAGCTCGTGGGCGCTGCGAGGTCAATACGGTAAAGGCGCGCTACGTTTACACAGCTGATAGAAATGATATGCTCCTGGGCGCTGCGAAGTCTCTACAGTGATGGCGCGCAGACAGTCAGGGCAGTGCAGAGTCAAGAGGGGCGATGCGGGTGAGCGTCAGCAGATTGGCAATTTAAGAGCAGCGAGAAATGCAGGTGAGCGCTACGATACCGCAGTGTTCAGTACTGGGAGCTGCGAGGGGAGCGACCGTAGCTGAGGGAATCAGGGTGGTCACAGCGTGTGAGTCGGAAGGAAGTGCGTATAGTATCTGTGGGAGGTAGGGTCAGCTGGAAGGCGGGGCGGAGGTCAGGGCAGGGAGGGACAGCAACAAAGCACAAAATGGCAGCAGGACAGTAAATGAACCTGAAATGGAGGTACAGTCTGAAACGCGACGCTATGCACAAAATAAACACATGTGTCTGAGTATCGCGCAGGCTGTCTCTGAGTAACTTTCACGCTGTCTCTGAGTAGCTCACAGCCAGACTCTGAGTAGCTCGCAGGCTGTCTCTGAGTAGCTGAGGTCTCACACTGTAGGTTCAGCAGGCTGTCTCTGAGTAGCTGGTAGGCTGTCTCTGAGTCGCTCGTAGGCTGTCTCTGAGTAGCTGGCAGGCTGTCTCTGAGTAACTGGCAGGCTGTCTCTCAGTAGCTCCCATGCTCTTTCTGAGTAGCTGGCAGGCTGTTTCTTAGTAGCTCGCAGGCTATCTCTGAGTAGCTCTGATCTCACAGTGCAGAAGCAGCATGCTGTATCTGAGTAGCTGGGTGTTGGACTTGGCCCTTCTGGCAGGTTCACCCCTGAACTTTTTGCTTTTTATATGTGACCTGGGGATGGTGATTTTTGGTTTCTGCGCACTTTCACTGTGTCCCAGTGGAAAGTGCGTGCGCACTCTGAGTGCGTGTGGTGAGATTGGCCTGCCCTCCCATAGGAATGCATGGGGAATGTATGTGTCCCTGGTAGTTCCTGATGCGTGGGGTGTTCAGGCTCGAGTGTGGTATGTGCGGACTCGTGTGATTTAATGCTGCGCAATGATGCGTGCGGCGTGTTTGTGTCTAATATGGAAGTGCCACTTCTAAAAGTATGCCTGTCTGTCCAGTGAATGTGCTGGCTTGTGATTGGCTGGAGCTGGCTGGTGTGCCAGGCTCCATGAGTCATGATGGGTCTGCCCGGTGGTGAGTGTTGAGATTAGCATGTGTGATGTGAGGGAGTGGTGCACCTGGGACCTGAAAAGGGCTGGGCTTTCCCCACACAATGCTGGCTCCGCCCCCTGTGGTGCGTCTAATGTCCCTAGCCTGTCCAGTGAAAGGAAAGGGTGATTGAGCACATCAGAGTGCTCCAAAACCAGCTGCGATTGGTTTTTCCCCCACCCTGCACACAGACAAGGGATTCACTGTATAAAAAGGGGATGTGTCCCCTTACAAAATGTTCTCTTCTTGGATCCTTTTCTTGAGGGGGGCTGCTGCTGCTGGGCACCAGGAGGACCGCCACTGGGGTATTGCCTCCCTGCCTAGGAGGACTCTGTGAGCTGGATCCTGGGCCAAGCCTTGCCCCCCAACCCCCTGAAGGACTTGGTGCAGGAATTTGGGGCAATCAGTGCATGAGAAGCGCTTTACTTTCACTTTCTGGAGCCCTACAGCGCCTGGGAGCGCTGGATTTGTCCCTAGCGCTTGAGAGCGCTTTATTTTCCCTCTAGCGCATTATTGTACGCCCTAGCGCTTGGGAGCGCTTTCTCTCAATTTGTTCTAGGCCCCGTTTTATTTATTTATTTAACGGGAGCCCACCCCGTATTGAGGAGAACGACTTCACCGCCGCAGCCCAGGAGTGTGCAGAGACGTTGCCGGGCCGCTGCCAGCGCGACCCGGAAGTGCCCCAGCCTGCCCCGGAAGAGGAGGCTGGAAGTCCCGCCTTCGCCGCCGCAGCGCGAGGAAAGGAGAGGCGGCTGAAGGTGCAGGCGGGGCTCCGTGGTGAAAGAAGAGCCCCGCACTGCCCACAAGAAGAAGCCCAAAAGCCGACGTCCCTCTCCCGGGGCTCCCAAGAGCGAGGGAGAGCCCCGGGGTGCAGCCGAGCCCCGCGAGTGCTACTGACCCGCAGGGAGGTGGAGGCAGGAGGACCCGAGGCGCACTGTCAGCGCCGCCCCTGAGAGACAGAGGAGCGGCCTCGGATGCCCCGGTGAGTGGGGTTCGGGGTTGTGTGTTGAAGAGGGGGGCGTCGGGGCACATTGCCGGTGCCTGCCCCTCCCCGCCATCAAGAAGACATTTGTTGCGAGCCCTGGGAGGCTCCTGGGCCAAATTGGATCTTCAGTCCCCCGAGAGGGACTCCGACGAAGGGGCCATCTTGGTGAAGAGCCCACGAAGGCTCTTGGGGGCATTTGTGTATTTCGAGTCCCCAGAGGGGGGACAGCAACGTCGGGGGTAATTGCCTCATTGTTTATTCAGAGCCTGAGAGGCTCAGGGGCACCACTGTTCTTTAAAGGCCCCGTGGGTGACCGGGCATTTATTTGTCTTGAGCCTGAAAGGCTCCACCGGCAAAGGGGGCATTTTGTATCACAAGTCCCCAGAGGGGGGACTCCAACATCGGGGGCCTTATTGTTCAGAGCCTGCAAGGCTCACAGGTGATTCTGGGCCCCCTTGGTTGTTTATAGAGTCCCACAGGAGAGCCAGGCTCAGTTCTTACAGCTGCCCAGCACTTAGTGGGCAGCTGCTCCGTTTAGGCCCCTGACATTTGGGACAGTCACTGGTTGTGGCCTAAGGTGATTTCTGCGGATGTACGTCATTACGACGCACACTTTTACAACGCGTTCCATTACAACGCGGTTGTAACAACGCAAGTCGTTACAACGACTTGCGTTGGGGGGGTGCAAATAAAAAAATTATAATTTACTATTCCAACACCAGTCCCCGTGGATAGTAGGGAAGGTGTTGGGATAGTAAATTAAATGATTTACTATCCTTGAGCGCCCCATAGCGCAATTCGTTGTAACTACTTTCGTTGTTATGACCGCGTCGTAATGGAACGGCGTTGTAAAGGTTGCGTCGTAAACGTTGCATACCGATTTCTGCGCAATTGTGCTTTTTCCTACACCGCTGAATGTATGTTTATGCATCATGTGTTTTTCCCTACACCTCTGAATGTTGTGATGCATCATGTGTAATGTTCCTATGCTTATACCCCTACAGGTATTGTCATACTTAGGTGCTTGTTCTTTCTAGTATAGGTGTTGCTAGTAAGGTTCTGGTTCCCTGCATGACATTCTCCTAAGGTGGTTAGGGTTGCGTAGGTGGTACTTACCTGTTACCAGTAGTTACTGGTTGTGTGCTCTATTTTTATATTTTGTGCTACATTTGCTATTTGATGCTACAAGTGTTCTATGTGCTAATTACTATTCCTACAAGTGCTAATTCTACCAAGTACTAAGTCTAAAAGTGCTGATTCCTGACAGTGGTCCAGGTGGTCCTGTCTTGTACATATCCCTTGTAAATTCTGCCCGTGCCTGTTGGCACATTGTAAAGTGTGTGTTTTTATCTAATGTGTTTGCTATAATACAAAGGCTATTTTTATACATAACCTTGTGTGGAGTTTCCTTTGTGGTGGGCCTTGGGTGTTGTTGCTGGGGGTGCGCACGCAAACGCTTAACTCACATTGCCTCTGAGTTTAGCCTTACTGCTCGTGTCACGTTACCGAGGGGGTGAGTAGGGGTTATCTTGGCGTGTAACTCCCTTGCCCTGACTTAGAGTGGTGGTCTCTGACTGACTTTGGCGCGAGCCCTGGCCAGCCGGGATCCCATTTCTAACATTGGCGGCAGCGAAAAGGATAAGGATTGCGTTTGCGTTGTACCGCAGTAGCAACTGGCCGCACCACAAAAGTCTGCATTTTTAGATAAATCACATTTTGGGGGATTATTGTTTTTGAAGTTCCATTATTTCTTCTCCTAAGAGTGTCATTTTCAAATAGTGTCCAGTACATTTGTTCCCCGCCCCGCTCCCAGAGTTTGGTACCTGTGTCACGTGCGGTCAGGTTGAGAAATCAGGGGTGGTAGAAACTGCCTTACCAGTCCGAGGGGGGGGTTGTGTGGATGAATGGTGTGTGGCACTAGACAAGTGAGTGTGAGTTCTCTAGGGTAGAGAGCTTGCTGAATCCTTTGTGAATTGTGTACTCCTGTGTTAAGCTCAGACCCCTAGGTTCCCTATGTAATCTTTTCTCTAGAACGTCTGACAGAATGGAGCCTGCTTTTGATTTCTGTGATCTGTTTAGATACAGTATGGGAGAGTTGGTAAGGTTCTGTGAAGAGAGAGACATAGGGGTGGATGAGTCAGACACTCAGTCCGAACGTAGGAGCAGCCTGATCCTATGGCAAAAGGGTCAGTGGGATCTTGAGCGCGGTGAGGAGGGAGAAGATGACAGTGAATGGGCACCAGCAGATAGAGAAGACCCCATAGATAGGGAGTCCCTTGCTGGGTCCAGCGTAGGAGGCGGTGTCTCATCCCTTTTCCTGTCTCCAGAGGAGTGGGAAGATAGGAGGAGAGAAAGGGAGCACCAGCTGGCTTTAGAAAAGCTCAGGCTAGAGCATGCCCAGGCTATGGCACAGCTGGGCATTAGAAAGCAACAGCTAGAGACTGAGAGGGTCTTAGCGCTGGAGAGGATAGAGGAGGCTGAGAGGGCCTTCACCAGAGAGAAATTACCTCTGGAGGGTAGACTATCCCCTGCGCGCAGTTTTAACTTTCTGGACTCCCCAGGGAGGGTTGAGTCCAGTGGTGGCAGCAATATGGACTCCATTGCAGGAAGTCCCATCCCCAGTTCCCAGAGTACGGTACCTGTTTCCTAAGAGGAGGAGTTAAGGTTGAAGTTCAGGGACAGTAAGAAACTGTCTCACCAGTTTTGGGAGGAGTTTGAGGATGAATGTTGTGGAGCACTGTGGGCTTGGGTAGAGGTTCACACTGACTCTGATTTTGACATTCTGCTTAATATGGTTCTCAAAGAGCAGGTGCTCAGTTGTTGTTTGCCAGGGTTGCGCCAACACCTGTTGGGGTGTGGATTGTCTGAGGCATGTGAGCTTGCAGATGAAGCAGACCGCTGGGAGAGTGCAAGAGGTTCTTTAGAGTCATTAGTGAGTGATTCCAAAAGTAGTGGTTCAGGTATCTTCCAGCCCAGCGCGGTGGAAGAGGCTCAGTGTAGCCCAGCTAGGTCCAGAGTAGCGAGAGGGGTGTAGAGGCTTAGTACCTGGCTCAGTGGAGCAGGAGTCAGTGGGTGGCTGAGAGTCCCCAGATGCCCGAAGCCCTATCTCAGAACCTGGGTGGTTTCATGAGGGAACACCAGGTTGGGGACCTAGGCTGTCCTGTTAGTACACTTGAGGAGGGTCTCCTAGTGTCTAAGGAACCTGGAGCGTCTGTAACCAGAGCTCCAGAGGTTCCAGTGTCCGGCAGTGCTACTCCAGTTGGGAGGGCACAGGAGTCCGAAGTGAGGAGTGATTGGGGGATGAGTTCCCCAGTGGAAGAACCAGTGGGTCAGGGACTACCCAGTTGGGCTGAGTTCCCGTGTAGTGACCATGGTGACACCACTTCTGGTCTGGGGGATCTTCGCACCCTGTCAGGTGGACAGGGAGCGGGAGATCTGCGCCAGACAGACAGTCACACAACACATGAGTCATGTGTCAGCCTCAGGGGGGTGGTGTGGGAATCCCCAGAAGTCCTGGAGTGCCAGGCAATTGTTCCACCAAAGGTCTAGACCAGAGGTTGGAAGGCCAGGTTCAGGATCCGCCTGACCTGAAGGGTAGGACGTCTGTAACCAGCGTCCTGACCGGTTCATCTTCCAGGGGTACCCCTCCAGCTTGGAGGGTGCTGAACTCTGGAAGGGGGTGCAGAGGGTGGGAGAGCCCGCCTCTGACCCCGGTGCAAACTGAGGGGTTAAACCCTAGGTTGGGAGAATGGCGTTGTAAGGGTACCCCTCGCTGGAGGTGGAGGAACCCTAGAAGAAGAGGTAGGGGGAGGAGAGCCTTCCCTGAGACTCCTGGTCCACCTGAGGGTGTAGACCCTAGGCTGGAGAACCAGTGGCAGTCTGGCCCTGTCTTGCAGACAGGAAGAGTGGAGAATGGCTCCTATGTACCAGGGGTTACTACCCCCACTCTGTGAATAAGCAGGGACCAGTGGCACCTGGGTGGCCCAGGGCCTGGTCCTGGCCGCGGACAGCTTGGTAGTACCAGTGGGGTAGCCCAGTTGTTCCAGGTAGTGTTTCTGGAAGGAACCCGCTGGGTTCACCGTGGCGTAGAACCGGAGGGTGTCCCTGCAGTTGCGGATCCGCGTCCGTGTTCTATCGCCCCAAGCAGGGAAGCCCATCACGGTGGTGATTGGTCTACTCTGCGTTTTGGCTGGAGGGGGGTTGTGTTGGACTTGGCCCTTCTGGCAGGTTCACCACTGAACTTTTTGCTTTTTATATGTGACCTGGGGATGGTGATTTTTGGTTTCTGCGCACTTTCACTGTGTCCCAGTGGAAGGTGCGTGCGCACTCTGAGTGCGTGTGGTGAGATAGGCCTGCCCTCCCATAGGAATGCATGGGGAATGTATGTGTCCCTGGTAGTTCCTGATGCGTGGGATGTGCAGGCTCGAGTCTGGTATGTGCGGACTCTTGTGATTGAATGCTGCGCAATGATGCGTGCGGCGTGTTTGTGTCTAATATGGAAGTGCCACTTCTAGAAGTGTGCCTGTCTGTGCAGTGAATGTGCTGGCTTGTGATTGGCTGGAGCTGGCTGGTGTGCCAGGCTCCATGAGTCATGATGGGTCTGCCCCGGTGGTGAGTGTTGAGATTAGCATGTGTGATGTGAGGGAGTGGTGACCCTGGGACCTGAATAGGGCTAAGCTTTCCCCACACAATGCTGGCTCCGCCCCCTGTGGTGCGTCTAATGTCCCTAGCCTGTCCAGTGAAAGGAAAGAGTGGTTGAGCACATCAGAGTGCTCCAAAACCAGCTGCGACTGGTTTTTCCCCCACCCTGCACACAGACAAGGGATTCACTGTATAAAAAGGGGCTGTGTCCCATTACAAAATGTTCTCTTCTTGGATCCTTTCCTTGAGGGGGGCTGCTGCTGCTGGGCACCAGGAGGACCGCCACTGGGGGATTGCCTCCCTGCCTAGGAGGACTCTGTGAGCTGGATCCTGGGCCCAGCCTTGCCCCCCCCCACCCCCTGAAGGACTTGGTGCAGGTATTTGGGGGCATCAGCGCACGAGGAGCGCTTTACTTTCACTTTCTGGAGCCCTACAGCGCCTGGGAGCGCTGGATTTGCCCCTAGCGCTTGAGAGCGCTTTATTTTCCCTCTAGCACGTTATTGTCCGCTTTTCTCTCAATTTGTTCTAGGCCCCGTTTTATTTATTTATTTAACGAGAGCCCATCCCGTATTGAGGAGAACGACTTCACCACCGCAGCCCAGGAGTGTGCAGAGACGTTGCCAGGCCGCTGCCAGCGCGACCCGGAAGTGCCCCAGCCTGCCCCGGAAGAGGAGGCGGAAGTCCCGCCTTCGCCGCCGAAGCACGAGGAAAGGAGAGGCGGCTGAAGGTGCAGGCGGGGCTCCGTGGTGAAAGAAGAGCCCCGCACTGCTCACAAGAAGAATCCCAAAAGCCAACGTCCCTCCCCCGGGGCTCCCAAGAGCGAGGGAGAGCCCTGGGGTGCAGCCGAGCCCCGCGAGTGCAACTGACCCGCAGGGAGGTGGAGGCAGGAGGACCCGAGGCGCACTGTCAGCGCCGCCCCTGAGAGACAGAGGAGCGGCCTCGGATGCCCCGGTGAGTGGGGTTTGGGGTTGTGTGTTGAATAGGGGGGCGTCGGGCACATTGCCAGTGCCTGCCCCTCGCCGCCAGCAAGAAGACATTTGTTGCGAGCCCTGGGAGGCTCCTAGGCCAAATTGGATTTACAGTCCCCCTAGAGGGACTCTGACGAAGGGGCCATCTTGGTGAAGAGCCCACGAAGGCTCTTGGGGGCATTTGTGTATTTCGAGTCCCCAGAGGGGGGACTCCAACGTCCGGGGTAATTGCCTCATTGTTTATTCAGAGCCTGAGAGGCTCAGGGGGCACCACTGTTCTCTAAAGGCCCTGTGGGGGCCCGGGCATTTATTTGTTTTGAGCCTGAAAGGCTCACAGGTGGTTCTGGGCCCCCTTGGTTATTTATAGAGTCCCACAGGAGAGCCAGGAGGCACGCTGGTGCCAGGCTCAGTTCTTACAGCTGCCCAGCACTTAGCAGGCAGCTGCTCCGTTTAGGCCCCTGACATTTGAGACAGTCACTGTTTGTGGCCAAAGGTGATTTCTGCGCAATTGTGCTTTTTCCTACACCGCTGAATGTATGTTTATGCATCATGTGTTTTTCCCTACACCTCTGAATGTTGTGATGCATCATGTGTAATGTTCCTATGCCTATACCCCAAAATGTATTGTGATACTTAGGTGGTTGTAGTACAGGTGTTGCTAGTAAGGTTCTGGTTCCCTGTGTGACATTCTCCTAAGGTGGTTAGGGTTGCGTAGGTGGTACTTACCTGTTACCAGTAGTTACTGGTTGTGTCCTCTATTTTTATATTTTGTGCTACATTTGCTATTTGATGCTACAAGTGTTCTATGTGCTAATTACTATTCCTACAAGTGCTAATTCTACCAAGTACTAAGTTCTAAAAGTGCATATTCCTGACAGTGGTCCAGGTGGCCGTGTCTTGTACATATGCCCTGTAAATTCTGCCCGTGCCTCTGGCACATTGTAAAGTGTGTGTTTTATCTAATGTGTTTGGTATAATACAAAGGCTATTTTTATATATAACCTTGTGTGGAGTTTCCTTTGTGGTGGGTCCTGGGTGTTGTTTCTGGGGTGCGTGCGCAAATACTTAACTCACATTGCCTCCGAGTTTAGTCTTGCTGCTCGCGCCACGTTACCTAGAGGGTGAGCAGGGGTTATCTTGGCGTGTAACTCCCTTGCCCTGACTTGGGAGTGGTGGTCTCTGACTGACTTTGGCGCAAGCCTTGGCCAGCCTGGGATCCCATTTCTAACACTGGGGTCTCACAGTTCAGGAGCAGCATGCTGTCTCCGAGTACCGTGCAGGCTCTCTCTGAGTAGCTCGCAGGCTGTCTCTGAGTAGCTCGCAGGCTGTCTCTGAGTAGCTCGCAGGATGTCTCTGAGTAGCTCACAGGATGTCTCTGAGTAGCTCGCAGGATGTCTCTGAGTAGCTCGCAGGCTGTTTCTGAGTAGCTCGCAGGCTGTTTCTGAGTAGCTCGCAGGCTGTTTCTGAGTAGCTCGCAGGCTGTCTCTGAGAAGCTCGCACGCTGTCTCTGAGTAGCTCGCAGGCTCTCTCTGAGTAACTTGCAGGCTGTCTCTGAGTAGCTCACAGACTGTCTCTGAGTAGCTCGCAGGCTACCTCTGAGTAACTTGCAGGCTGTCTCTGAGTAGCTTGCAGGCTGTCTCTGAGTAGCTCGCAGGCTGCCTCTGAGTAACTTGCAGGCTGTCTCTGAGTAGCTTGCAGGCTGTCTCGGAGTAGCTCACAGACTGCCTCTGAGTAGCTCACAGACTGCCTCTGAGTAGCTTGCAGGCTGTCTCTGAGTAGCTCGCAGGCTGTCTCTGAGTAGCTTGCAGGCTGTCTCTGAGTAGCTTGCAGGCTGTCTCTGAGTAGCTCACAGACTGTCTCTGAGTAGCTCGCAGGCTGCCTCTGAGTAACTTGCAGGCTGTCTCTGAGTAGCTTGCAGGCTGTCTCGGAGTAGCTCACAGACTGCCTCTGAGTAGCTCGCAGGCTGTCTCTGAGTAGCTCACAGACTGCCTCTGAGTAGCTTGTAGGCTGTCTCGGAGTAGCTCACAGACTGCCTCTGAGTAGCTCGCAGGCTGTCTCTGAGTAGCTCACAGACTGTTTTTGAGTAGCTTGCAGGCTGTCTCGGAGTAGCTCACAGACTGCCTCTGAGTAGCTCGCAGGCTGTCTTTGAGTAGCTCACAGACTGCCTCTGAGTAGCTTGCAGACTGTCTCTGAGTAGCTCACAGACTGCCTCTGAGTAGCTCGCAGGCTGTCTCTGAGTAGGTTGCAGGCTGTCTCGGAGTAGCTCACAGACTGCCTCTGAGTAGCTTGCAGACTGTCTCTGAGTAGCTCACAGACTGCCTCTGAGTAGCTCGCAGGCTGTCTCTGAGTAGCTCGCAGGCTGTCTCTGAGTAGCTCACAGACTGCCTCTGAGTAGCTTGCAGACTGTCTCTGAGTAGCTCACAGACTGCCTCTGAGTAGCTCACAGACTGTCTCTGAGTAGCTTGCAGGCTGTCTCGGAGTAGCTCACAGACTGCCTCTGAGTAGCTCGCAGGCTGTCTTTGAGTAGCTCACAGACTGCCTCTGAGTAGCTTGCAGGCTGTCTCTGAGTAGCTCACAGACTGCCTCTGAGTAGCTCGCAGGCTGCCTCTGAGTAGCTCACAGACTGCCTCTGAGTAGCTCGCAGGCTGTCTCTGAGTAGCTCGCAGGCTGTCTCTGAGTAGCTCACAGACTGCCTCTGAGTAGCTTGCAGACTGTCTCTGAGTAGCTCACAGACTGCCTCTGAGTAGCTCACAGACTGTCTCTGAGTAGCTTGCAGGCTGTCTCGGAGTAGCTCACAGACTGCCTCTGAGTAGCTCGCAGGCTGTCTTTGAGTAGCTCACAGACTGCCTCTGAGTAGCTTGCAGGCTGTCTCTGAGTAGCTCACAGACTGCCTCTGAGTAGCTCGCAGGCTGTCTCTGAGTAGCTCACAGACTGCCTCTGAGTAGCTCGCAGGCTGTCTCTGAGTAGCTCACAGACTGCCTCTGAGTAGCTCGCAGGCTGTCTCTGAGTAGCTCACAGACTGCCTCTGAGTAGCTCGCAGGCTGTCTCTGAGTAGCTCACAGACTGCCTCTGAGTAGCTCGCAGGCTGTCTCTGAGTAGCTCACAGACTGCCTCTGAGTAGCTTGCAGACTGTCTCTGAGTAGCTCACAGACTGCCTCTGAGTAGCTCACAGACTGTCTCTGAGTAGCTTGCAGGCTGTCTCGGAGTAGCTCACAGACTGCCTCTGAGTAGCTCGCAGGCTGTCTTTGAGTAGCTCACAGACTGCCTCTGAGTAGCTTGCAGGCTGTCTCTGAGTAGCTCACAGACTGCCTCTGAGTAGCTCGCAGGCTGTCTCTGAGTAGCTCACAGACTGCCTCTGAGTAGCTCGCAGGCTGTCTCTGAGTAGCTCACAGACTGCCTCTGAGTAGCTCGCAGGCTGTCTCTGAGTAGCTCACAGACTGCCTCTGAGTAGCTCGCAGGCTGTCTCTGAGTAGCTCACAGACTGCCTCTGAGTAGCTCGCAGGCTGTCTCTGAGTAGCTCACAGACTGCCTCTGAGTAGCTTGCAGACTGTCTCTGAGTAGCTCACAGACTGCCTCTGAGTAGCTCGCAGGCTGTCTCTGAGTAGGTTGCAGGCTGTCTCGGAGTAGCTCACAGACTGCCTCTGAGTAGCTTGCAGACTGTCTCTGAGTAGCTCACAGACTGCCTCTGAGTAGCTCGCAGGCTGTCTCTGAGTAGCTCGCAGGCTGTCTCTGAGTAGCTCACAGACTGCCTCTGAGTAGCTTGCAGACTGTCTCTGAGTAGCTCACAGACTGCCTCTGAGTAGCTCACAGACTGTCTCTGAGTAGCTTGCAGGCTGTCTCGGAGTAGCTCACAGACTGCCTCTGAGTAGCTCGCAGGCTGTCTTTGAGTAGCTCACAGACTGCCTCTGAGTAGCTTGCAGGCTGTCTCTGAGTAGCTCACAGACTGCCTCTGAGTAGCTCGCAGGCTGCCTCTGAGTAGCTCACAGACTGCCTCTGAGTAGCTCGCAGGCTGTCTCTGAGTAGCTCGCAGGCTGTCTCTGAGTAGCTCACAGACTGCCTCTGAGTAGCTTGCAGACTGTCTCTGAGTAGCTCACAGACTGCCTCTGAGTAGCTCACAGACTGTCTCTGAGTAGCTTGCAGGCTGTCTCGGAGTAGCTCACAGACTGCCTCTGAGTAGCTCGCAGGCTGTCTTTGAGTAGCTCACAGACTGCCTCTGAGTAGCTTGCAGGCTGTCTCTGAGTAGCTCACAGACTGCCTCTGAGTAGCTCGCAGGCTGTCTCTGAGTAGCTCACAGACTGCCTCTGAGTAGCTCGCAGGCTGTCTCTGAGTAGCTCACAGACTGCCTCTGAGTAGCTCGCAGACTGCCTCTGAGTAGCTCGCAGGCTGTCTCTGAGTAGCTCACAGACTGCCTCTGAGTAGCTTGCAGACTGTCTCTGAGTAGCTCACAGACTGCCTCTGAGTAGCTCACAGACTGTCTCTGAGTAGCTTGCAGGCTGTCTCGGAGTAGCTCACAGACTGCCTCTGAGTAGCTCGCAGGCTGTCTTTGAGTAGCTCACAGACTGCCTCTGAGTAGCTTGCAGGCTGTCTCTGAGTAGCTCACAGACTGCCTCTGAGTAGCTCGCAGGCTGCCTCTGAGTAGCTCACAGACTGCCTCTGAGTAGCTCGCAGGCTGTCTCTGAGTAGCTCGCAGGCTGTCTCTGAGTAGCTCACAGACTGCCTCTGAGTAGCTTGCAGACTGTCTCTGAGTAGCTCACAGACTGCCTCTGAGTAGCTCACAGACTGTCTCTGAGTAGCTTGCAGGCTGTCTCGGAGTAGCTCACAGACTGCCTCTGAGTAGCTCGCAGGCTGTCTTTGAGTAGCTCACAGACTGCCTCTGAGTAGCTTGCAGGCTGTCTCTGAGTAGCTCACAGACTGCCTCTGAGTAGCTCGCAGGCTGTCTCTGAGTAGCTCACAGACTGCCTCTGAGTAGCTCGCAGGCTGTCTCTGAGTAGCTCACAGACTGCCTCTGAGTAGCTCGCAGGCTGTCTCTGAGTAGCTCACAGACTGCCTCTGAGTAGCTCGCAGGCTGTCTCTGAGTAGCTCACAGACTGCCTCTGAGTAGCTCGCAGGCTGTCTCTGAGTAGCTCACAGACTGCCTCTGAGTAGCTCACAGACTGTCTCTGAGTAGCTCGCAGGCTGTCTCGGAGTAGCTCACAGACTGCCTCTGAGTAGCTCGCAGGCTGTCTTTGAGTAGCTCACAGACTGCCTCTGAGTAGCTTGCAGGCTGTCTCTGAGTAGCTCACAGACTGCCTCTGAGTAGCTCGCAGGCTGTCTCTGAGTAGCTCACAGACTGCCTCTGAGTAGCTCGCAGGCTGTCTCTGAGTAGCTGGGGTCTCACAGTGCAGGAGCTGTAGGCTGGCACCCTTACCTGAATACATGATATGCTCCCCTCACGACTCTTCTCTCTCCTCCTGTTCCTTCTCTCGTCTCCTCTCCCCCTGTTTCTTCTCTCTTCTCCTTTCCTCCTGCCCCTTCTTCTTTTCCTCTCCTCCAGTTCCTTCTCTCGTCTCCTTTTCTCCTGCCCCTTCTCTCTCACCACCTTTCCTCCCACGTGCTCCCTCCTCTCCTACCTGTTCGCCTCCTCGCAGTCCTCTCCTCTGCCCTAGCTCCGCCCCTTCTCTCCTCCTCTTGCTCTCTTTCTCCTCCCTTCTCCCCGCCTCCCGTGCCTTCTCTCTTCTCCTCTACTCCTGTTCCTTCTCTCTTCTCCTCCTGTCCCTCCTCTGTTCTCCCTCCTTCTGCTCCTCTTCTCTTCTCCTCTCCCCAAATTCCTTCTCTCTTCTCCTCTCCTCTAGTCCCTTCTCTCTTCTCCTCTCCTCCAGTTCCTTTTCTCTTTCCCTCTCTCCCAGTTCCTTCTCTCTTTTCCTTTTCTCTTTTCCTCTCCTCCTGTTCTTTCTCTCTTCTCCCTCCTCCTGTCATTTTTCTCTTCTCCCTCCTCCTGTTCCTTCTCTCTTCTCCCTCCTCCTGTTCCTTCTCTCTTCTCCCTTCTTCTGTCCCTTCTCTCTTCTCCCTCCTGTTCCTTCTCTCTACTCCATCCTTCTGTCCCTTCTCTCTTCTCCCTCCTTCTGTCCCTTCTCTCTTCTCCCTCCTGTTCCTTCTCTCTTCTCATCTCCTCCTGTTTCTTCTCTCTTCTCCGTTTCTCCTGCCCCTTCTCTCTCACCACCTTTCCCTCCCACGTGCTCCTTCCTCTCCTGTTTGCCTCCTCACTGTGCTCACCTCCTTCTTCTTTCTTTCTCCTCCTCCTTCTCCTCCCGTCTTCCCTCCTTCTCTCTGTCTCTTCCCTTTTCTCCTCCTTCTCTCCTCCTCCTGCTCTCTTTCTCCTCCCCTTCTCTCTGTCTCCTCCCTTCTCTCCTCCCCTCCTTCTCTCCTCCTCCTCCTTCTCTCCTCCTCCTCCTTCTCTCCTCCTCCTCCTTCTCTCCTCCTCCTCCTCATCCTCCTTCTCTCCTCCTCCTCCTTCTCTCCTCCTCCTCCTCCTCCTCCTTCTCTCCTCCTCCTTCTCTCCTCCTCCTCCTTCTCTCCTCCTCCTTCTCTCCTCCTCCTTCTCTCCTCCTCCTTCTCTTTCTCCTCCTTCTCTCCTCCTCCTTCTCTCTTTCTCCTCCTCCCTTCTCTCCTCCTTCTCTCCTCCTCCTCCTCTCCTCCTCCTTCTCTCCTCCCCTCCCCTCCCTCCCTCCCTCCCTCCCCCGCCTGCGCTCCCTCCTCTCGCTGCAGTCCTCGGTGCGGGGGCAGCGGATGCTCGGGGTCCTGGAGGGCGGACGGACCTGGGGGGAGAGAGATCCGGGTGAGCGCCGAGAGGAGGCTTCGAGGCGCTGCGGAGCGGGCACCGGGCGAGCTGCAGGTCCGTCCGTGGGGGAGAGTTGGGGGGCTCCAGCAGAGGTGGGGCAGCTTCTTCCTTCATGGGGGGCCCCAGAGGTCACCAGCGGACATGAGATGGACGAAGGGACAGCGAGTGCTAAATGGCGCTAGGGCTGCTTCGAGGCACTAGAGGGTGAAGCCTGGCAGAAGCCCCCAACAGAGCGCCAGGAGAAGCGCCCAGAGTGGCAGGAGGCGCTAGGAGGGCACAGAGTGGCAGGAGGCGCTAGAAGAGCACAGAGTGGCAGGAGGCGCTAGACGCGGCCAGAGGGGCAGGAGGCGCTAGACGCGGCCAGAGGGGCAGGAGGCGCTAGACGCGGCCAGAGTGGCAGGAGCGCTAGAAGGGCACAGAGTGGCAGGAGGCCCTAGAAGCGCCAAGAGTGGCAGGAGGCGCTAGGAGGCACAGAGTGGCAGGAGGCGCTAGAAGGGCCCAGAGTGGCAGGAGGCGCTAGAAGCGCCCAGAGTGGCAGGAGGCGCTAAAGGCGGCCAGAGGGGCAGGAGGCGCTAGACGCGGCCAGAGTGGCAGGAGGCGCTAGAAGGGCCTAGAGTGGCAGGAGGCGCTAGAAGGGCCCAGAGTGGCAGGAGGCGCTAGACGCGGCCAGAGGGGCAGGAGGCACTAGAAGCGTCCAGAGTGGCAGGAGGCGCTAGAAGGGCCCAGAGTGGCAGGAGGCGCTAGACGCGGCCAGAGTGGCAGGAGGCGCTAGAAGGGCACAGAGTGGCAGGAGGCGCTAGAAGCGCCCAGAGTGGCAGGAGGCGCTAGAAGCGCCCAGAGTGGCAGGAGGCGCTAGAAGGGCCTAGAGTGGCAGGAGGCGCTAGAAGGGCCCAGAGTGGCAGGAGGCGCTAGAAGGGCCTAGAGTGGCAGGAGGCGCTAGAAGGGCCCAGAGGTGGCAGGAGGCGCTAGAAGGGCCCAGAGTGGCAGGAGGCGCTAGAAGGGTCCAGAGTGGCAGGAGGCGCTATGCTGTAGACGGCCCCAGAGGTGCCCGGGCAGCGGTGGGGGACGCTGGGGGGGGGGGGGGCCGGGGGCGAGGTGCCTTGCGGGGGCTCGGGGGGCATGGTGAGGCAGGCGCTAGAGGTCCTCGGTCTGGAGACCCCCCCGATCCCGTGGGCAGGAGACCCCGGATATGCCGATGGAGAGGGCAGCCGGGGGGCTGTGGCAGGCGGTCATCGAGGCGCCCAGGGCGAGGGCAGCGAGGAGTCGAGGCGCCCCGGACCGCAGAAGCGCCTAGAGGCGGCTGAGGACAGCGGAGGAGCCGCGGAGCCATGTGGTGCCTTCACTGCGCCTCGGACAAGACCCCCGGCCTCCTGCAGCAGAAGCTCCGGCACTGGTGAGAGGGAGGGGGGGGGGAGGGAGGGGGAGAGGGGGTACCGGGGGGGCCCAGGGGAGGGGGCAGGGGGGCGCTCCAGCACTGCTGGTGCCAGCCTCCTCCAGGTCAGCCCCAACTCTGCCTCCTTCAAAAAACTGCGATGTCCCCTCCAGTGACCATCACGTCGCCTCACTGTCCCCACCGGTGACCATCCTTGCACCTCACTGTCCCCACCAGTGACCATCCCTGCACCTCACTGTCCCCACCAGTGACCATCCCTGCACCTCACTGTCCTTACCAGTGACCATCTCTGCACCTCACTGTCCTTACCAGTGACCATCCCTGCACCTCACTGTCCCCAGCAGTGACCATCCCTGCACCTCACTGTCCCCACCAGTGACCATCACGTCGCCTCACTGTCCCCACCAGTAACCATCTCTGCACCTCACTGTCCCCACCAGTGACCATCTCTGCACCTCACTGTCCTTACCAGTCACCATCCCTGCACCTCACTGTCCCCAGCAGTGACCATCCCTGCACCTCACTGTCCCCTCCAGTGACCATCCCTGCACCTCACTGTCCCCACTAGTGGCCATCTCTTCACCTCACTGTCCCCGCCAGTGACCATCCCTGCACCTCACTGTCCCCACCAGTGACCATCCCTGCACCTCACTGTCCCCACTAGTGGCCATCTCTTTTCCTCACTGTACCCAGCAAAGACCATCTCTTCACCTCGCTGTCTCACCAGTGACCATCTCTGCGCCTCACTGTCCCCAACAGTGACCATCCTTGCACCTCACTGTCCCCATCAGTGACCATCTCTTCACCTCACTGTCCCCACCAGTGACCATCCCTGCACCTCACTGTCCCCACCAGTGACCATTCCTGCACCTCACTGTCCCCAGCAGTGACCATCCCTGCACCTCACTGGCCCCACCAGTGACCATCCCTGCACCTCACTGTCCCCACCAGTGACCATCTCTTCTCCTCACTGTCCCCACCAGTGACCATCCCTGCACCTCACTGTCCCCAGCAGTGACCATCCCTGCACCTCACTGTCCCCACCAGTGTCCATCTCTGCACCTCACTGTCCTTACCAGCGACCATCCCTGCACCTCACTGTCCCCAGCAGTGACCATCCCTGCACCTCACTGTCCCCACCAGTGACCATCTCTGCACCTCACTGTCCTTACCAGCGACCATCCCTGCACCTCACTGTCCCCAGCAGTGACCATCCCTGCACCTCACTGTCCCCACCAGTGACCATCCCTGCCCCTCACTGTCCCCACTAGTGGCCATCTCTTCACCTCACTGTCCCCACCAGTGACCATCCCTGCACCTCATTGTCCCCACTAGTGGCCATCTAGTTTCCACACTGTACCCACTAGTGACCATCTCTTCACCTCGCTATCCCCACCAGTGACCATCTCTGCACCTCACTGTCCCCAGCAGTGACCATCCCTGCACCTCACTGTCCCCACCAGTGACCATCCCTGCACCTCACTGTCCCCAGCAGTGACCATCCCTGTACCTCACTGTCCCCACCAGTGACCATCTCTGCACCTCACTGTCCTTACCAGCGACCATCCCTGCACCTCACTGTCCCCAGCAGTGACCATCCCTGCACCTCACTGTCCCCACCAGTGACCATCCCTGCACCTCACTGTCCCCACTAGTGGCCATCTCTTCACCTCACTGTCCCCGCCAGTGACCATCCCTGCACCTCACTGTCCCCACCAGTGACCATCCCTGCACCTCACTGTCCCCACTAGTGGCCATCTCTTTTCCTCACTGTACCCAGCAAAGACCATCTCTTCACCTCGCTGTCTCACCAGTGACCATCTCTGCACCTCACTGTCCCCAACAGTGACCATCCTTGCACCTCACTGTCCCCACCAGTGACCATCTCTTCACCTCACTGTCCCCACCAGTGACCATCCCTGCACCTCACTGTCCCCACCAGTGACCATTCCTGCACCTCACTGTCCCCAGCAGTGACCATCCCTGCACCTCACTGTCCCCACCAGTGACCATCCCTGCACCTCACCGTCCCCACCAGTGACCATCTCTTCTCCTCACTGTCCCCACCAGTGACCATCCCTGCACCTCACTGTCCCCAGCAGTGACCATCCCTGCACCTCACTGTCCCCACCAGTGTCCATCTCTGCACCTCACTGTCCTTACCAGTGACCATCCCTGCACCTCACTGTCCCCAGCAGTGACCATCCCTGAACCTCACTGTCCCCACCAGTGACCATCTCTGCACCTCACTGTCCTTATCAGCGACCATCCCTGCACCTCACTGTCCCCAGCAGTGACCATCCCTGCACCTCACTGTCCCCAGCAGTGACCATCCCTGCACCTCACTGTCCCCACCAGTGACCATCTCTTCACCTCACTGTCCCCGCCAGTGACCATCCCTGCACCTCACTGTCCCCACCAGTGACCATCCCTGCACCTCACTGTCCCCACTAGTGGCAATCTCTTTTCCTCACTGTACCCAGCAAAGACCATCTCTTCACCTCGCTGTCTCACCAGTGACCATCTCTGCACCTCACTGTCCCCACCAGTGACCATCTCTTCACCTCACTGTCCCCACCAGTGACCATCTCGCACCTCACTGTCCCCACCAGTGACCATTCCTGCACCTCACTGTCCCCACCAGTGACCACCCCTGCACCTCACTGTCCCCACCAGTGACCATCACTGCACCTCACTGTCCCCACCAGTGACCATCTCTTCACCTCACTGTCCCCACCAGTGACCATCCCTGCACCTCACTGTCCCCACCAGTGACCATTCCTGCACCTCACTGTCCCCAGCAGTGACCATCCCTGCACCTCACTGTCCCCACCAGTGACCATCCCTGCACCTCACCGTCCCCACCAGTGACCATCTCTTCTCCTCACTGTCCCCACCAGTGACCATCCCTGCACCTCACTGTCCCCAGCAGTGACCATCCCTGCACCTCACTGTCCCCACCAGTGTCCATCTCTGCACCTCACTGTCCTTACCAGTGACCATCCCTGCACCTCACTGTCCCCAGCAGTGACCATCCCTGAACCTCACTGTCCCCACCAGTGACCATCTCTGCACCTCACTGTCCTTACCAGCGACCATCCCTGCACCTCACTGTCCCCAGCAGTGACCATCCCTGCACCTCACTGTCCCCACCAGTGACCATCCCTGCACCTCACTGTCCCCACTAGTGGCCATCTCTTCACCTCACTGTCCCCGCCAGTGACCATCCCTGCACCTCACTGTCCCCACCAGTGACCATTCCTGCACCTCACTGTCCCCACTAGTGGCTATCTCTTTTCCTCACTGTACCCAGCAAAGACCATCTCTTCACCTCGCTGTCTCACCAGTGACCATCTCTGCACCTCACTGTCCCCACCAGTGACCATCTCTTCACCTCACTGTCCCCACCAGTGACCATCCCCGCACCTCACTGTCCCCACCAGTGACCATTCCTGCACCTCACTGTCCCCACCAGTGACCACCCCTGCACCTCACTGTCCCCACCAGTGACCATCCCTGCACCTCACTGTCCCCACCAGTGACCATCCCTGCACCTCACTGTCCCCACCAGTGACCATCTCTTCTCCTCACTGTCCCCACCAGTGACAACGCCTGCACCTCACTGTCCCCACCAGTGACCATCCCTGCACCTCACTGTCCCCACCAGTGACCATCCCTGCACCTCACTGTCCCCACCAGTGACCATCTCTTCTCCTCACTGTCACCACCAGTGACCATCTCTTCTCCTCACTATCTCCCCCAGTGACCATCTCATCTCCTCACTGTCCCCACCAGTGACCATCCTTGCACCTCACTGTCCCCACCAGTGACCATCTCTTCACCTCACTGTCCCCACCAGTAACCATCCCTGCACCTCACTGTCCCCACCAGTGACCATTCCAGCACCTCACTGTCCCCACCAGTGACCATCCCTGCACCTCACTGCCCCCACCAGTGACCATCCCTTCACCTCACTGTTCCCACCAGTGACCATCTCTTCTCCTCACTGTCACCACCAGTGACCATCTCTTCTCCTCACTGTCCCCACCAGTGACCACCCCTGCACCTCACTGTCCCCACCAGTAACCATCCCTGCACCTCACTATCCCCACCAGTGACCATCCCTGCACCTCACTGTCCCCACCAGTGACCATCTCTTCTCCTCACTGTCCCCACCAGTGACCATCTCTTCTCCTCACTATCTCCCCCAGTGACCATCTCATCTCCTCACTGTCCCCACCAGTGACCATCCCTGCACCTCAGTCTCCCCACCAGTGACCATCTCTTCTCCTCACTGTCCCCACCAGTGACCATCTCTTCTCCTCACTGTCCCCACCAGTGACCATCCCTGCACCTCACTGTCCCCACCAGTGACCATCCCTGCACCTCACTGTCCCCACCAGTGACCATCTCTTCTCCTCTGTCCCCACCAGTGACCATCCCTGCAACTCACTGTCCCCACCAGTGACCATCTCTTCTCCTCACTGTCCCCACCAGTGACCATCTCTTCTCCTCACTGTCCCCACCAGTGACCACCCCTGCACCTCACTGTCCCCACCAGTGACCATCCCTGCACCTCACTGTCCCCACCAGTGACCATCCCTGCACCTCACTGTCCCCACCAGTGACCATCTCTTCTCCTCACTATCCCCACCAGTGACCATCTCTTCTCCTCACTATCTCCCCCAGTGACCATCCCTGCACCTCACTGTCCCCACCAGTGACCATCTCTTCTCCTCACTGTCCCCACCAGTGACCATCCCTGCACCTCGCTGTCTCACCAGTGACCATCTCTGCACCTCACTGTCCCCACCAGTGACCATCTCTTCTCCTCACTGTCCCCACCAGTGACCATCCCTGCACCTCACTGTCCCCACCAGTGACCATCTCTTCACCTCACTGTCCCCACCAGTAACCATCCCTGCACCTCACTGTCCCCACCAGTGACCATTCCAGCACCTCACTGTCCCCACCAGTGACCATCCCTGCACCTCACTGCCCCCACCAGTGACCATCCCTTCACCTCACTGTTCCCACCAGTGACCATCTCTTCTCCTCACTGTCCCCACCAGTGACCATCTCTTCTCCTCACTGTCCCCACCAGTGACCACCCCTGCACCTCACTGTCCCCACCAGTGACCATCTCTTCACCTCACTGTCCCCACCAGTGACCATCCCTGCACCTCACTGTCCCCACCAGTGACCATTCCTGCACCTCACTGTCCCCAGCAGTGACCATCCCTGCACCTCACTGTCCCCACCAGTGACCATCCCTGCACCTCACTGTCCCCACCAGTGACCATCTCTTCACCTCACTGTCCCCACCAGTGACCATCCCTGCACCTCACTGTCCCCACCAGTGACCATTCCTGCACCTCACTGTCCCCAGCAGTGACCATCCCTGCACCTCACTGTCCCCACCAGTGACCATCCCTGCACCTCACCGTCCCCACCAGTGACCATCTCTTCTCCTCACTGTCCCCACCAGTGACCATCCCTGCACCTCACTGTCCCCAGCAGTGACCATCCCTGCACCTCACTGTCCCCACCAGTGTCCATCTCTGCACCTCACTGTCCTTACCAGTGACCATCCCTGCACCTCACTGTCCCCAGCAGTGACCATCCCTGAACCTCACTGTCCCCACCAGTGACCATCTCTGCACCTCACTGTCCTTACCAGCGACCATCCCTGCACCTCACTGTCCCCAGCAGTGACCATCCCTGCACCTCACTGTCCCCACCAGTGACCATCCCTGCACCTCACTGTCCCCACTAGTGGCCATCTCTTCACCTCACTGTCCCCGCCAGTGACCATCCCTGCACCTCACTGTCCCCACCAGTGACCATCCCTGCACCTCACTGTCCCCACTAGTGGCAATCTCTTTTCCTCACTGTACCCAGCAAAGACCATCTCTTCACCTCGCTGTCTCACCAGTGACCATCTCTGCACCTCACTGTCCCCACCAGTGACCATCTCTTCACCTCACTGTCCCCACCAGTGACCATCCCCGCACCTCACTGTCCCCACCAGTGACCATTCCTGCACCTCACTGTCCCCACCAGTGACCACCCCTGCACCTCACTGTCCCCACCAGTGACCATCCCTGCACCTCACTGTCCCCACCAGTGACCATCCCTGCACCTCACTGTCCCCACCAGTGACCATCTCTTCTCCTCACTGTCCCCACCAGTGACAACGCCTGCACCTCACTGTCCCCACCAGTGACCATCCCTGCACCTCACTGTCCCCACCAGTGACCATCCCTGCACCTCACTGTCCCCACCAGTGACCATCTCTTCTCCTCACTGTCACCACCAGTGACCATCTCTTCTCCTCACTATCTCCCCCAGTGACCATCTCATCTCCTCACTGTCCCCACCAGTGACCATCCTTGCACCTCACTGTCCCCACCAGTGACCATCTCTTCACCTCACTGTCCCCACCAGTAACCATCCCTGCACCTCACTGTCCCCACCAGTGACCATTCCAGCACCTCACTGTCCCCACCAGTGACCATCCCTGCACCTCACTGCCCCCACCAGTGACCATCCCTTCACCTCACTGTTCCCACCAGTGACCATCTCTTCTCCTCACTGTCCCCACCAGTGGCCATCTCTTCTCCTCACTGTCCCCACCAGTGACCACCCCTGCACCTCACTGTCCCCACCAGTAACCATCCCTGCACCTCACTGTCCCCACCAGTGACCATCCCTGCACCTCACTGTCCCCACCAGTGACCATCTCTTCTCCTCACTGTCCCCACCAGTGACCATCTCTTCTCCTCACTATCTCCCCCAGTGACCATCTCATCTCCTCACTGTCCCCACCAGTGACCATCCCTGCACCTCAGTCTCCCCACCAGTGACCATCTCTTCTCCTCACTGTCCCCACCAGTGACCATCTCTTCTCCTCACTGTCCCCACCAGTGACCATCCCTGCACCTCACTGTCCCCACCAGTGACCATCCCTGCACCTCACTGTCCCCACCAGTGACCATCTCTTCTCCTCTGTCCCCACCAGTGACCATCCCTGCAACTCACTGTCCCCACCAGTGACCATCTCTTCTCCTCACTGTCCCCACCAGTGACCATCTCTTCTCCTCACTGTCCCCACCAGTGACCACCCCTGCACCTCACTGTCCCCACCAGTGACCATCCCTGCACCTCACTGTCCCCACCAGTGACCATCCCTGCACCTCACTGTCCCCACCAGTGACCATCTCTTCTCCTCACTATCCCCACCAGTGACCATCTCTTCTCCTCACTATCTCCCCCAGTGACCATCCCTGCACCTCACTGTCCCCACCAGTGACCATCTCTTCTCCTCACTGTCCCCACCAGTGACCATCCCTGCACCTCGCTGTCTCACCAGTGACCATCTCTGCACCTCACTGTCCCCACCAGTGACCATCTCTTCTCCTCACTGTCCCCACCAGTGACCATCCCTGCACCTCACTGTCCCCACCAGTGACCATCTCTTCACCTCACTGTCCCCACCAGTAACCATCCCTGCACCTCACTGTCCCCACCAGTGACCATTCCAGCACCTCACTGTCCCCACCAGTGACCATCCCTGCACCTCACTGCCCCCACCAGTGACCATCCCTTCACCTCACTGTTCCCACCAGTGACCATCTCTTCTCCTCACTGTCCCCACCAGTGACCATCTCTTCTCCTCACTGTCCCCACCAGTGACCACCCCTGCACCTCACTGTCCCCACCAGTAACCATCCCTGCACCTCACTGTCCCCACCAGTGACCATCCCTGCACCTCACTGTCCCCACCAGTGACCATCTCTTCTCCTCACTGTCCCCACCAGTGACCATCTCTTCTCCTCACTATCTCCCCCAGTGACCATCTCATCTCCTCACTGTCCCCACCAGTGACCATCCCTGCACCTCAGTCTCCCCACCAGTGACCATCTTTTCTCCTCACTGTCCCCACCAGTGACCATCCCTGCACCTCACTGTCCCCACCAGTGACCATCCCTGCACCTCACTGTCCCCACCAGTGACCATCTCTTCTCCTCTGTCCCCACCAGTGACCATCCCTGCAACTCACTGTCCCCACCAGTGACCATCTCTTCTCCTCACTGTCCCCACCAGTGACCATCTCTTCTCCTCACTGTCCCCACCAGTGACCACCCCTGCACCTCACTGTCCCCACCAGTGACCATCCCTGCACCTCACTGTCCCCACCAGTGACCATCCCTGCACCTCACTGTCCCCACCAGTGACCATCTCTTCTCCTCACTATCCCCACCAGTGACCATCTCTTCTCCTCACTATCTCCCCCAGTGACCATCCCTGCACCTCACTGTCCCCACCAGTGACCATCTCTTCTCCTCACTGTCCCCACCAGTGACCATCCCTGCACCTCGCTGTCTCACCAGTGACCATCTCTGCACCTCACTGTCCCCACCAGTGACCATCTCTTCTCCTCACTGTCCCCACCAGTGACCATCCCTGCACCTCACTGTCCCCACCAGTGACCATCTCTTCTCCTCACTGTCCCCACCAATGACCATCACTTCTCCTCGCTTTCTCCACCAGTGACCATCCCTGCACCTCACTGTCCCCAGCAGTGACCATCCCTGAACCTCACTGTCCCCACCAGTGACCATCTCTGCACCTCACTGTCCTTACCAGCGACCATCCCTGCACCTCACTGTCCCCAGCAGTGACCATCCCTGCACCTCACTGTCCCCACCAGTGACCATCCCTGCACCTCACTGTCCCCACTAGTGGCCATCTCTTCACCTCACTGTCCCCGCCAGTGACCATCCCTGCACCTCACTGTCCCCACCAGTGACCATCCCTGCACCTCACTGTCCCCACTAGTGGCCATCTCTTTTCCTCACTGTACCCAGCAAAGACCATCTCTTCACCTCGCTGTCTCACCAGTGACCATCTCTGCACCTCACTGTCCCCACCAGTGACCATCTCTTCACCTCACTGTCCCCACCAGTGACCATCCCCGCACCTCACTGTCCCCACCAGTGACCATTCCTGCACCTCACTGTCCCCACCAGTGACCACCCCTGCACCTCACTGTCCCCACCAGTGACCATCCCTGCACCTCACTGTCCCCACCAGTGACCATCCCTGCACCTCACTGTCCCCACCAGTGACCATCTCTTCTCCTCACGTTCCCCACCAGTGACAACGCCTGCACCTCACTGTCCCCACCAGTGACCATCCCTGCACCTCACTGTCCCCACCAGTGACCATCCCTGCACCTCACTGTCCCCACCAGTGACCATCTCTTCTCCTCACTGTCACCACCAGTGACCATCTCTTCTCCTCACTATCTCCCCCAGTGACCATCTCATCTCCTCACTGTCCCCACCAGTGACCATCCTTGCACCTCACTGTCCCCACCAGTGACCATCTCTTCACCTCACTGTCCCCACCAGTAACCATCCCTGCACCTCACTGTCCCCACCAGTGACCATTCCAGCACCTCACTGTCCCCACCAGTGACCATCCCTGCACCTCACTGCCCCCACCAGTGACCATCCCTTCACCTCACTGTTCCCACCAGTGACCATCTCTTCTCCTCACTGTCCCCACCAGTGACCATCTCTTCTCCTCACTGTCCCCACCAGTGACCACCCCTGCACCTCACTGTCCCCACCAGTAACCATCCCTGCACCTCACTGTCCCCACCAGTGACCATCCCTGCACCTCACTGTCCCCACCAGTGACCATCTCTTCTTCTCACTGTCCCCACCAGTGACCATCTCTTCTCCTCACTATCTCCCCCAGTGACCATCTCATCTCCTCACTGTCCCCACCAGTGACCATCCCTGCACCTCAGTCTCCCCACCAGTGACCATCTTTTCTCCTCACTGTCCCCACCAGTGACCATCTCTTCTCCTCACTGTCCCCACCAGTGACCATCCCTGCACCTCACTGTCCCCACCAGTGACCATCCCTGCACCTCACTGTCCCCACCAGTGACCATCTCTTCTCCTCTGTCCCCACCAGTGACCATCCCTGCAACTCACTGTCCCCACCAGTGACCAGCTCTTCTCCTCACTGTCCCCACCAGTGACCATCTCTTCTCCTCACTGTCCCCACCAGTGACCACCCCTGCACCTCACTGTCCCCACCAGTGACCATCCCTGCACCTCACTGTCCCCACCAGTGACCATCCCTGCACCTCACTGTCCCCACCAGTGACCATCTCTTCTCCTCACTATCCCCACCAGTGACCATCTCTTCTCCTCACTATCTCCCCCAGTGACCATCCCTGCACCTCACTGTCCCCACCAGTGACCATCTCTTCTCCTCACTGTCCCCACCAGTGACCATCCCTGCACCTCACTGTCCCCACCAGTGACCATCTCTTCTCCTCACTGTCCCCACCAATGACCATCACTTCTCCTCGCTTTCTCCACCAGTGACCATCCTTGCACCTCACTGTCCCCACCAGTGACTGTCCCTGCACCTCACTGTCCCCACCAGTGACCATCTCTTCTCCTCACTGCCCCCACCAGTGACCATCTTTTCTCCTCACTGTTCCCACCAGTGACCATCTCTTCTCCTCACTTTCCCCACCAGTGACCATCTCTTCTCCTCACTGTCCCAACCAGTGACCATCTCTTCACCTCACTGTCCCCACCAGTGACCATCTATTCACCTCACTGTCCCCACCAGTGACCACCTCTTCTCCTCACTCTTCCCACCAGTGACCATCTCTTCACCTCACTGTCCCCACCAGTGACCATCACTTCACCTCACTGTCCCCACCAGTGACCATCTCTTCTCATCACTGCCCACACCAGTGACCATCTCTTCTCCACACTGTCCCCATCAGTGACCATCTCTTCACCTCACTGTCCCCACCAGTGACCATCTCTTCACCTCACTGTCCCCACCAGTGACCATCTCTTCACCTCACTGTCCCCACCTGTGACCATCTCTTCACCTCACTGTCCCCACCAGTGACCATCTCTTCTCATCACTGCCCCCACCAGTGACCATCTCTTCTCCTCACTGTTCCAACCAGTGATATCTCTTCACCTCACTGTTCCCACCAGTGACCATCCCTGCACCTCACTGTCCCCACCAGTAACCATCTCTTCTCCTAACTCTCCCCACCAGTGACCATCTCTTCTCCTCACTGTCCCCACCAGTGACCATCTCTTCACCTCACTGTCCCCACCAGTGACCATCTCTTCTCCTCACTGTCACCACCAGTGACCATCTCTTCTCCTCACTATCTCCCCCAGTGACCATCTCATCTCCTCACTGTCCCCACCAGTGACCATCCTTGCACCTCACTGTCCCCACCAGTGACCATCTCTTCACCTCACTGTCCCCACCAGTAACCATCCCTGCACCTCACTGTCCCCACCAGTGACCATTCCAGCACCTCCCTGTCCCCACCAGTGACCATCCCTGCACCTCACTGCCCCCACCAGTGACCATCCCTTCACCTCACTGTTCCCACCAGTGACCATCTCTTCTCCTCACTGTCCCCACCAGTGACCATCTCTTCTCCTCACTGTCCCCACCAGTGACCACCCCTGCACCTCACTGTCCCCACCAGTGACCATCCCTGCACCTCACTGTCCCCACCAGTGACCATCCCTGCACCTCACTGTCCCCACCAGTGACCATCTCTTCTCCTCACTGTCCCCACCAGTGACCATCTCTTCTCCTCACTATCTCCCCCAGTGACCATCTCATCTCCTCACTGTCCCCACCAGTGACCATCCCTGCACCTCAGTCTCCCCACCAGTGACCATCTTTTCTCCTCACTGTCCCCACCAGTGACCATCTTTTCTCCTCACTGTCCCCACCAGTGACCATCTCTTCTCCTCACTGTCCCCACCAGTGACCATCCCTGCACCTCACTGTCCCCACCAGTGACCATCTCTTCTCCTCTGTCCCCACCAGTGACCATCCCTGCAACTCACTGTCCCCACCAGTGACCATCTCTTCTCCTCACTGTCCCCACCAGTGACCATCTCTTCTCCTCACTGTCCCCACCAGTGACCACCCCTGCACCTCACTGTCCCCACCAGTGACCATCCCTGCACCTCACTGTCCCCACCAGTGACCATCTCTTCTCCTCACTATCCCCACCAGTGACCATCTCTTCTCCTCACTATCTCCCCCAGTGACCATCCCTGCACCTCACTGTCCCCACCAGTGACCATCACTTCTACACACTGTCCCCATCAGTGACCATCTCTTCTCCTCACTGTCCCCACCAGTGACCATCCCTGCACCTCACTGTCCCCACCAGTGACCATCTCTTCTCCTCACTGTCCCCACCAATGACCATCTCTTCTCCTCGCTTTCTCCACCAGTGACCATCCTTGCACCTCACTGTCCCCACCAGTGACTGTCCCTGCACCTCACTGTCCCCACCAGTGACCATCTCTTCTCCTCACTGCCCCCACCAGTGACCATCTTTTCTCCTCACTGTTCCCACCAGTGACCATCTCTTCTCCTCACTGTCCCCACCAGTGACCATCTCTTCTCCTCACTGTCCCAACCAGTGACCATCTCTTCACCTCACTGTCCCCACCAGTGACCATCTATTCACCTCACTGTCCCCACCAGTGACCACCTCTTCTCCTCACTCTTCCCACCGGTGACCATCTCTTCACCTCACTGTCCCCACCAGTGACCATCACTTCACCTCACTGTCCCCACCAGTGACCATCTCTTCTCATCACTGCCCACACCAGTGACCATCTCTTCTCCACACTGTCCCCATCAGTGACCATCTCTTCACCTCACTGTCCCCACCAATGACCATCTCTTCACCTCACTGTCCCCACCTGTGACCATCTCTTCACCTCACTGTCCCCACCAGTGACCATCTCTTCTCATCACTGCCCCCACCAGTGACCATCTCTTCTCCTCACTGTTCCAACCAGTGATATCTCTTCACCTCACTGTTCCCACCAGTGACCATCCCTGCACCTCACTGTCCCCACCAGTGACCATCTCTTCTCCTAACTGTCCCCACCAGTGACCATCTCTTCTCCTCACTGTCCCCACCAGTGACCATCTCTTCACCTCACTGTCCCCACCAGTAACCATCTCTTCTCCGCACTGTCCCCACCAGTGACCATCTCTTCTCCTCACTGTCCCCACCAGTGACCATCTCTTCACCTCACTGTTCCCACCAGTAACCATCTCTTCTCCTCACTGTCCCCACCAGTGACCATCTCTTCACCTCACTGTCCCCACCAGTGACCATCCCTGCACCTCACTGTCAGCACCAGTGGCCATCTCTTCACCTCACTGTCCCCATCAGTGACCATCCCTACACCTCACTGTCCCCAACAGTGACCATCTCTGAACCTCACTGTCCTTACCAGCGACCATCCCTGCACCTCACTGTCCCCAGCAGTGACCATCCCTGCACCTCACTGTCCCCACCAGTGACCATCCCTGCCCCTCACTGTCCCCACTAGTGGCCATCTCTTCACCTCACTGTCCCCACCAGTGACTATCCCTGCACCTCATTGTCCCCACTAGTGGCCATCTAGTTTCCACACTGTACCCACTAGTGACCATCTCTTCACCTCGCTATCCCCACCAGTGACCATCTCTGCACCTCACTGTCCCCAGCAGTGACCATCCCTGCACCTCACTGTCCCCACCAGTGACCATCCCTGTACCTCACTGTCCCCACCAGTGACCATCTCTGCACCTCACTGTCCTTACCAGTGGCCATCTCTTCTCACTTTCTCCACCAGTGTCCATCTCTTCACCTCACTGGCCCTATTAGTGACCATCTCTTTACCTCACTGTCCCCATCAGTGACCATCCTTACACTTCACTGTCCCAAGCAGTGACCTTCTCTTTACCTCACTGTCCCAAGCAGTGACCTTCTCTTCACCTCACTGTCACCACCAGTGACCATCCCTGCACCTCACTGTCCCCACCAGTGACCATCTCTTCACCTCACTGTCCCCATCAGTGACCATCCATGCACCTCACTGTCCCCACTAGTGACCATCTCTTCTCCTCACTGTCCCCATCCGTGACCATCTCTTTTCCTCACTGCCCCCACCAGTGACCATTGTGTTACCTCACTGCCCCCACCTGTGACCCTCTCTTCTCCTCACTGCCCCACCAGTGACCTTCTTTTCTCCTCACTGTCCCCATTAGTGACCATCTCTTCTCCTCACTGCCCCCACCAGTGACCATCTCTTCTCCTCACTGTCCCCACCAGTGACCATCTCTTCTCCTCACTGTCCCCACCAGTGACCATCCCTGCACCTCACTGTCCTTACCAGTGACCATCTCTGCAACTCACTGTCCCCACCATTGACCATCCCTGCAGCTCGCTGTCCCCACCAGTGACCATCGCTTTACCTCACTGCCCCATCTGAGATCATCTCTTCACCTCACTGTCCCCACCAGTGACCATCCCTGCACCTCACTGTCCCCACCAGTGACCATCCCTGCACCTCAACTGTCCCCACCAATGGCCATCTCTTCTCCTCACTGTCCCCACCAGTGACCATCCCTGCACCTCACTGTCCCCACCAGTGGCCATCTCTTCTCCTCACTGTCCCCATCAGTGACCATCCCTGCACCTCACTGTCCCCACCAGTGGCCATCTCTTCACCTCACTGTCCCCACCAGTGACCATCCCTTCACCTCACTGTCCCCACCAGTGACCATCCCTGCACCTCACTGTCCCCACCAGTGACCATCCCTGTACATCACTGTACCCGAACCCATCACCACCAGGCACAAGTGTTTGTGGCACTCTGCTCACTCTTAGAGAGTACTGGTGGCGCTCATTCCTGTAGGACTGAGGGCAGAAGATCCCAAGGTAGATTACAGTCCCATAGGTGAAGATTCTGTGGGATTCCTTTCACTTTTCAGCTGAGATATGTATAGTGTGTAATAGATGTAGTGAGAGTACCTTCATACAATCATTGTACGCTGGGTAGTAGTAACAGTCAAGGTGAGGGCGTATCCCAGCTTGAGACTGCCTGTGATGTCGTGAGAGTACCTTCATACAATAATAGTATGTTGGGTTTTACTAACAAAATGTAAAAAACAACATTTTTTCCCGTATGGTTGTTTATTTGTCAAGACACACACTCAACCTTTAAGTATTCACCCATTCAATATTGGAAACCACCACAAGCATTAGTGAAACATTTGCAAAGGAAAAAATTATATTAACACAGACAATTATATGAACAGCTGACTGTTTATTAAAAGATTAAAAAAGCGTTAAAAGCGTTAAAACACATTCCACTGAATGTACAATAAATATGCAAATAAAAAACAATATAGACTATAATTAGGAGTTCATACATTTATATTGGAGAAGAACAAATCAAAGACAATCAAATATGTCTTATGGCTGTTAATCAAGATTCCTATGGTACAACATTGAGTTGGATTTAATTCCCAATACCCTCACTAATGTTGACCCCTCCAGATTTAACTAATATCCTTTCTCTATTTCCGGACCCGCGGCGATACATTCAAGCCGCGAAAGAAATCGCTGCGAGAAAACGTGCCGTTGGATTCAAAAGCCGCGAGCATTCAAATACCCGGGGATAATATTGAATATTGTGATACCAACGAGTGAATTTATCAGCTACCTTTGCAGAATAAGGGGCGTGCAAAAATCTAAGACCTATGAAAAAAAGAGCGATGAGGTGACACTAATAGAAGTAGAGAGACATCAAAGTTTCAGGCTGAGTCCTGATTTTAACATATCAAACTAGATCAAGGAGAAAATCAGCTCCATGTACACGAGCTGCAAAAGAGTGTAATAACCACCTCGGAAGGTCAGAACGTGTGAAAGATTGGAAAAAGGACTCTCACTGTTGTGCGATTGCACAGGTGATGCTGTCAATAAGAAGAAGTAAAGTTTTATGGTCCTGAAGAAGGTGGTTGTAGACCTTTAACACTGCCGAAACGCGTCGACGCTTTGATATTAGTTAAATCTGGAGGGGTCAACATTAGTGAGGGTATTGGGAATTAAATCCAACTCAATGATGTACCATAGGAATCTTGATTAACAGCCATAAGACATATTTGATTGTCTTTCATTTGTTCTTCTCCAATATAATTGTATGAACTTTTAATTATAGTCTATATTGTTTTTATTTGCATATTTATTGTACATTCAGTGGAATGTGTTTTAAAACTTTTTTAATCTTTTAATAAACAGTCAGCTGTTCATATAATTGTCTGTGTTAATATAATTTTTTCCTTTGCAAATGTTTCACTAATGCTTGTGGTGGTTTCCAATATTGAATGGGTGAATACTTAAAGGTTGAGTGTGTGTCTTGACAAATAAACAACCATACGGGAAAAAATGTGTTTTTACATTTAGTAACCTGCCGCTCTATTCCCTCTTGGTTAAAAGAGAGCCCCTCTCATTTGTTTGGGGGTTTTACTAACAGTCAAGATGAGGGTGTAACCTGGTTTGGGACCGCCCGTTATGTTGTGAGAGTACCTTCATACAATCACATGGGTGTACGAACATTAAACATGGGTGTACACACATTACACATGGGTGTACACACATTACACATGGGTGTACACACATTAAACCTGGGTGTACACACATTAAACCTGGGTGTACACATATTACACCTGGGTGTACACGACCTGGGTGTACACACATTACACCTGGGTGTACACACATTAAACCTGGGTGTACACATATTACACATACGTGTACACACATTAAATCCGGGTGTACACACATTACACCTGGGTGTACACACATTAAACCTGGGTGTACACATATTACACATACGTGTACACACATTAAATCCGGGTGTACACACATTACACATGGGTGTACACACATTACACATGGGACACATGGGTGTACACACATTACACCTGGGTGTACACACAGCACACATGGGTGTACACACATTACACATGGGACACATGGGTGTATACACATTACACCTGGGTGTACACACAGCACACATGGGTGTACACACATTACACATATGACACATGGGTGTATACACATTACACATGATGTACACATATTACACATGGGTTTACACATTACACCTGGGTGTACACACTTTACACATGGGTGTACAGACATCACACCTGGATGTACACACATTATACACTTACAAAAAGGGACACTAATGGTCTGTAAAACAAGGTAATACAAGGCACAATACGAATCTATGGACTGTTATTAATTTGGAAAGAATCCCATCAGCCCACCTATGGCAGAGCATCATCATCTGGGATTGGTACGTATGGTATTCAGTAGGACAGCTCTCATTGTAAAATCAAGAGCTGTACCATTCCCTAATACCAGTGATGGAGCTGGCCAAAGAGGTTGTTAGAAAAACGGTGGTGCTGAGAAATAAGTATTGCAGTGAAAAAAAGTGTGACAAAACTAGGAAGTGCTATTAAAATTGTTTACCATGGTAACAGAATCAACTTTAATTCTGTGCTTACCACAGTGTCAAGTTTAAGAACAGAGTGTGGATAGTTTGATAACTATCTCCAAGTGATTTAAACATGTCTACATGTTTCAGCCAATCTTAGGTAATACAGACCACTGGCATTCTTCAGGACTTGAATTAACACTACTGCAAGATACGACGCAAAAACTGTGTGGTGAAAGGAATATACTAAAAAAATGGTTGGCTGTGATACATCCTACCATATTCTGTGGCTCCGAAATGTAGGGTGAGTTGCACAGTAAACAAGTATTCTTTCCTAGAAGAGAAGATTCCAAAACAATAATAGATCACAGTACAGTATCCATGATTCTAACGAACATGCCTGGTAATACCTGGACTCATTCATTACGTTTGCGGTAGTCGAAAAGCAATTTGCTGACAGTGTAAATAAAGTTGGTAGACTTACCCATTATATCATGGGAGTACTCCTCACCTCTCAATCAATCAATCAATCAATCATGCCATTTGTATAGCGCACTACTCACCCGGGAGGGTCTCAAGGCGCTTGGGGGGGGGGTCCGCTACTGCTCGAACAGCCAGGTCTTGAGTTGTCTCCTGAAGGCGAGGTGGTCCTGGGTCAGGCGGAGGTGGATGGGGAGGGAGTTCCAAGTCTTGGCAGCCAGGTAGGAGAAGGATCTGCCTCCGGCGGTGGCTCTTCGGATGCGTGGTACGGCGGCGAGGGCGAGGCTGGTGGACCGTAGCTGGCGGGTGGGCGTGTAGAAGGTCAGGCGGTCGTTGAGGTACTTGAGGGCCTCTCCTGGCAACTGCTCAGGTGAAGAGGCCCCGCTCTGTATGTGGATAGAAAGGCAGAGGTCTGCATGAGTAGCCCCGCCTCACTTCGCACTGGCTCAAAGAAAAAGAGCTAAAAAACCTTGTTATTTAGTCTACAAAAAAGACAACATCTCTATTGAGGCCTAACCTATTGATGCTAGTGCTCCCCACTATTTACATGAATGAACCTTAGTACAGAGTACATAGTGTAAGGTGGACAGACAGTGTACATTCAGATAGCTCTCATATGCAACTTGAATAGTCGGACTGCTATGTCATATGTAGGGACTTAGAATGTTGTAGTCCGTGATTCCAGGTCACCATGATGTTACCCCTCAACTATAAATAGTCAGCCATCTCCTCCTGTAAGTAGCCAAAAGTGCTCGTTCTAAAAGCATTGCTCCATCCTCCATTTGATCTTACTTGTCTCAGTCAGAGAAAAAAGAGAAAGTGGCACAAGGGGAGGAGGGGGGGGGGTTGTGGTGAGGTGGGGGTGTGGGGTGTGTGTCGCAATCATGCTCCATGGTGTTCCGCCGCCGCAGAGGTCCTTTCACGCCAAAAGAAAGCACAGACTGTCAAGGCCAGACCCACCTGTCCGTCGGTACCTCAGGCTTATCCTAAGCCGAAGGGGAGGTACCCGACCGGACCAGGTAAGCCCCTTTATGCTGATGGCGTAATAGATACGGCGGACCAGAGGGGGCACATCTAAACCAGTCCGTATTGCGATTTCCGATTACCGGCAAGAAGACCCCACTCATGCGCATAGGTTGCGGAGCGAGAAAAGAAAGACTATGCATTGCTCCGTAAACAGGAAATGGATAGCGCATGCGAACGCTGACGACCAGCGAGAAACCAGGGAGAAACCATTACTTAACCGGAAACAGACCACAATCACAAACTATGCATGCGTAAACAGAGTATGCCATAAACATCTCGAGGTTAGCGCAACTCTAGACAGGTAGATGCATATCCGGTATTGTGATTTCGGCAAAACACGCATGCGCATGCTTTGCGGACCAGTGAGGAAGCTAGTATTAACGAAACTAAGAACTGATAGCTAGTGTATTATGATTTCGAGCGAATCACAAGAGGGGGTCAAACACCGAATCCAGGAATATATCCCATATACAAACTGATGTCCAACTTTAGTAGATATTTAAAAATGTGTACTGTGCACGTATAGGCAAGTTCCTAGACATTATGATTTTTCCGAGAGCTGGGAAACTAGGAAGCAAACTGTATAGGAAACCAATGGCCAGGAACTCATTATTGACTTTTGGTAGTCATCACCCCAAATCACTTCGAGAAAATCTCCCGGTTGGTCAATTCCTGCGGGTTCGCCGTAATTGCACTGATAAACAGGATTTTACGACATATGCAACTGATCTGTCTGGCAGGTTCAGACAACGAGGTTACCCTAAATGCTTAGTACGCAGGGCTTGGAAAAGGGCTTCGAACAATGACCGTGATGCCCTTTTGGAAACACCAGTTGCTAAACCACCGCTAGGTAGACTAACTTTTGTCAACACCTTTAGCACCCTATCTAATCAAGTTCAGAAGTCTGTTCGCAGACATTGGAGGATTCTGAATGTGGCTGGTGAAACTATTACACCACCACTATTTTCATTTAAAAGAGGGACTCATTTAAAGGATAGTCTAGTACACACTAGACCACGACACCAAGCACAAGAGCTACCTAATACCTTGTGGAACCTCCCAGTGGTCCAAGGGCATTATTCATGCGGATCGTGCACGCCGTGCCCACAAACACAGAAAACTCTTTCCGTTGACATTGGGACAGGCAGATCCTGGCTCCTCAAGAAACACACTAATTGCAATAGTGAAATAGTGATCTACATGATCACATGCCCATGCGATTTGATGTATGTAGGCATGACGACCAGGAAGGTCAAACTGAGAATCAACGAGCATAAAAGCACTGTTAGGTGTAAAAAACAAGCCACACGCCTCCCCAACCACTTCTTGAGTACCAAACATAAAGCAGAGGATATGAAATGGGTTGTTTTGGAGCAACCATTTGTCCCGCCTCATGTAAGTGATGTGACAAAATATCTCTTTTTGAAAGAACAAAAATGGATTTTTAAGCTCAAATGTGATAGTGAGGGCTTAAATGACGATATTCCGTGGGTTACAATATGAGTACATGCACACATTGGTGTATATGCAACTCTACAAGTATGTGGGTCTTTTAAGATAGTCATTCCTAATGATGTAACATTGTCATTAGCTATTCACCCCACTTAACTTGTATTTTTTAAGGATAGCAGGTTCCTATGCGGATGCTTATGTTGTCTCACATTCAAGCATTCTTACATGTACTACATAACCTATTTTTCGTGAGTTATATTCATCTGTATAGTCCACTCCAACGCTATATGGGCTGCTTGCCAGTGCACAGCGGTGCTAATGATTCTCACCCAGTGCTTATTTTATTTACTGTTTGTATGATACTCCCAGCTTTTACTGCATGGTTTGCACATTGTTATATGCAGTATTAACGACGACAGCACACTATCGATAACTTGTACTACTCAAAAGGTTGAATGTTATTCTGGAAATCTTCTAGTCTTCCGACCGGCATATATGGCGAGACATATAACTACCAACAGTTGCCGTGCACGGTACACTTTTTCGATCGGCATATATGGCGAGATATATATAATTACCGACACTTGCCTAGACGGGCACAGTACACCTTTTTAAATATCTACTACAGTTGGACATCATTTTGTATATGGGATATATTCCTGGATTCGGTGTTTGACCCCCCTCTTGTGATTCGCTCGAAATCATAATACACTTGCTATCAGTTCTTAGTTTCATTAGTTTCGTTAATACTAGCTTCCTCCCTGGTCCGCAAAGCATGAGCATGCGTGTTTTGCCGAAATCACATTACCGGATATGCATCTACCTCTCTAGACTTGCGCTAACCTCGAGATGTTAATGGCATACTCTGTTTACGCATGCGTAGTTTGTGATTGTGGTCTGTTTCCGGTTAAGTAATGGTTTCTCCCTGGTCCGCTAGTGGTCAGCGTTCGCATGCGCTATCCATTTCCTGTTTACGGAGCAATGCATAGTCTTTCTTTTCTCGCTCCGCAACCTATGCGCATGCGTCGGGTTTTCTTGCCGGTATTCGGAAATCGCAATACCGGATATTATTTCACTGGTTTAGATGTGCCCCCTCTGGTCCGCCGTATCTATTACGCCATCAGCATAAAGGGGCTTACCTGGTCCGGTCGGGTACCTCCCCTTCGGCTTAGGATAAGCCTGAGGTACCGACGGACAGGTGGGTCTGGCCTTGACAGTCTGTGCTTTCTTTTGGCGTGAAAGGACCTCTGCGGCGGCGGAACACCATGGAGCATGATTGCGACACACACCCCACACCCCCACCTCACCACAACCCCCCCCCTCCTCCCCTTGTGCCACTTTCTCTTTTTTCTCTGACTGAGACAAGTAAGATCAAATGGAGGATGGAGCAATGCTTTTAGAACGAGCACTTTTGGCTACTTACAGGAGGAGATGGCTGACTATTTATAGTTGAGGGGTAACATCATGGTGACCTGGAATCACGGACTACAACATTCTAAGTCCCTACATATGACATAGCAGTCCGACTATTCAAGTTGCATATGAGAGCTATCTGAATGTACACTGTCTGTCCACCTTACACTATGTACTCTGTACTAAGGTTCATTCATGTAAATAGTGGGGAGCACTAGCATCAATAGGTTAGGCCTCAATAGAGATGTTGTCTTTTTTGTAGACTAAATAACAAGGTTTTTTAGCTCTTTTTCTTTGAGCCAGTGCGAAGTGAGGCGGGGCTACTCATGCAGACCTCTGCCTTTCTATCCACATACAGAGCGGGGCCTCTTCACCTGAGCAGTTGCCAGGAGAGGTGAGGAGTATTCCCATGATATAATGGGTGAGTCTACCAACTTTATTTACACTGTCAGTGTTGGACTTGGCCCTTCTGGCAGGTTCACCCCTGAACTTTTTGCTTTTGGTATGTGACCTGGTGATAGTGGTTTTTGGTTTCTGCACACTTTACCACTGTGTCCCAGGGTAAAGTGCGTGCGTGTGGTGAGGTTGGCCTGCCCTCCCATAGGAATGCATGGGGAATGTATGTGTCCCTGGTAGTTCCTGATGCGTGGGGAGTGCAGGTGCGAGTTTGGTATGTGCGGACTCGTGTGATTAAATGCTGCGCGATGATGTGTGTGGCGTGATTGTGTCTATTGTGGAAGTGCCACTTCTAGAAGTTGGCATGTTTGTGTAAATTATGTGAAATGGCTGTCTGGCTTATGATTGGCTGGTGTGCCTGGCTCCAGGAGTCAGGATGGGTCTGTCCCGGTGGTGAATGGGAGATCAGCATGAGTGATGTGAGGGAGGGGTACACCTGGGACCTGAATAGGGCTGGGCTTTCCCCACACAATGCTGGCTCTGCCCCCTGTGGTGCGTCTAATGTCCCTAGCCTGGCCAGTGAATGAGAAGAGAGGCTGAGAGCATCAGAGTGCTCCAAAACCAGCTGCTACTGGTTTTACACCACCCTACAGACACAGACAAAGGGATTTAGTGTATAAAAAGGGGCTGTGACCCCTTACAAAATGTTCTCTTGCTGATCCTAACCTTGAGGGGGGTCTGCTGCTGCTGGGTGCCAGGAAGACCGCCACTGGGACTGCCTCCCTGCCTGGAGGGCCCTGTGAGCTGGCCCCTGGGCCCAGTCTTTGCCCCCCGCCTCTTTCTTCCTAAAGGCCTTGTAGCTGAACTTGGGGACCTGGGACCTAGTTCCCTAAAGCGCCTGGGCAGCGCTTGATTTCTGCCCCAGAGGAGCGCGGTTATTTGCATCCCCAGGAGGAGAGCGGAATGCGGGGACCCTGCAGCACGAAGCTGCAGCCTATTCTGAGGGAACCCTGACGTAGGGATTCCCCCGGCCTTATGCCTCCAAGAGGCTGCCCATGCCGCATATTTGCCGATTTTTAGTGCCTCTGAAGGGGTGCCCACCCGTTTTATTTATTTATTTCGAGGGAGCCCACCCCTCATTTTTTGCTGTGTGGAAATCACCGCCGCTGGCCCGGAGATCGTCGAGGAGGCGCTGTGCCCGCCTCCCTGCCAAGGGCCGCGCTGCCATTGGCGGCCCTCCGTAGCAGGAAGCAGGAAGCCAGGCACCAGATGCCCGGACGTGGCCGGGACCGGCCGATTCTCCCTTCTGCTTCCCCCGGCCTGGGGAAGCCCAGCAGAGACTCACCGGTGTCCCTGAGCAGCCCCGGTCCCAGGAAGACGGACCGGGGGAAAGGGAGACCGCCAGCACCCAGTGAGGAAGAAACGGGGCTCCCCTGTGCGGAGGAGAGCCCCGCGGTGTGGAGAGCCTTGCAGCCAGCCGACCGGTAAGGAGGGGGCACCATTGTCCTTTGAAGGCCCCGTGGGGGTCCGGGCATATTCCTGGAGCGGCCCCGGAAGGCGGCGGGCCGCTCCCCCTTTAACCCCAGCAGCTTCCTGGGCATTTGTGTATCTTGAGTCCCCCGAGCGGGACTCCAATGACCGGGGCACAGCATTGTTGAGAGCCCTGAGAGGCTCCGGGGGCATTTGATTATTTAGAGCCTGAGAGGGCTCCGGGGGCATTGTTTATTCAGAGAGCCTGTTGGGCTCCACCGAGTGAGGGGGCATATTTGATTCAGAGCCCTGAGGGCTCCACCCGGGCGTAGTTTGTTCTCGAGTCCCCCGAGAGGGACTCCAACGTCTGGGGCATTATTATCTCAGGCCACGAGGCTCCAACGCGCAAGTTGTATTCAAAGCCGGAGAGGCTCCCACGTTGTGCTGGCCCCATTGGTTGTTTCTAAGAGCCCAGAAGATATCCTACAGCTGCCCAGCACTTAGTGGGCAGCTGCACCGTTTAGGCGTTGCGCATTCTCCTTTGGCTGCCTGTGCAGCCTGCCCTAACTTTTCTGGACATAGGGCGTTTCAGCCCCTGAGAGGCCAGTTGGCCTGGGGGACAGTTCATGTGTTGTGCCCTTGCGTGGTGTACATGTTTTTGGCCCTATGTGATCCTTTGCGCAATTGTGATACCTGCCTAATGTCATTGCTGCATCATGTGTAATGTTTTATACCTCTGAATGTATTGTGGTTCTTTTGGTTGTTGTTTTTCCTAGTATAAGGTTATTTTCCTAAGGCAGTTAGGATTGCGTAGGTGGTACTTACCTCTTACCAGTGGTTACTGGTTGAGTGCTCTATTTTCTATTTTATGCTACAGTTATTATATGTTCTAAGTGCTAATTCTAACAAGTATCCTAGTTCTAAAAGTGCTGATTCCTGACAGTGGTCCATGTGGCCCTGTCCTGTACATATATTCCCTGTAAATTCTGCCCGTGCCTGTTGGCACATTGTAAAGTGTGTGTTTTTATCTAATGTGTTTGCTATAATACAAAGGCTATTTTTATATATAACCTTGTGTGGAGTTTCCTTTGTGGTGGGCCTTGGATGTTGTTGCTGGGGGTGCGTGCGCAAATACTTAACTTACATTGCCTCCGGGATTAGCCTTACTGCTCGTGTCACGTTGCCTAGAGGGTGAGCAGGGGTTATCTTTGGCGTGTAACTCCCTTGCCCTGACTAGAGTGGTGGTTTCTGCCTGGCTTTGGCGCAAGCCTTAGACAACCGGAAATCCCATTTCTAACAGTCAGCAAATTGCTTTTCGACTACCGCAAACTTAATGAATTAGTCGAGGTATTACCAGGCATGTTCGTTAGAATCATGGATACTGTACTGTGATCTATTATTGTTTTGGAATCTTCTCTTCTAGGAAAGAATACTTGTTTCCTGTGCAACTCACCCTACATTTCGGAGCCACAGAATATGGTAGGATGTATCACAGCCAACCATTTTTTTAGTATATTCCTTTCACCACACAGTTTTTGCGTCGTATCTTGCAGTAGAGTTAATTCAAGTCCTGAAGAATGCCAGTGGTCTGTATTACCTAAGATTGGCTGAAACATGTAGACATGTTTAAATCACTTGGAGATAGTTATCAAACTATCCACACTCTGTTCTTAAACTTGACACTGTGGTAAGCACAGAATTAAAGTTGATTCTGTTACCATGGTAAACAATTTTAATAGCACTTCCTAGTTTTGTCACACTTTTTTTCACTGCAATACTTATTTCTCAGCACCACCGTTTTTCTAACAACCTCTTTGGCCAGCTCCATCACTGGTATTAGGGAATGGTACAGCTCTTGATTTTACAATGAGAGCTGTCCTACTGAATACCATACGTACCAATCCCAGATGATGATGCTCTGCCATAGGTGGGCTGATGGGATTCTTTCCAAATTAATAACAGTCCATAGATTCGTATTGTGCCTTGTATTACCTTGTTTTACAGACCATTAGTTTCCCTTTTTGTAAGTGTATATTGTAAGATGGGGACAGTATACTAGTTGGTTTTCCCTTGGACCCTCTCATAACTGAGTTGTTTTGTATGTACACACATTATACCTGGCTGTACACACATCACACCTGGGTGTACACACATTACACATGGGTGTACACACATTATGCCTGGCTGTACACACATCACACCTGGGTGTACACACATTATACATGGGTGTACACACATTACACAGGGGTGTACACACGTTACACATGGGACACATGGGTGTACACACATTACACCTGGGTGTACACACATTACACAGGGGTGTACACACGTTACACATGGGACACATGGGTGTACACATATTACACCTGGGTGTACACACATCACACCTGGGTGCACACACATTGCACATGGGTGTACACACATTATACCCGGGTGTACCAGATCACACCTGGGTGTACACACATCACTTTTACAACAACAAGAGTACCAAAGGGTCAAAATAATAACAAGGAATGTTTGGATAGCGGCTGAGAATTAATACCACTAGCCATATTCCAACACTTCTTAGTATAATAAGAATAAGCCAAACAAGTGTATGGTCTGGAACACCCGGATGTATGACGTTACAACGCATACTTTTACCACGCCTACCATTACCACGCAATTTTTACAACGCAGAATCCATTACAACGAAGTACCATTACCACGCATGTATTTACAACGCATGTATTTACAACGCATATACCTTTACAACGCATACAATTACAACGTAAGTATTGGTAAGTATATAATATTTTTTAAATTTAATTTAATTAAAATGAATATAATGTAATTTAATTTAATTTAATTTAATTTAATTTAATTTAATTTAATCAATTTAATTTACTGTAATTTAAATTTAATTATATTTAATTTTTACCCTGTACCCTTTTACCCAAAAACCCAAAACTGACCCTGAACCCTAAAAATACCCCTTTACCCAAAAACCCAAAACTGACCCTGAACCCTAAAAATACCCCTTTACCCAAAAACCCAAAACTGACCCTGAACCCTAAAAATACCCCTTTACCCAAAAACTCAAAACTGTCCCTAAACCCTAAAAATACCCCTTTACCCAAAAACCCAAAACTGACACTGAACCCTAAAAATACCCCTTTACCCAAAAACCCAAAACTGACCCTGAACCCTAAAAATACCCCTTTACCCAAAAACTGAAAACTGACCCTGAACCCTAAAAATACCCCTTTACCCAAAAATTGAAAACTGACCCTGAACCCTAAAAATACCCCTTTACCCAAAAACTGAAAACTGACCCTGAACCCTAAAAATACCCCTTTACCCAAAAACTGAAAACTGACCCTGAACCCTAAAAATACCCCTTTACCCAAAAACTGAAAACTGACCCTGAACCCTAAAAATACCCCTTTACCCAAAAAACTGAAAACTGACCCTGAACCCTAAAAATACCCCTTTACCCAAAAACTGAAAACTGACCTTGAACCCTAAAAATACCCCTTTACCCAAAAAACTGAAAACTGACCCTGAACCCTAAAAATACCCTTTTACCCAAAAACTGAAAACTGACCCTGAACCCTAAAAATACCCCTTTACCCAAAAACCCAAAACTGAGCCTGAACCCTAAAAATACCCCTTTACCAAAAAACCCAAAACTGACCCTGAACCCTAAAAATACCCCTTTACCCAAAAACCCAAATAATATTTTTAATAAAATGATATACTTACCAATACTTACGTTGTAATGGTATGCGTTGTAAAAGTACCTGCGTTGTAAATACATGCGTGGTAATGGTATGCGTTGTAATGGATCCTGCGTTGTAAAAAATGCGTGGTAATGGTAGGTCGCTGTAAAAGTTGCGTTGTAAAGGTTGTATACCGGAACACCCATCAGTCACCACTCGGAACCGCCCTTCATCATTTGGGGTTCCAGGGACCCACACACCGAGCTGCCTGATGACAATCAGAAAAGGGCCTAATAGATGATAAAGGGTCCCTCCTGTGGGCAGTGTGGGGTCACTTTTACGTCAGAAGTGATTAGTTGTATATATAAATGAGTGGAGTGGCTGATGGGGTAACAAACTAAAGTGCAGTGCAGGAAAACTGTGATAGCAAACAATGCAAACAAAGTGTAGTTAAAATTGGTTTAGGAAGCAGAAAACTATTTTTAATCGGATATAGCTTCCAATGCCAACATTAAAAATAGCACAGACAGGGGAGGAGCCAAGCTCGCGAGCGTAATGGTCGCCTTTTAGCTCGGCTCCCGCAGCCCTCCGGCCTGATCATGTATCCTGTATAATATCCTGTCCGGAGACGACACATTATCGGAGAATCGGAAACGGAACACCTCGCTTGTACTCACCATTTGGCCCGGAGGTTTCGACGTGCAGCGGCTCCGAAGTTGTGCCCTCCGCAAGACCGGGGCCTCCGTGGAACCTAGACCGGGACCTAGCCTGTGGGATCCGACGACTGTCGGCCCCGGTCGAGAGAGTGAACCAATGATGAGAGCCGTTGTGCGAAAATCCCGGCGATCCTGATCCGGGCCTGCCCTGGTGACCGCGCGGCTGATGTGGGTGAGATGCACCGGGGACTGATTCTGTGAAGGGGTTCTCCCCCCGCCGCTGCTTTGTCCGGCGGCCCTGGACCTCTGCGCCCGGACTCTGCTTGTTGGGGGCACCGGTGCTGGTGTAGGCGGAGACCCGCATTGGGCGGACATCCTTTCGGCACCAAGGCTGCCATTGCTGGGAACCCCCCGGAGCTCTGTAAAGTCCTACATTTTTTAACTGTTTTTTGGGGGTCGCGGAGGGCGGCGACTGGGCTGACTTCGCGAAATGGCGGCCGACCCTCTGAAACATGAATCGCCTTGTGGCGGCGGGCTTGGGTTGCCTAATTGCGCGGGGGTCCGGTCTGGTGAGCGTGAGCTTACGGTCAGAGATATCCTGGAAGCTCTGAGATCCCTGCGCGCATCCCTGGCCCCCGATGTCCCTGTGAGTCCGCCACGATCTGCCGCCATTTTGAGCAGCCGTTTCTTCTTGCCACCCTCTTGTTTCAGTGACTCCATTGCCTCGCCCCCCTCGATTGCTGCAAGTGTTGCTGCCGCTGATCGAAGATCATTTTGTGTGCCGGTGACTTTGGAGCTCCCTGTTTTTCGTGGTTCTGACCCCGGGGACTTGGACATTGTGCCGCGGCCCTGTTCGGCTCGGATGCCTAGAAATATTGGTGGACTGCCGCCTGCACCTGCTCCGATGGCTTCGCCTTTGTCTATTACAGAGACCCCCTCGCCTTCCCAAGCGGCGAAACTGAACTCCTGTTCTTCATCACCCGTGCTGCGATTGCTGATGCATTTAAACTCTCTGCTCGGACTTTTGCTCACTTGCGGACCGATTTACCCCCCATGTCTACATGGTAGTCAACATTTTTTTCGATTGTGTGCTGGTCTTGTATTGAGTATCTCATTTTACACTGTCATGTGGTGGGTGGGATTTGTGGTTCGGAAGGGATGGGGGTGATATGCACGACTCCTGGTTGATTATTGGTATACGACTTAGTGGCGCAGTTGTTTGTACCCATAGAGCGGTGGGAGGTCCCCTCCTCTGTAAGTTTTATGGCGCTTGATGGGGTGTCGTCCTGGTCTGTTTTTGCTGCGATTGTCTGGTTGGGCGGAGGGCGGCGGCCGACCATATTGATTTCTGTTCTTATGCTCCTCCCTCCTGTTTTCTTTATTTCTGTTTTTGTTTCTTTTTGTATCGTTCTTCTCTCTTTCTTTCTTGCTATATTTCGGGTTCTGGTTTAGGGCGACAGGCACGCTGTCTGAAGGGTAGGCCATAGCCTTCTACAAGGGTGCAGGGTGGGATGGGTGGGTTGGGTTCTATTTGTTGTTTGTTTGAGACAACTCAGATACTGGTGTAAAAGTCACCTGGACCTCCTAGGTGTACTCTTCCGTATCTTCTTACAGATTCGGTTGTTCACTAAAAGAGTTAAAAAAATAGCGTGAGTATATCACACACAACCCGTCTCCAAACATCCTTGTCTATCCTGTAATGAGTAAACTTCATCATCAATAAGGCCTGTGAAATAATGAGGCCAGTTGCACTGTATGTACTAGTGTCTCCTAATTTACACAGAACTTGAAGATTTTCAAATTTCATATAGTCCATCTTACCCGATGTGTAAGATGTGCAGACCTCACCCCACCTGGCTGCGGCTCAGGACATAAGTGAAGCACCGCTCTGTTGAGGTGAATAAATCAACTTGAGTAAACATATTTTGACTCAGACAGAGCAAGCTGCCTTGAACAAAGGACTTGGCTTTGTTCCGACACATCGGAACGAACATTTTGAGACTCGACTAGAACTGGCTAGATTTATCAGGAAGGTGAGATTACATTTCTTTTTTGCTGATAAACAGGGATCAGAACAATACGATCAGGTGACTAACACAGGCCTGAAACGAAAATCGACGTTTAATCCACCTACCCACCTTATGCCGGCCCATGTGTTGGCATTTGAACAAGCTATTGAACGCGACAAAGAGGAAATGTGCAGACAGGACAATAAAATGTTCTGCAATCTCCCGAAAGCCGAACATCAGGCTCTGAAATCATTATCTACAGACAAATCTATAACTATTAAGCCGGCTGACAAGGGTGGGGCCACTGTTCTCCTTGACACAGAGACCTATCGAGCCGAGTGCTTGCGGCAACTTAGCGATAGAAGATCTTACCGCTTGGTGGATTATGATCCGACTATGGAATTACAAGGAACAATTCGTAACATGACTGAGGAGGCTCTAGCTGAGGGCTGGGTGACTGAGTCCGAGGCTTTGTTCTTGAACACAGAACATCCGGTGACACCTTATTTTTATATTTTACCGAAGGTGCATAAGGAACAACGCCCACCACCTGGAAGACCGATTATTTCGGGCATTGGCTCGATTCTGGAACCATTGTCGACATTCGTAGACCACTTCTTACGTCCAATGGTCCAGAAGATGCCCACATACTTGAAAGACACCACCGACGTTTTGCGTCTACTGCCAGATCTGGACTTTGATGCTACGACTGACCTTTTGGTCTCATTCGACGTGGAGGCCCTTTATACCTCCATACCGCAGGACGAAACCCTGGAAGTCATCCATTCCCTGCTGGATACCAACGAGATGGACACCATCACACCGGTCCACTTTATTATGGCCTGTGCCACTCTGGCCATGAAAAAGAACTTTTTTAAGTTCGAGGAGAAGACGTACTTGCAAGTGTCGGGTACCAGCATGGGGAGCGTTTATGCCCCCAGCCTGGCGAATTTGTATGTTCATTCCTTTGAGCAGAAACATATCTTGAATGAGTCCAACCCCTACATTGAACAGATAAAAACCTGGAAACGATATATCGATGATATATTGGTGATAGGGCGGGGCTCAAGATCTAGTTGCCAGGATTTCCTTGGATGGATGAACAGCAGGAATGCTTTCCTGCGTTTCACCATAGAGATTGGTGGAAACAGTTTGGCTTTTCTTGACCTTCTGATCAAGGCTACTGCTAACGGTTTACAGTCTGAACTGTACAGAAAGCCCATGTCTAGGAACTCCCTTTTGATGTACGACAGTCACCATCCCAAGTCGTTACGGGACAATTTGCCGTTTGGGCAATTTTTACGTGTTCAAAGAAACTGCTCCACCAGTCTGGCCTTTAAAGCTCATTCTGCCGCTCTCAACAACCAGCTGGTGGAGAGGAAATACCCTCCCCGCCTGATACGCCGTGCTATGAAACGGGCGAGCAACAACAATCGAGCAGCACTATTGGAACCGTCCCCTCCAAAGGAACCCTTGGAAAGGCTCACGTTTGTACACACCTTTGGTACATTATCCAACAACATCAAAAAGGCTGTGAAGAGACGTTGGCCTATTTTAAATTCGGGACCTCAATCTATTCAACAGCCTCTGTTTGCCTTCAAAAGAGGACCTAATCTAAGGGACAGGATGGTCCATACCAGACCACGTGAAGAAGCAACCAGGTTAGTAGGCACTCTGTGGGATTTACCTCCAGTGTCTGGCCACCATCCATGTGGTACTTGTCAATCGTGTGCACAGACTTCTAAAACCACTGAAATTGACATTGGCACTTCTAGGCCCTGGAGACAAACAAAATTCACTAACTGCAACAGTGATAAACTTATTTATCTGATCACATGCCCCTGCGGACTTAGATACGTGGGGATGACAACCCGCAAAATCAAGGTGAGGCTGTCTGAACACAGGAGTACCATCAACTGTAAACGGCAGGCGACCAAACTCACTACCCACTTCATTAACTTAAATCACTCACCCACTTCTTTCCATTGGACGGTTCTAGAGAAACCATTTATTCCTGCACATGTGACCAATTTGAGTAATTTTCTATTGGTGAAGGAACAAAAATGGGTGCTGAAACTTGGCACCGACCGTACAGGGCTCAATGATGACATACCTTGGTCCTCCCTGTGAGTTTAGAATTCTGCCAGTTGACGCCGTGTTTTCCACATATTTAATGTTCTGTCCATATGACCCTACCTTTCGTCATCAGGAACATTACATTATACATACTTATTATAGGGTCATTGACCGTGGGGCAAAATGTGGCTCCTGCCTGGTAAACTAAGGCTGCACAGTGTCAGACATCTATAGTATGAAAGGGGCGCGCAACATTGCAGAGTTTAGTTTGGTTCGTCCTGGTACTTTGCCGATACTTGTTTACTAACCTCACCATGACTACCAGGCACCACGTTCTGGACTGGTCATTGTATCGAGTGCTGAATCAATCACAGCACTCGTTACGTGGCCGGCGCAGATTCGACCTATCGCGTAGCCTGTTCGTCTATCACGTGGGGTATTCGGCCTATCCTAGGCAGTCTAACTTAAACCCATTCCCGACGAGCCGGCGCCACCTCCCCAGGTGGCAGAGATGCCGCGTTGGAGTACCGACGGAGAGGTAGGGCTATTTCTGGTTATTTTTGATGTTCCAGCGTACCATTTTCAAGCGGGAAAGTACCCCAGGCACACTTTTGAATAATCAGAGTGAGTTAATGAGGGGCCTGGTCCACTTAAGGTGTCGAGGCAAGATCGTCTGAGGCAATATGACATCACTCTTCTGAGTGGTGCTACGATGTCGGGTGTTTTTTCAGGCTCACTACAAGAGATGTGGAATGCCCTTGAAGAACCGAGAAAGGCAGAACAATACCACTCTGCCTAGTGGGTCAAGTCCATACAAACGATGAGGGTCACGTGATTTTGATAACAGACCTTAACCGTAGAGAAACATGCTGATTTCACCTTGGCAGTTTCTTTTCATGTAATGTAGCCGTAGAACTCTCTTGGGAGCAGTACTTTATAAATAGACGTTTTTACATGATGTTTAGAAGGCAGTGATACTCACCATCTTCTAATCGGAGTTTATGAGATTGAGCGTTGTCCATGCTGTGTTATAATATTTCTGTGGTGAGTGATCCTCTGTATTTATTCACCTCAACAGAGCGGTGCTTCCCTTATGTCCTGAGCCGCAGCCAGGTGGGGTGAGGCCTGCACATCTTACACATCGGGTAAGATGGACTATATGAAATTTGAAAATCTTCAAGTTCTGTGTAAATTAGGAGACACTAGTACATACAGTGCAACTGGCCTCATTATTTCACAGGCCTTATTGATGAGGAAGTTTACTCATTACAGTATAGACAAGGATGTTTGGAGACGGGTTGTGTGTGATATACTCACGCTATTTTTTTAACTCTTTTAGTGAACAACCGAATCTGTAAGAAGATACGGAAGAGTACACCTAGGAGGTCCAGGTGACTTTTACACCAGTATCTGAGTTGTCTCACTTTTTTAGAACACTGTTTCTTTTTATTTTACTCACATTCTGGTTTTGTGTGCAGTAGCAGTAGTCGTTTTGACAAGGTCCTGAAGAAAGCAAGGCCACATGGCCGTTATTTGCTGAAACATGTTGACCACGTTCCACTACTAGAGAGTTTATAAATTTCCTCTGTCTGTGCTATTTTTAATGTTGGCATTGGAAGCTATATCCGATTAAAAATAGTTTTCCGCTTCCTAAACCAATTTTAACTACACTTTGTTTGTATTGTTTGCTATCACAGTTTTCCTGCACTGCACTTTAGTTTGTTACCCCATCAGCCACTCCACTCATTTATATATACAACTAATCACTTCTGACGTAAAAGTGACCCCACACTGCCCACAGGAGGGACCCGTTATCATCTATTAGGCCCTTTTCTGATTGTCATCAGGCAGCTCAGTGTGTGGGTCCCTGGAACCCCAAATGATGAAGGGCGGTTCCGAGTGGTGACTGATGGGTGTTCAAGACCATACACTTGTTTGGCTCATTCTTATTATACTAAGAAGTGTTGGAATATGGCTAGTGGTATTAATTCTCAGCCGCTATCCAAACATTCCTTGTTATTATTTTGACCCTCTGGTACTCTTGTTGTTGTAAAGGTTTGGAAGGGCGTGTATCCATAGCACGGTCATTAAACTAGCCCTAGGGTCCCCCATAATTGTATGTGTTAGAATTGTACACACATCACACCTGGGTGTACACACATCACACCTGGGTATGCACACATTACACATGGGTGTACACACATTACACATGGGTGTACATATATTACACATGGGTGTACACACATTACACATGGGTGTACACACATCACACATGGGTGTACACACAACACACATGGGTGTACACACATTACACCTGGGTGTACACACATCACACCTGGGTGTACACACAACACACATGGGTGTACACACATTACACCTGGGTGTACAAACAACACACATGGGTGTACACACATTACACCTGGGTGTACACACATCTTACCTGGGTGTACACACATTACACATGGGTGTACACACATTATACCTGGGTGTACACACATCACACCTGGGTGTACACACATCACACCTGGGTGTACACACATCACACCTGGGTATACACACATAACACATGGGTATACACACATTACACATGGGTGTACATATACATATATGTACACATGGGTACATATATTACACATGGGTGTACACACATTACACCTGGGTGTACACACATCACACATGGGTGTAAACACAACACTCCTGGGTATACACACATAACACATGGGTGTACATATACATATATGTACACATGGGTACATATATTACACATGGGTGTACACACATTACACCTGGGTGTACACACATCACACATGGGTGTAAACACAACACTCCTGGGTATACACACATAACACATGGGTGTACACACAACACGCATGGGTGTACACACATTACACCTGGGTGTACACACATCACACCTGGGTGTACACACAACACACATGGGTGTACACACATTACACCTGGGTGTACAAACAACACACATGGGTGTACACACATTACACCTGGGTGTACACACATCTTACCTGGGTGTACACACATTACACATGGGTGTACACACATTATACCTGGGTGTACACACATCACACCTGGGTGTACACACATCACACCTGGGTGTACACACATCACACCTGGGTATACACACATAACACATGGGTATACACACATTACACATGGGTGTACATATACATATATGTACACATGGGTACATATATTACACATGGGTGTACACACATTACACCTGGGTGTACACACATCACACATGGGTGTAAACACAACACTCCTGGGTATACACACATAACACATGGGTGTACACACATTACACATGGGTGTACATATACATATATGTACACATGGGTACATATATTACACCTGTAGACCCCAGCCTAGCCTCTTCCTCTATAAAATGATTGCATGTTCATTAGGTAGACTTCAGTTTGGTTACTGGGATACCCTTATGAGTCCCTAGTATACGGTACACTAGATACCAAAGGCATAGGTACCCCAGAGGCCTACAATCAATCAATCAATCAATCAATCAAAGCATTTGTATAGCGCACTACTCACCCGGAGGGTCTCAAGGCGCTAGGGGAGAGGGGGTCTGCTACTGCTCGAACAGCCAGGTCTTGAGCTGCTTCCTGAAGGCGTGGTGGTCCTGGGTCAGGCGGATGTGGGTCGGGAGGGAGTTCCAGGTCTTGGCGGCCAGGTAGGAGAAGGACCTTCCCCCTGTGGTGGCTCTTCAGATGCGGGGGACGGTGGCGAGGGCGTGGCTGGTCGATCGAAGCTGGCGTTTGGGAGCGTAGAAGTTGAGGCGGCTGTTGAGGTGTCCTGGGCCTTGGTTGTGTAGGGCTTTGTGTGCGTGGTTGAGGAGTCGGAAGGTGATTCTCTTGTTGACCGGGAGCCAGTGCAGGTCTCTCAGGTGTCCGGAGATGTGGCTGCGGCGGGGGATGTTCAGGATGAGTCGTGCTGAGGCGTTCTGGATCCGCTGGAGTCTCTTCTGGAGTTTGGCGGTGGTTCCGGCGTAGAGGGCGTTGCCGTAGTCCAGGCGGCTGGTGACGAGGGCCTGGGTGACCGTCTTCCTGGTCTCGGTGGGGATCCACCGGAAGATCATGCGTAGCATGCGTAGGATATTGAAGCACGATGAGGAGACGGCGTTGACTTGTCTGGTCATGGAGAGGGAGGAGTCCAGGATGAAGCCTAGGTTGCGTGCGTGGTCTGTTGGTTTGGGTGCGCTGCCTAGGGCGGGGGGCCACCAGGAGTCGTCCCAGGCGGAGGGTGAGGATCCCAAGATGAGGACTTCCGTCTTGTCAGAGTTCAGTTTCAGGCGGCTGTTCTTCATCCATTCGGCTACCTCTTTCATCCCTTCGTGTAGGTTGGCTCTGGCGGTGGCGGGGTCGTTGGTGAGGGAGAGGATCAGCTGGGTGTCGTCGGCATAGGAGATGATGTTGAGGTTGTGCTGGCGTGCGATGGCTGCGAGGGGACTCATGTAGACGTTGAAGAGGGTTGGGCTGAGCGAGGAGCCTTGAGGGACGCCGCAGATGACTTCGGTGGCTTCTGATCTGAAAGGGGGGAGGCGGACTCTCTGTGTCCTTCCGGCGAGGAAGGAGATGATCCACTCCAGTGCCTTCTCCTGGATTCCGACGTTGCTGAGGCGCTGTACTAGGGTGCGGTGGCAAACTGTGTCGAAGGCCGCGGAGAGGTCTAGGAGGATGAGGGCCGCTGTTTCTCCGTTGTCGAGCAGGGCTCGGATGTCATCGGTTGCTGCGATCAGGGCGGTCTCGGTGCTGTGGTTGGCCCGGAAGCCAGACTGCGAGAGGTCGAGGGATGCGTTCGTCTCGAGGAAGGCGGCCAGCTGTTTGTTGATGGTCTTCTCGATGACTTTTGCGGGAAACGGGAGCAGCGAGATGGGTCGGTAGTTCTTGAGGTCGGTGGGGTCGGCTGATGGCTTCTTCAGTAGGGCGCTGAGTTCGGCGTGCTTCCAGCTCTCCGGGAAGGTAGCGGTGTTGAAGGAGGTGTTGATGATGTCCCGCAGGTGGGGTGCGATGATAGCGTCAGCTTTCTTGAAGACGTGGTGGGGGCAGGGGTCGGTCGGGGATCCGGAATGGATGGAGTTCATCGTGCGGATGGTGTCTTCGGTGCTGATCGTGGTCCAGGCGCGGAGGGTGGTGGTGGGGGGCGGTGGTTCGGTTGTGGCGTGCGTCGGTTGAGTGCTGAAGCTGTTGTGTATGTCCGCGATCTTGTTGTGGAAGTAGGAGGCGAGGGAGTTGCAGAGGTCTTGCAAAGGGGTGATGTCGTTGTTTCCGGCATTGGGGTTGGAGAGCTCTTTAACGATGTTGAAGAGTTCCTTGCTGTTGTGTGCGTTGTTGTCCAGTCGTTCCTTGAATGCAGTCTTCTTGGTGGTGCGAATCAGTTGGTGGTGTTTTCGGGTGGCGAGCTTGAGGGCAGCTATGTTGTCCGTGGTGGGGTCTCTGCGCCAAGCGTTCTCAAGGGCTCTGCAGTTCTTCTTGGAGCACTTGAGTTCGTCGGTGAACCAAGGGGCTTTGTTGCTGCCGGGTCTGCTAGGCGGGGTCCTCAGAGGGGCGAGGTCGTCTGCGCAGTTGCTGATCCACTTCATGAGGTTGGTGGCTGCTTGGCTGGAGTTCGTTGCGCTGGTGGGTGGGTTCTCGTTCAGGGAAGTTGCGAGCTGTTCGGCTGTGATCTTGTTCCAGCTTCTGCGTGCAACCTGTTGCTGGTGGTGGTGGATCGTGGTCCTTCTGAAGCTGAAGTGGACGCAGCTGTGGTCCGTCCAGTGGAGTCCGGTGGCGTGGCTGAAGGCGATGTCCTTGCTGGATGAGAAGACTGGGTCAAGTGTGTGTCCGGCGTAGTGGGTGGGGGTGGTCACCAGTTGCTTGAGACCGAGGTTGGCGAGGTTGTCCAGCAGGGTGGTGGTGTTGCGGTCGTTGATGTTCTCCAGGTGGAAGTTGAGGTCCCCGAGGAGGATGTAGTCAGCGGAGGGGAGGGCGTGCGGGGTGATGAAGTCGGCGATGTCCTTATATCCTACCAGAGGCTGAAGCATGTATTATGCCACCCCTGGGAAGCCTTCCAAAATGGCACCCCAGGTCTGCTACAGCAGCCTGTGTAAGGTGGTTATGCACCCCTTACTCAGATATAGCTTCCATATAGCTACCTTATATCACTACACATATAAACCTATCAGTCACCCCTATGGCAGGCCTTATCAATACTGAATGCAGGGTGCTGGGTTTTGTGTGAGAGGGTGCCCATGCATGAGCAGGGCTCCTCTGGAGCCTTCGGAATCTATTCTCCGGGGTTGTTCTGTGATACAGCCTGACCATATACTCTTAAGTGCATTATAACCTTGCGGTAAATACTAACTTCGGAATGGCTGCAAGGAAACATGTTGTGTCTGGTGTCAAACACTTTGAAACATACCCCCCCCCCCACCAGTTCTGGCGGCGGGGGGGTGATTCCACCCTTCTAGAGGGAGAGTCATGTACACACCGGTTCACCCGGTACCAGTTTAAAAGAACCCTGTCATCACAAAATGGATGCCACAGCCACTGACACGAGTCTGGCCTCCTGCTGCTGGCCAAAACTCCAGCAGGGGAGGCCTGGACAATAGGTTTCCTGTCACAGGGAGGTGTCACCACCTCCCAGGCAGGCTTTAGTGTATTGGGACTGGGTGAGTGCACTCCAAGAGTGCTTTGAAGTCAGCACTGGGGGCACATTTGGTGTCCCCGTACATAGCCCAGTTCAAACTGGTTGCAGGGGCTACGAGCCCCTGCTCTGGCGCGTAACTGGACAAAGGAAATGGGTGTAGCCACCCCTTTTTCCAAACCCTCCCATAGGTGGGTCCCCAGAGTTTGCCCCACCCCTTCCTTGGGTGTAAGATAGGAACCCCTGGCAACAGGACTTTAGATTATACCTGGACGAAACTCTGATACTGAATCCTGGACATTCGATGATCTACACAACGCTGGATGACTGAAGAATCTCCCTTGGAGTAAAGGAGTTTCTCCCCTGCGTGGCAGGCACCAAAGACGCATCTGACTGGTTTGCATCTCTGAAGCTCCCGCCGGACTCTGATGTATTTACACCACAGGAGGTGGATTTCCAGACTTCCCTGAAGCCGACCTGAGTCTCCAGCAAAGCTGAGACCCGCAGCCCTATTGGATACAGTGGAACCGAAACCCCTGGACACAGTGCACATTTGCAAGTGCATCAGCTTCTCAACGTTCCTTGAGGCTGTGCATTGGGTTACTTGTAGCCCAGACCCCAGAAACCTTTTCCACCGAAGATTGCTGGCCTACACGCCACGAGTGTTCCGTGAGCTGGCCCTTTGTCTTTTTTATTCGAGGTACCTTTGCGATCACTGGTCCGTCGATTGGTGGGTCCCTGAGAAGGCAACATTGACTTTCCTTGGGCTTTCCTGGTTGCTCCAGACGTGCCCTGACCCTCCACCACTTGGTGAGTCCCCTGGACCTTGCTGGCCCACACCGAAGCATCTTTTCTCTTTCTGCGTGGGTTGCTGATGCCAAGGCTTGTTGTGTCCAATGCCGGCACCGACGCCGCAGCACTCAACATCCTTCGTGGGATAGCTCGAATCCAGCTCCTGGTCATCGTCGACACCTAAGGTCCTCGTGGCTGCAGAGTCAAGCTTCACCTCTTCAACCTGAAATCACCCGACATCGGTGGGCATTCGACTATCATGCCCCTGGTCACTGGCAAGTGGCCCAGACTCTGTCCCCTCTGCTTTCAGGTTCCTCACATCTTCGATCCAGGCTTGGATCAACCCAGACACTTTTCTTGTCCACGGTAGCAGCACTTTGCAGCAGATCTCCATTGAAATCAATGACGATTCCCGACACCAAAAGACACCTATGCACCCGGCTTCCCTGGGTAAGGTAACTCAGGTACTCTTATGCTCCTGTGGGTGTTGGCCCTAGAACCCCTTAAGTCTAAAGGGGTTTGCTCAAAGTCTTCTCCTAAGTGTCCTTAATCTTTAAAATTTCAACTGCGACTTTCCCCAAAGAAGTTAACGGCGTCTCGCGGCTGTGTTCTCACACTGCACGCGTCCTCTGTGGGTCCCCTGTGTCACTACCTTGGGTTGTTCATTGTGGCCCCAGCACTACTAACAGGCTCTAGGCCTGGTGTCTAGTCAAGTCGTCGTTCTTATACCACTTTCTTAATATATGGTTTGGTACGCCCATCCATTGTATATTGTGCTATTTACTGAAGTTCTATTGCATTTAAAGTGTGTTCTTTGCTCTGTAATCTCATAAAGAGATTACTAGAGAGTGTTTAGTAATACATACATATATTTTATATATATACCAGGTGTGGTTCTCCTTTCATGTGGTCATTCAAGAGGTTATAATCTGGTAAACCAAGCTGCTTTACACTCCTTCAAGATTTAGCCTGAAGGCTGCTCTCCACAGCTACCACTAGGATTGCTTTGTATATAGGTTGTCTTTAAACCTATCATCAATAAGGGTCGTTTGGACTGGTGCAAGGTGCCCACTAGAACTAGTGGACAGCACATGCCAGGCCAATTTCTCACATTATGTACCTTTAGTGGTTTTCAGTTAGTCACTCACTTGAGATTATCTGGTAATACAATGGCAAGCTTGAATCCCACCACTGCCACCAATGTGAGAACTTAGCCTGGCATATGATGTCCACTAGTTCTAGTGGGCACCTTGCACCTGTCCAAACGACCCTTATTGATGAAGGCGGTCTGAGTCGGATCCCGTTTCCTACACGGCCGACATTTTGGTGTTATGTTTTGGGCCCCCCATGGGGTTTTTCAAGTTAGGCAGTCCAATCTCTGGCATTCGCAGGATGTTACTGAAGCTGGGAATGTAACCCATGATTTCCGACCGCTCTTTGGGGTACAGTCCTCAAAGTGGGGGGACATTTGTCAGCATGGCGGTGCACTACATGACTTTAGTGAGATGTGTGACAATGTAACATAGCTAGATCATACGGTACATTGTTCTTGCCGTCCAGGTAAAGCATTCTCAAAAACAGATATGAACGACACCGTTTGTTCTCGGCTTTTATATCTATACATTGTGTGAGGGACACTGCGTGGTAAACACTAGTCATATATTTATTACCCCAAACTCAAATCTAGTATTCTAATAATTCCTAGGTATTCATAATACATACATGCCAATAGACCCGATTCAAGCGAGAGACTACCGATTTTTCAAGCCAAAAATGGCTTTATTTTAGCTGTCTCCAGTCTGAAATTGCATTTTCTATAAAAGAAGTCAATGGGGAATTTTCATTCTCCCGATTTTTTATTTTAAATCTCCCACGTCCCTGTCCTAAAATGTCGGCATGTATGATAACATGCAGAATCATTATTCTTATTTTGTGACTATATTGGCAGGTGATCAATCTTAGGCGGATGAACAAGATACAATAGCATATTTGATGGCACTCATTTATCGTATGTCAAGCGTTAATGTTCGTTAACATGCATATAATTCCCCGGGGACATTCATATGGCCACCGGAAAGCACACTCGTATGGTTCATCATTTTTGCTGTCCAGGTAGAACTCTATCGAAAGCAGGTGAGAACGACAATGTTCGTTCTAGAATTTTCAATATATAGATTGGGTGAGGGACACTAGGTGATACACACTGGTTAACTACTTGTGATCCCAAAACCCAAATCTAGTGTACTATACTCATGTGTCCCATGTGTGAGCCAGAGTTTGGCATTGTGGCTCCTATTTGAGTGTGTACGTTCACGGCTGGCCAGCCCGTATTCCAGACCAGTTTGAGGTGGACCCAGGTACGTTCGAAACCCCAGTGGCTTGCTAATCTCCAAGAAAATACTGAAGCTCATGATCGGTATTTAAGCCATGTCCCACGCTCTTAAGTCTCGTAATCCATAGGGCCTCCCTTCTCCTGAGTTAATGTTCCCTATTGCCTCCCCTTGGGTCCTTGGGTGTGACATCAAATCCATAAAAGGAGAAGGACTTGTGTGTGTCTTGGGATTTGCACTCTGCTCTGTGTGTAGCTATGGGACATCAGCTGTCCCCTTGCTTGCCAGCCCTCGTGTGTTCTACAATACGTTCCTTGAGACTCCTAATAGTGCTGCCAATGTCTCTTACTTTACACTTGCACTCAATAGCAGACACCACATATTTGGTGTAACAGGTGGTGTTGGTGGCAATCTTGTGCACCTTCTTATCTGGTCCTGTGAATTGTTTTTTCCTGTCCGTGGCCATCTGCGCATAGAGCCATGGCCACATTTAAAAAAACGCAAAGTGTGTTGGGTACGCCAATTGGGTGCATGTTCCACTTTTGGGTAACTGGGGCTGAGAATTTTTCTTACACAGAAACCCCTGCGGAAGGTTATCTCAGGCCTAGATATTGTGAATTTCTGCAGTGTCTTGTCTGCAGTGTGTAGGTGCCAATGTCTCTGCATACTACATGTTAGTGTATTTGCATGTTTGTTGAAGTCTGTCATCAAACATACTGTTTTCGTGTCTCTGTTTTCTAGTTTGTTTTTAAGAGTACTTTGTCGGTTGACGTGGAGATTCTCTCTTTGGCACTATGAACAGTTTTCTTGGCATATCCCCTACATGAAAATTTTCGTTGCCATGTTTGTATACATTCTTTAAAGTCAGATTCTGTGCTGCAATTGCGTCTGGCGCGTATAAATTCGCCATATAGGATGGCATTTATCTGATGGCCGTGATGTGCGCTTGAGGCATGAAGAGTTGCGTTGCAAGCAGTGGGTTTCCTAAACAGACTACTTTGAATCTTGCTGTCCAAAATAAAAAAGTTCTACATCTAAAACCGTGATACTCCTCTGACTATATTGGGAAGTGACTCTGAAGTTGTGGTCATTACTGTTCAAGTGAGTGAAGGATTCTAGAAGTTTCACAGTAGAACCTGTCCAGACCATGAGGCAGTCGTCTATAAATCTGCCCCAAAAAAAGGATCGAATCATTCCAGTTACTACCCAGTGCACTTCAAATCCATGGCTCTTCCAGTCTGCCCATGAATAGATTGGCATACGAGGGTGTAAACTTTGAGCCCATAGCCACACCGTTTTTGTTTGTACCATACTTCCTTGAAGAGGAAGACATTGTTGTGAAGGATGAGTTCTGTCCTCTAAAGCATCATTTCCGTGTGTTCCCGAAGGCTGGCGGTCTGCGGCTTAGAACACGGCGTAAAGCCTGTAGGCCAAGATCATGCCTGATACGTGTATATAGTGCTGTGACATCTAGCGTTACAAGTGCCATACCTTCCCCCCTTATGATGTCTGTGAGTATGCTTAGAATATGTTTGGTGTCCTTGATGTATGATGGTAAGTTGTGGACCTGCGGCTGTCGTAACGTATCCACATACTCAGAAATTCTTTCCGTCGGTCCCCCTATACCTGATATTATCGGCCTGCCAGGGGGAAATGGGAGATTTTTGGGGATCTTGGGCAGAGTATATATTCAGGGATACCTGGGCACTCTGCCATCAGGTAAGGGTATTCATTTCTGTCCAGAAGGCATCGGTCATGCCATCCCTTCAGCTTGGAGTTAATGAGTTGTACGAGGGACCGAATAGGATTATAAGATAGTGCTTCATAGCACGTCGAATCATTGAGCTGTGATTGTATGTCTTGCTCATAGTCTGCGCTGTTTATTAAAACCACGTTGCCCCCCTATTCAGCTTCTCATATTGTGGTCTCCCTATCCGCCTGTTGTGCATAGAGTGCCTCTCTTTCTCCCTTGGTAAGATTGTCCCTTCTGTTGGTATATTGTGCTTGTGTGTTAGTGTGTTTGTCTAGATCTAGCAACACCAGCTTGTGAAAAAGGTCCAAATGACTACCAGCCGGCAGCTGCGGTGTCCATTTTGATTTTTCTTTTTGGCCACTACATGTATTGGTGTCCATGGGCCCGATTCACAGAACTAACTTAAGACAAAATCCTAAACTTACTACCATTTTGGTATTTACAGAAGGCACTTACTCCTTTCGGTATTCACAGAAGTTAGGAGTCCTAACTTTAGGACTCCTAAATGCCTTCTGTGAATACTAAAAGTCTTAAAGTGAGGATTTTTCTCAGTTTAGGTGTCCTAAAGTTAGGAGTCCTAACTTTACTACTCCTAAACTGAGAAAAATCCTAATTTTAAGACTTTCGGTATTCACAGAAGGCATTTAGGAGTCCTAAAGTTAGGACTCCTAACTTCTGTGAATACCGAAATGGTAGTAAGTTTAGGATTTTGTCTTAAGTTAGTTCTGTGAATCGGGCCCCATATGTATATTCATATCACTTAGCACCCTACACACACACACACATGTTCAGATGTAGATAATAGCATCCTTGTGCCGTGTACATCCTGTATAGTTAAATCACTGCAAACTGCGTTGGAGTAAGTTATATCAAGGGCTTTATTTGTAACTGGATTAAGTGTAAAGAATGTTTTCAATTTCAGTCTCCTCATCTATTTAAGCAGATCTATCTTGGTTTTACTTAAGTCTCCTGCATTAGTAGGACAACGTCCCATCCCTTTCTGTAAAAGTGAGTTCCTGTCTACACTGATGGGTTTATTCGTCGCATTAATTACAGTCCCATCATTCAGTTCTTCTTGTTCCAAGACCTCGCCTTCATGTAACCTCTTTCTTCCTGCGCCTCTCCCTCTTTTACCCCGCCCCGTCTTCCTGGAGTAAAAGGACGCTTGTTTATCTCTCGATTCCCTTTCTTCATTCTCATTACTTCCCTGGTAGCCGACACCTGTTTCGTCATGGGTACATTAACCCACATGACTTCCTCAGGGCTCAGAACACTCAAATTCTCGCCGAACGGTATATCCAGAATGCTAAAAGCGTGTTCATCCGTCTGTAAATTCGAAGTAGTGACCTGCAAATCCTTCATATTGATCCTTAAAGTTCTGATCAGGCGGAGTAACACCCTGCAGTGTGTAGGAGAGTAGGATCTGCTTCTTATAGTTACACCCACTTTTTGCTGATGTTTCACTGTTTTCAACTTCGTCTGACTGAGATCCTTCTATTCCGGACCCCAGTCTGGCTGCTGTCTCCTCTAAATTCATTGCATGTACTTTAGGTACGCTCCAGATTGGATACTCGGGCACCCTTATGAGTCCCTAGTATATGGTACACTATGTACCCAGGGCATAGGTACCCCAGAGGCCTACCAGGGGCCGAAGCATGTATTCTGCCACCCTTGAGAGGCCATTCAAAATGGCACCGCAGGTCTGCTACTGCAGCCTGCATGCGCCCCTTACTGCGATATAGGTTCACTATATCTATTCTAAATCACTGCACATATAAACCTATCAGTCCCCCCTATGTCAGGCCTTATCAATCCTGAAGGCAGGGTGCTGGGTTTTATGTGAGAGGGTGCTAATGCATGAGCAGGGCCCCTCTGCAGCCTTCAGACCCTATTTTCCGGGGTTGTTTGTGATGCAGCTAACCATATATATTTAAGTGCATTATAACCTCGCGGTAAATGCTAACTTTAAAATGGCTGCTTAGAAACATGTAGTGTTTGGTGTCAAACACCTTGAAATCATATCTCCTTGCCAGTAACTGGTGGGAGGTATGATTCCACCCTTCTAGAGGGACTTAGGTGAAACACCGGTACACCCAGTACCAACTTTCTCGACCAAGGCATCACAAAATAGATGCTGCCAGCCACAGACACAAGTCTGCCCTCCTGCTGCTGAGCCAAGCGCGAGCAGAAGAAGGCTGGACAATAGGTTTCCTGCCACAGGGAGGTGTGACCACCTCCCAGACAGACTTTAGTGTATTGGGGCTGGTAGGGTCCATTCCTGCCCTTGGCTCCACTGTCCTCTGAGTAACAGCGTTCTACCTGTAAAACCCTCTGACTCGAAAGGCATAACCCCAGCTCTGACACTTGATGCACTCAATATCATATGTAAGTTGTGTGCAAACATAAAATGAGCCACGCTCCCATCAGCAGAAATTATTAAGCCATTAACAAAACTATTACTTAAAAGAAATGTTGGGCCTCATTTATGAGGCTGTGCGTCTCTTTTACACCGCCGGTGCGTCACTTTTTGTGACGCACCAGTGGCTTAAAAATGCGCCTTGTTGCGCCATATTTACAAAGCGACGCATCTAGGTAGATGCGTCACTTTGTAAACCCCTGCGCCACATTATACCTGAGCCAAGTATAATGTATGCAAGGGGGGCGTATTGACGCAAGAAAGGGTCATGGAAGTGACGCAGTGAAATCAATAATATTTCACTGCGCCGTTTCTTGGCTGCTAATACGCAGGCACTAACAACATGGTGCTTGCCCCATGTGAAAGCACACATTGCTGGAGTTGCGTCACTTTTGTGACACACTCCAGCAATGCGTCACTTTTGCGCCTACAGATACGTCAGAAATACTGACGTATCTGTAACTCCTTGCGACATGATGCGTCATACTGTAAATATGACACATTAGGAATGTCGCAAGGAGTGCGCACTGAGAAGTGACGCATCGCTGCTTTCAGGCAGCGATGCGTCATTTCTCATAAATGAGGCCCGTTGTGCGCACTCAATAACCAACAATGTGGAGGTAAAAGGGCACACTGATTCAACATGAGCTGTGGCAGCCAGGAGGAAGCGAGAGCGATGAGGAAAAACAAATGTAAAGCTGAAGACAGGGAGGGGGTGTGTCTGAGGCCAGAAAGATGTCCAATTCAATCACAGCTGAGCTCAGCGTGTGTGAAACCCCTAAACACACCCTCTTCCCAACTGTTCTTGGGCAAATGTGTTAATGGTTACAAACTGCAGCTTGTTTTCAGTCTCAGCACTGAAGGGTCACTCACATACTACCGATCTCACAAATACCGTGATACAAAAATATTGTGTCAAAAATATTGATTACAAAAATATTGTTTTTGCATACTAATGTTAAGTACAAAAATATCGAGCAACAAATATTGTTTCACACTAATCGTAAAAAAATAAAGATTTCCATTTTCAATTTATATTGTATAAAATTGTAAATCCAAAATATTTTAACATATAACATTGAAATAATATGAAATAAAAAAAATGTAATATTGAAAAATATGTATAGAATATACTCATATGAAAACACACAAACACATATATATTTATATAAATATATGTATTTATATATGTACATATATATCTATATCTATATATATATATATAGATATATATATAAAATGTAACACTTAATAGAAATATATATTTCTATTTATACTCGTTTTTTAAAATTGTTTTTAATTTACTATTATAAAAAGAATACATTTATATGTATATATTTAAATGAAACAAAAAATAATAAAACACAATTACAAAAAAATTAACTAAATTAATTAAATATACAAAACTATAAAATGAATGCTAATATATATTTTAACAATTTAGAAAACATGTATTTAAATAAGAAAATTTAAAATGCACTATTCACACTCCAGTCTGTTCAACAGTAGGGAAAGCGTTGGAATTCAAAGGGGTAAAAATGTACTTTTCCCCTAGCCCCCCCCCCCCCCCAGTCTGCGCAGCAGTAGGAAAGTGTTGGACTTCTGAGAGGTTACATTTACTATTTCCACTCCAGTTTGTGCAACAGTAGGGAATGTACTTCACTATAAACACAGAAATATTTTAATAACCCTATTAGTTGATCATAAATATACAACTCTTAATATATAATGTGTATATATAAGATTAAAAACACAAACATTTTAAATGATTATTAAACATGTTAATAATGAATTGTAATAATAATGACTGTATATATTGACTCTCTATGGTTCTGGAATGATGTGTTGCTCACGGGCTGCATGAACTTGTTTGGGCAGTGGACTGTGAGGGTATATGTGGCTACCCGTTTCCCCTCGGAGGGACGTGAGATTTGGCATTATTTACATGGGGATACTGGCAGGTTTCAGCAACACATACCCTTGCCGTGTATTTTGTCATATAAGATAGATATATATATAGTACTAAGGCCTTATAGTAACTGGGCTGTATCCATATTTTCTAGATAGTTCCTTAGGAGTTTGCAGCTGTGGGTCTTCTCTTGCACGGCTCAAGGTTTCCAAGGTGTTGTGCGTGTCCCTGACTGTCTGTGGCCAGATGAGCAGGTAACCGAGGAAGCTTCCGGTACAGTCAGTGCAGGGGACCCATTCCTTCTCCTCAGGGCCCAGGTGTCTATCAAGCCGCAGTCAGATCATGGCACCTGCTTCGACAAACAAAGGCAGGGGTATCCCTACGCTGGGGAATCCCTCGTGAGCAGCGACAGCAGCTCCGGGCTGCCGACAAAAGGAGGAGTGCTCCCAGCACTCAGGAAACCGCGCCCCCCTGGCGCCTCCAGAGGCAGAGTCCTAGCCAAAGTCCAGCAAAGTTCAGGACAGGAAGGCGGGGGGGGGGCAAGGCTGGGTCCAGGGTCCAGCTCACAGGGCCCTCCAGGCAGGGAGGCAGTCCCAGTGGCGGTATCCTCCTGGCGCCCAGCAGCAGCAGGTCCCCCTCTTCAGATCAGGAACAAGAGAACATTTTTCAAGAGGTCACAGCCTCTTTTTATACAGTAAATCCCTTTGTCTTTAGGTGCTGGCTGGGGGGAAAACCAGATGCAGCTGGTTTTGGAGCACTTTGTTTTGCTCAACCCCTCTTCCCATTCACAGGACAGGCTAGGGTCATCAGTCGCACCACAGGGGGCGGAGCCAGCATTGTGTGGGGAAAGCTCAGCCCTAATCAGGTACCAGGTGCACCCCTCCCTCACATCACACATGGGGCAGACCCATCCTGACTCCTGGAGCCTGGCACACCAGCCAGCTCCAGCCAATCAGAAGCCAGACAGCCAATTCACATAATTTACACAAACATGCCCACTTCTAGAAGTGGCACTTCCACACTAGACACAATCACGCCGCATACATCATCGCGCAGCATTTCATCACACGAGTCCGCACATACCAAACTCGAGCTCGCACTCCCCACGCATCAGGAACTACCAGGGACACATACATTCCCCATGCATTCCTATTGGAGGGCAGGCCAACCTCACCACATGCACGCACTTTACCCTGGGACACAGTGGTAAAGTGCGCAGAAACCAAAAATCACTATCACCAGGTCACATACCAAAAGCAAAAAGTTCAGGGGTGAACCTGCCAGAAGGGCCAAGTCCAACAGGATAGATTTCCATTCACTGGGACTCTGGCTGAGGGTCCTGATATATCAATTAGAGTGCTCTACAAAATGTATCCCCAAGCTTGAGCCATTTCAAAACCGCCTGCAGATAAGACCACCTAATCCTATCAAAAGCTTTGGAGGCGTCTAGCATTATAACAGCTAAGAGGTGGAATACGCAGTTGCCACATCAATTGCTCCTATGAGCCCATAAGTTAACTCGTGTATATATCGCCCTTTGGTAAATCCCTTCTGGTCTTCATGAATCATCTCTCCGGCTACCTTACTTAGCCAGGAATTTTGTAAATATTTTATAGTCTGTGTTCAAAAGAGATATTGGTCTGTACATATCACAACTAGTATAATCTTTGCCTGGCTTCGAAATAAGTGTAATTATAGTGTTGTCCCAGAATTTTGGTAACTGCATCCCTTGCTCTAAAATCTCCCTACTCATGCCTGTCAAGAAAGGGGTTAACACCTCCCCATGAATGTTATATATTTCTGCTGGTATCCCATCCGGTCCTGCAGCTTTACCTCCCTTACTTGCCTGTAGAGTCATCCTAACTTCATCTTCTGTGACATCCTGGTTAAGAATACCTCTCTGGTTTAGGTCGAGAGGTTTGATGGTATCTGCTAATCAGACATTTACCTCATCTTCTGAAACTCTCCCCTCTTCTGAGTAGAGATCCCGAAAATACTCTCTGAATGCCTCCTCCAGTTCCATTTCACTGGTCCTCAAAGCACAGGACTGCCCTACCCTAATTTCATTGACCCGATAAAAGCTTTCCTGCTTACACCCCATACTCAAAGTGAGCCAGCTTGCTTGCATCCCATCTTCTTTAAATTCGACTTAGGGGGATTTCTTCTGTTTGATTTTTCCGTAGACACAGTCTCTCTTCTGCTAAGATCCTACCGTTGTCGTCTATATAAGTTTTTATCTTTATCTCTAGATTTGTAATTTCTTCTTTCAGCTGGGCTATTTCATATCTATATTGTTTGTTTCTATAGCTAAGTGCACTCGTAATCTTGCCCCTAATAAAAGCGTTGAGCGTATCCCATATTACTCCCGTAGGAGCAGCGACGTAGTTAATTTTAAGAAATTCTCCTACTTCTACTTTCAAGGCTTCCAGTACAGCGGTGTCTGCCAAGATAGTGCGATCTGGTGTCCACTGCTGTTCCGTAGGCCGAATAATATTCCTGGTTGTTATAATTGCCACTGAATGATCTGACAGATGAGCCGTCAAATACCCAATATCTAATATATCTGCTATAAGGCTCCGCTCCACCAGGAATGAATCAATCCTTGATCTATGCCCGTATTTTTTATTATAAAACGAGGACCCCTGCAATGATCCAACCCTCTCACTCCATAGATCACGAAGAGTATATAGCTCCCTCATGGACTTTCTAAAGGCACGGGATTAGGAGTGGTTATGGCTCTGGTTTTACTAGATTTATCTAAGTTAAAGTCCATAATGACATTAGAATCCCCTGCCATGATGACAGGACCGGGGAAGTCCAACAGGTTGGTAAACATTGCTTGTATTGGCTCACAATCATCATGGTCTGGGCCATAGTAACTCACTAATGTTAGTGGACTGCCACCTATTTTTATGTTTGCTATACTCCACCTACCCCCCTTACAATTGTCGTGTCCAATAGCCATATTTCCCCCCTTGTGTTTTCCCCACCATTGCCACCCCGCTTATAGTGGCGGTCTGCTCTGTGCATACCATCTGTTGTACCCATCTTTGCTTTTTAAACAGCTCATACACCCTTTTTTCACCAAATGTGTTTCTTGTAATATCAAAATTTGTACTGGAAAGTCTTTAAGACACTGTAGTATCGTATTCCTCGCGAGACTGTTTGCTGTGGGCGGGGCGTATTACCCCTACAACCGTCTCTGACCCAGACTGGTGGCTACACTCGCCAGGCTATTCTTCATCGGCACATTGCACCTCACCACATCCTTATTTGAGATAGAGGAGGAGGGGGGGCGGGGCAGCGGTGAGCTCTGACTATGCATGCCTATGGGAAGGGGCATCTAGCCCCAAGAGAGTGTCGCCAGAGAACGCGCAGACTGCCCCAAGAGCTCGGACTCACCGCTTCAAACGCCGAAGCCGATCAACCTGTAGATGGCGTGTCCCGAAGCTGCACCCACCCCAGAGTGGTATCGGTGTGCCATGCCTGAGAGTGCCCCAGCCATGCCCTGCAGGCGTGTCCACAGGCTGCACCCACCCCAGAGTGGTATTGGTGGAGGAGTGTGGCTCAATGGTTAGAGCGGCAGACCCTGAAGCAGAGTTCTGGCCGGGACCAGGGTTCAATTCCCACCTTGGTGGGTCTTGGGCTCAATTTCCTCGGACCTGACAATTCTCGCCTCGGTGCCTATTCTAATCCTGGGCCCCACTCTGCAACTCTGGGCAATAGCTTGCTTAACCTCCACACCGGCCCCAGCAGCGCTGGGATGCCTGGCTTCACCCTGGGGGTGCCCAGGAGTGGACACTTCACAGGGAAAGCCAGGAAGGGTTCCACAGCGGTATGAGTAATAGCGCCAGGAAACCGCTTGGTGGCAGTGCGCTCTACAAATACCTTGACATTTACATTACATTTACATTGGTATGCCATGCCTGAGAGTGCCCCAGCCATGCCCTGCAGGCCTGTCCCAAAGCTGCACCCACCCAGAGCGGTATCGGTATGCCATGCCTGAGAGTGCCCCAGTCATGCCCTGCCGACGCGTCCCAGCCTCACTCCAACCCCTTAGGTGCACAGTTAGGGGACGGGTGGGTGCACCTGGTGATGCTCCTGCCGCCCCAACAGGGGGCAAGGGAGCACCGCAGGTAGACACGGGGGGCAGGGGCTCACCAGAAATAGGCCCGCAGCCCATGACCGGGGTTCTGGTTAAATCACTTCCCCCTCTACCGGAGCGCTAAGCTGGCAGGCCAATTGACCCGACCCGCGGTGGATTGGCCTAGTATCCCGTGCCCCCAAGTCCGCCAGGCGCACCTGGACGGCCATCCAGCGCCCTCGCCGCCATTGCCCATGCATCCGCCAGCAACACCCGGGAGTGGAGCAAGCCTGAGGGTGGGTGGGGGCTGGATACCCATGACTCCCCAATGCGAGTGGCTGGGGCCCGGACGACGCGCAACCACCCCACCCGACGGCGTGTCCGGCACAAAGAGGATGCCTGGTTGGCCGGGGGAGGCATAAATACCTCCCCGCCTCCTCAGCACGCCGGAAGTGACGCAAGGGGGGACTCCCCCTGAGTCCCGGCAGTAGAGGGGGTGGGTTAGTGCCCAAATGGCACTAAAGGGCTGCCCTTGCAGGGTGGCCCCCTGTGTGGGCCACGGGCAGCCGCATTGACGCGGCAGCGCTGACTTTTTGGAGTGAAACCACATCCTAAAAAGAATGGGCAGCACAGCAGGCTCAGACTGTCCTCAGGCACCAGCACACACACACACACACATGCTCAGACTGTCCTCAGCCAGCTCCTAAAAAGGCCGCAGCTCACATGAGCGCACACACTTGCACCCGCCCACACACACACTCTCTATCCTCTATTTTTTCTTGGAACCCTCTCACACGCAGCCCTTTTTGGAAATCTGTTTTCCTTTATTTTCCGTCTGACATCTCTAGCACAAGAGGCGGCAGCCAGGGCTGCTGTACGAGGGGGTGCCAAGGGGGGGGTGCGTCTGGCTGCCGGGGAGCTGCGCTTCTTGCCTCAGATCCGCACTCAGCAGTCCTTACCTCACGACACGGCTTGTACTCTCACATTCTGGACACGTAGACCCTGTATCAGGTAGGAATGGAGTCCTTGGGGTGTCACCCACCCTTACGCATCATCGGGGGGCGGCGCAACAGGAGACGCTCCTCTGGTGTCTGGTCTTTAATGTGAGAGCTCAGCAGACACTGATTCCAAAGCGAAGCTGCAGTCCTAGATCATGGCTGACTGGCCAAGGCTCTGGTGGACGAGGTACTGGGCCCAGTGTCTTCCCCCTCCCTAGATATATCCTTGAGGTCTAGTGTCTTCCCCCACCTTAGGGATATCCTTGAGGTCTAGTGTCTTCCACCTCCCTAGGGATATCCTTGAGGCCTCATCTCTACCCCTCCTTAGGGATATCCTTGAGGTTTAGTGTCTTCCCCCTCCTTAGGGATATCCTTGAGGTCTAGTGTCTTCCTCCTCCTTAGGGATATCCTTGAGGTCTAGTGTCTTCCCCCTCCCTAGGGATATCCTTGAGGTTTAGTGTCTTCCCCCACCTTAGGGATATCCTTGAGGTTTAGTGTCTTCCCCCACCTTAGGGATATCCTTGAGGTTTAGTGTCTTCCCCCACCTTAGGGATATCCTTGAGGTTTAGTGTCTTCCCCCACCTTTGGGATATCCTTGAGGCCTGGGGTCTTCCCCTCTCTAGGGATATCCTTGAGGTCTAGTGTCTTCCCCTCCCTAGGGATATCCTTGAGATCTAGTGTCTTCCCCTCTCTAGGGATATCCTTGAGGTCTAGTGTCTTCCCCTCCCTAGGGATATCCTTGAGGTCTAGTGTCTTCCACCTCCCTAGATATATCGTTGAGGTCTAATGTCTTCCCCCTCCCTAGGGATATCTTTGCGGTCTAGTGTCTTCACCCTCCCTAGAGATATCCTTGAGGTCTAGTGTCTTCCTCCTCCCTAGGGATATCCTTCAGGGCTAGTGTCTTCCTCCTCCCTTGGGATATCCTTCAGGTCTAGTGTCTTCTCCCTCCCTATAGATATCCTTGTGGTCTAGTGTCTTCCTCCTCCCTTGGGATATCCTTGAGGTCTAGTGTCTTTCCCCTCCCTTGGGATATCCTTGAGGTCTAGTGTCTTCCTCCTTCCTAGGGATATCCTTAAGGTCTAGTGTCTTCCCCCTCCCTAGGGATATCCTTGAGACCTAGTGTCTTTACCCTCCCTAGGGATATCCTTGGGGTCTAGTGTCTTCCCCCTCCCTTGGGATATCCTTGAGACCTAGTGTCTTCCCCCTCCCTAGGGATATCCTTGAGGTCTAGTGTCTTCCCCCTCCTTAGGGATATCCTTGAGGTTTAGTGTCTTCCCCCACCTTAGGGATATCCTTGAGGTCTAGTGTCTTCCCCCTCCTTAGGGATATCCTTGAGGTTTAGTGTCTTCCCCCACCTTAGGGATATCCTTGAGGTTTAGTGTCTTCCCCCACCTTTGGGATATCCTTGAGGCCTGGGGTCTTCCCCTCTCTAGGGATATCCTTGAGGTCTAGTGTCTTCCCCTCCCTAGGGATATCCTTGAGATCTAGTGTCTTCCCCTCCCTAGGGATATCCTTGAGATCTAGTGTCTTCCCCTCCCTAGGGATATCCTTGAGATCTAGTGTCTTCCCCTCTCTAGGGATATCCTTGAGGTCTAGTGTCTTCACCCTCCCTAGAGATATCCTTGAGGTCTAGTGTCTTCCTCCTCCCTAGGGATATCCTTCAGGGCTAGTGTCTTCCCCCTCCCTTGGGATATCCTTGTGGTCTAGTGTTTTCCTCCTCCCTTGGGATATCCTTGAGGTCTAGTGTCTTTCCCCTCCCTTGGGATATCCTTGAGGTCTAGTGTCTTCCACCTCCCTAGGGATATCCTTGTGGTCTAGTGTCTTCCTCCTCCCTTGGGATATCCTTGAGGTCTAGTGTCTTTCCCCTCCCTTGGGATATCCTTGAGGTCTAGTGTCTTCCACCTCCCTAGGGATATCCTTGAGGTCTAGTGTCTTCCACCTCCCTAGGGATATCCTTGAGGTCTAGTGTCTTCCCCCTCCCTAGGGATATCCTTCAGGTCTATAGTTTCCCCCTCCCTAGGGCTATCCTTGATGTCTAGTGTCTTCCTCCTCCTTTGGGATATCCTTGAGGTCTAGTGTCTTCTCCCTCCTTAGGGATATCCTTCAGGTCTATAGTTTCCCCCTCCCTAGGGCTATCCTTGATGTCTAGTGTCTTCCTCCTCCTTAGGGATATCCTTGATGTCTAGTGTCTTCCTCCTCCTTAGGGATATCCTTGAGGTCTAGTGTCTTCCCCCTCCCTAGGGATATCCTTGAGGTTTAGTGTCTTCCCCCACCTTAGGGATATCCTTGAGGTTTAGTGTCTTCCCCCACCTTAGGGATATCCTTGAGGTTTAGTGTCTTCCCCCACCTTTGGGATATCCTTGAGGCCTGGGGTCTTCCCCTCTCTAGGGATATCCTTGAGGTCTAGTGTCTTCCCCTCCCTAGGGATATCCTTGAGATCTAGTGTCTTCCCCTCTCTAGGGATATCCTTGAGGTCTAGTGTCTTCCCCTCCCTAGGGATATCCTTGAGGTCTAGTGTCTTCCACCTCCCTAGATATATCGTTGAGGTCTAATGTCTTCCCCCTCCCTAGGGATATCTTTGCGGTCTAGTGTCTTCACCCTCCCTAGAGATATCCTTGAGGTCTAGTGTCTTCCTCCTCCCTAGGGATATCCTTCAGGGCTAGTGTCTTCCTCCTCCCTTGGGATATCCTTCAGGTCTAGTGTCTTCTCCCTCCCTATAGATATCCTTGTGGTCTAGTGTCTTCCTCCTCCCTTGGGATATCCTTGAGGTCTAGTGTCTTTCCCCTCCCTTGGGATATCCTTGAGGTCTAGTGTCTTCCTCCTTCCTAGGGATATCCTTAAGGTCTAGTGTTTTCCCCCTCCCTAGGGATATCCTTGAGACCTAGTGTCTTTACCCTCCCTAGGGATATCCTTGGGGTCTAGTGTCTTCCCCCTCCCTTGGGATATCCTTGAGACCTAGTGTCTTCCCCCTCCCTAGGGATATCCTTGAGGTCTAGTGTCTTCCCCCTCCCTTTGGATATCCTTGAGGTTTAGTGTCTTCCCCCTCCATTGGGATATCCTTGAGGTCTAGTGTCTTCCCCTCCCTTGGGATATCCTTCAGGTCTAGTGTCTTCCCCCTCCCTAGGGATATCCTTGAGGTCTAGTGTCTTCCCCCTCCCTTGGGATATCCTTGAGGTCTAGTGCTTCCCCCTCCCTAGGGATATCCTTCAGGTCTAGTGTCTTCCCACTTCCTAGGGATATCCCTCAGGTCTAGTGTCTTCCCCCTCCCTAGGGATATCCTTGAGGTCTAGTGTCTTCCCCCTCCCTAGGGATATCCGTGAGGTCTAGTGTCTTCCCCCTCCCTAGAGATATCCTTCAGGTCTAGAGTCTTCCTCCTCCATAAAATTATCCTTCAGGTCTAATGTCTTCCTCCTCCCTTGCGATATCCTTGAGGTCTAGTGTCTTCCCCCTCCCTAGAGATATCCTTCAGGTCTAGAGTCTTCCTTCTCCCTTGGGATATCCTTGAGGTCTAGTGTCTTCCCCCTCCCTTGGGATATCCTTCAGGTCTAATATCCTCCCCCTCCCTAGGGATATCCTTGAGACCTAGTGTCTTCTCCTTCCCTAGAGATATCCTTGAGGTCTAGTGTCTTCCTCCTCCCTAGGGATATCCTTGAGGTCTAGTGTCTTCCCCCTCCCTTGGGATATCCTTGAGGTCTAGTGTCTTCCTCCTCCCTAGGGATATCCTTGAGGTCTAGTGTCTTCCCCCTCCATAGGGATATTCTTGAGACCTAGTGTCTTCCCCCTCCCTAGGGATATCCTTGAGGTCTAGTGTCTTCCCCCTCCCTAGAGATATCCTTGAGGTCTAGTGTCTTCCCCCTCCATAGGGATATCCTTGAGACCTAGTGTCTTCCCCCTCCCTAGGGATATCCTTCATGTCTAGTGTCTTCCCCCTCCCTAGAGATATCCTTGAGGTCTAGTGTCTTCCCTCTCCCTTGGGATATCCTTGAGGTCTAGTGTCTTCTCCCTCCCTAGGGATATCCTTGAGGTCTAGTGTCTTCCCCCACCTTTGGGATATCCTTGAGGTCTAGTGTCTTCCCCCTCCCTAGGGATATCCTTGAGGTCTATTGTCTTCCCCCTCCCTAGGGATATCCTTCAGGTCTAGTGTCTTCACCCTCCCTAGGGATATCCTTGAGGCCTGGTGTCTTCCTCCTCCCTAGGGATATCCTTCAGGGCTAGTGTCTTCCCCCTCCCTTGGGATATCCTTGAGGTCTAGTGTCTTCCACCTCCTTAGGGATATCCTTGAGGTCTAGTGTCTTCCTCCTCCCTAGGGATATCCTTGAGGTCTAGTGTCTTCCCCCTCCCTAGAGATATCCTTGAGGTCTAGTGTCGTCCCTCTCCCTAGGGATATCCTTGAGCATAGTATCTCCCCCCTCCTTAGGTGTATCGTTGAGGCCTAGTGTCTTCCCCCTGTCTAGGGACATCCTTGAGGCCTGGTGTCTTCCTCTCCATAGAGATATCCAGAAAACACACAATGGTAGAGGCAGCAGACAGTACACTTACGGCCTGAATGAGTAGAGGTTCTCCGAGAAAGGACGGCGGTCCCTAACTAGAGCTGATAGTCTGATGTCTTTTTGAGGTCGAGCATAGCGTTGCAGCGCACGTGCTGCTTGCTATGCGAGGCATGCTGTATTAGTGTAGTTTTTTAGAAGAGGTGTGGAAGCCCTGCCCATATTTTTCATTGGCTGGCGTCATTGTCCGTGGTAAATGCTGGCTTCTGATTAATAATGAGGCTTCTTAGTCCCTCCTTGTTACCGCCCTGTCTCCTTTTGTGAGCGGCTATCAGGACCGGATCTTTTACTTGCGGCGTTATACTGTCTTCTTCAATTAGTCGGTAAGCACTTTTTTTTAAATTTGGCCACGAAGCGCGATGCCAATATAAACAAGCGGCAACAGCTTCTTTTTTTACACTAAATAATGCCCAGCTCTCTAAAGTGCAGCAAACTTGTTTAAGTTGCAAATCATTCATGTCATAAAACAGACAATATATGTTTAATTATAAATCTGCTCTAATACACTTCTAATGCATATGTCTTATTTGCAATTGTATATAGCTTATTTTGAAATGAGACAATGGCAGTTGCGTCATAAGCGTTCGATAAATCCTGGTTTCTTCATGGTTTTAGTACCCCAAGGAGTGCCAGTCTGGTACTATTCTAAGATGGCGATCACGTTTGTTTGCTTGCCAACTAATTGCCAGTCCGGTCTTTTCGCACATACAAGGCGCAAACTTATTTTGAGATTGTAGTGCTTTTGGTCGAAAGTCTGGGCAGGCGTACTCGCCCTTTAAGTGTAGGCTGCAGAAAACACCACTTCACTAAACAAATGGGGGGCAAATAATCAGCGATGTGATCAAAGTAAGCTGAAATTCTCATTAACAAAGTCAGGTCTTACTGAAACACGGCTGTTTATGCTGCTCCAGAGACCACGCCGGCCCTATCGACATGCTTTTGATTTGAGTCTGATTGACGTATGTCCTTGCCCGGCCCCCCTTCTGGGGCTATTGCCGATGGCATCCACGCCATGTCAGCATGGCTGCTGCGGCTGGCAACAACATGGCCGGTGTTTACGCGAGTTTGAGCTATTGGCATTGTAAGGACAATGCCTTTTATTTATGTTATGAAAACGAAAACCAAAATAAAAGGCATAGTCATTTGCAATGTGATATTAACTACTAATGTACATTAAACCAGTAATGACATATGTAATATGCAACTACATTCCCCAAATGAGGACCGACGTCTATTGTGCTGGATTCGGCCAATGGAACCGATCCAGGATGTTTATTGATTTTTGCTTCCATCTTGTCTGTTTTTAATTGAACATTTTGTAGTACTCCACTGCTACCACTGTGTGTACACTGACCTCTGATCCCACTTCTGCCACTGTGGCACGCTGTCCTTTGATCCCAGTGCTGTCACCCAAGGTACGCTGACCTCTGACTCCACTGCCGCCACTGTTTTTACGCTGACCTCTGATCCCATTCCTGCCACTGTAGATACGCTGACCTCTGATCCCTCTGCTGCCAGTGTGTGTGCGCTGACCTCTTATCCCACTGCTGCCACTGTGTGTACGTGGCCCTCTGATCCCACCACTGACACTGTGGGTTCACTGACCTCTGATCCCTCTTCTGCCACTGTGTGTACGCTGACCTCTGATCCCATTCCTGCCACTGTGTGTATGCTGACTTCTGATACCGCTGCTGTCACTGTGTGTACACTGACCTCTGATCCCACTGCTGCCACTGTGTGTATGCTGACCTCTGTTTCCCCCTGCTGCCACTTTGGATACGCTAACCTTTGATCCAACCGCTGCCACTATGTGTACGCCTACCTCTTGATTCCACTGCTGCACTTTGGATACGCTGACCTCGATTCCCCCTGCTGCCAATTTGGATACCTGATCTCTGATCCCACCGCTGCCACTGTGTGTGTATGCTGACCTCTGACTCCACTGCTGCCACTTTGTGTACGCTGACCTCTGATCCCACGCTGCCACTGTGTGTACGCTGACCTCTGACTCCACTGCTGCCACTGTGTGTACGCCGACTTCTGATCCCTCTGCTGCCACTGTGTGTACGCTGACCTCTGATCCCACCGCTGCCCCTGTGTGTACGCTGACCTCTGACTTCACTGCCACCTCTGTGTGTACGCTGACTTTTGATCCCACTGCTGCCACTGTGTGTACGCTGACCTTTGATCCCACCGCTGCCACTGTGTGTACGCTGACCTCTGACTCCACTGCCACCAGTGTGTGTACGCTGACCTCTGATCCCAACGCTGCCACTGTGTGTACGCTGACCTCTGATCCCTCTGTTCCCACTGTATGTACTCTGACTTCTGATACCCCTATATCACTGTGGGTACACTGAGCTCTGATCCAACTGCTGCCACTATGCGTACGCTGACCTCTTGATTCCACTGCTGCACTTTGGATATGCTGACCTTTCATCCCCCTGCTGCCACTTTGGATACCCTGACCTCTGATCCCACCGCTGCCACTGTGTGTACGCTGACTTCTGATCCCTCTTCTGCCACTGTGTGTGTATGCTGAACTCTGACTCCACTGCTGCCACTGTGTGTACACTGACCTCTGATCCCACGCTGCCACTGTGTGTACGCTGACCTCTGATCCCTCTGCTGCCACTGTGTGTACGCTGACCTCTGATCCCACGCTGCCACTGTGTGTACGCTGACCTCTGACTCCACTGCTGCCACTGTGTGTATGCTGACTTCTGATCCCTCTGCTGCCACTGTGTGTACGCTGACCTCTGATCCCACCGCTGCCACTGTGGATACGCTGACCTCTGATCCCACCGCTGCCACTGTGGATACGCTGACCTCTGATCCCTCTGCTGCCAGTGTGTGCGCGCTGACCTCTGACTTCACTGCTACCACTGTGTGTAGGCTGACCTCTTATCCCACTGCTGCCACTGTATGTACGCTGACCTCTGATCCCTCTTCTGCCACTGTGTGTACGCTGACCTCTGATCCCATTCCTGCCACTCTGTGTATGCTGACTTCTGATCCCACCGCTGCCACTGTGTGTACACTGATCTCTGATCCCACTGCTGCCACTGTGTGTTCGCTGACCTCTGTTTCCCCCTCCTGCCACTTTGGATACGCTAACCTCTGATCCAACTGCTGCCACTATGTGTACGCCTACCTCTTGATTCCACCGCTGCACTTTGGATACGCTGACCTCGAATCCCCCTGCTGCCAATTTGGATTCCCTGATCTCTGATCCCACCGCTGCCACTGTGTGTGTATGCTGACCTCTGACTCCACTGCTGCCACTGTGTGTACGCTGACCTCTGATCCCACGCTGCCACTGTGTGTACGCTGACCTCTGACTCCACTGCTGCCACTGTGTGTACGCTGACCTCTGATCCCTCTGCTGCCACTGTGTGTACGCTGACTTCTGATCTCTCTGCTGCCACTGTGTGTACGCTGACCTCTGATCCCACCGCTGCCACTGTGTGTTCACTGATCTCTGACTCCACTGCTGCCACTGTGTGTACGCTGACCTCTGATCCCACGCTGCCACTGTGTGTACGCTGACCTCTGATCCCACGCTGCCAATGTGTGTACACTGACCTCTGACTCCACTGCCACCACTGTGTGTACGCTGACCTCTGATCCCACGCTGCCACTGTGTGTACGCTGACCTCTGACTCCACTGCTGCCACTGTGTGTACGCTGACCTCTGATCCCTCTGCTGCCACTGTGTGTACGCTGACTTCTGATCCCACCGCTGCCACTGTGTGTACGCTGACCTCTGATCCCACCGCTGCCACTGTGTGTACGCTGACCTCTGACTCCACTGCCACCAGTGTGTGTACGCTGACCTCTGATCCCAACGCTGCCACTGTGTGTACGCTGACCTCTGATCCCTCTGCTCCCACTGTATGTACTCTGACTTCTGATACCCCTATATCACTGTGTGTACGCTGACCTCTGATTCCACTGCTGCCACTGTGTGTACGCTGACTTCTGATCCCTCTGCTGCCACTGTGTGTATGCTGACCTCTCATCCCACCGCTGCCACTGTGGATACGCTGACCTCTGATCCCTCTGCTGCCAGTGTGTATGCGCGCTGACCTCTGATCCCAACGCTGCCACTGTATGAACGCTGACCTCTGATCCCTCTGCTCCCACTGTATGTACTCCGACTTCTGATACCCCTATATCACTGTGGGTACACTGACCTCTGATCCAACTGCTGCCACTATGCGTACGCTGACCTCTTGATTCCACTGCTGCACTTTGGATATGCTGACCTTTCATCCCCCTGCTGCCACTTTGGATACCCTGACCTCTGATCCCACCGCTGCCACTGTGTGGAAAATGTTATCTGACTCCACTGCTGCCACTGTGTGTACACTGACCTCTGATCCCACCGCTGCCACTGTGTGTACGCTGACTTCTGATCCCTCTGCTGACACTGTGTGTACGCTGACCTCTGATCCCACCGCTGCCACTGTGTGTGTGTGCTGACCTCTGACTCCACTGCTACCACTGTGTGTACGCTGACCTCTGATCCCATGCTGCCACTGTGTGTACGCTGACCTCTGACTCCACTGCTGCCACTGTGTGTACGCTGACCTCTGATCCCTCTGCTGCCACTGTGTGTACGCTGACTTATGATCTCTCTGCTGCCACTGTGTGTACGCTGACCTCTGATCCCACCGCTGCCACTGTGTGTTCACTGACCTCTGACTCCACTGCTGCCACTGTGTGTACGCTGACCTCTGATCCCACGCTGCCACTGTGTGTACGCTGACCTCTGATCCCACGCTGCCACTGTGTGTACACTGACCTCTGACTCCACTGCCACCACTGTGTGTACGCTGACCTCTGATCCCACGCTGCCACTGTGTGTACGCTGACCTCTGACTCCACTGCTGCCACTGTGTGTACGCTGACCTCTGATCCCTCTGCTGCCACTGTGTGTACGCTGACTTCTGATCCCACCGCTGCCACTGTGTGTACGCTGACCTCTGATCCCACCGCTGCCACAGTGTGTACGCTGACCTCTGACTCCACTGCCACCAGTGTGTGTACGCTGACCTCTGATCCCAACGCTGCCACTGTGTGTACGCTGACCTCTGATCCCTCTGCTCCCACTGTATGTACTCTGACTTCTGATACCCCTATATCACTGTGTGTACGCTGACCTCTGATTCCACTGCTGCCACTGTGTGTACACTGACCTCTGATCCCACCGCTGCCACTGTGTGTACGCTGACTCCTGATCCCTCTGCTGCCACTGTGTGTACGCTGACCTCTGATCCCACCGCTGCCACTGTGGATACGCTGACCTCTGATCCCTCTGCTGCCAGTGTGTATGCGCGCTGACCTCTGATCCCAACGCTGCCACTGTATGAACGCTGACCTCTGATCCCTCTGCTCCCACTGTATGTACTCCGACTTCTGATACCCCTATATCACTGTGGGTACACTGACCTCTGATCCAACTGCTGCCACTATGCGTACGCTGACCTCTTGATTCCACTGCTGCACTTTGGATATGCTGACCTTTCATCCCCCTGCTGCCACTTTGGATACCCTGACCTCTGATTTCACCGCTGCCACTGTGTGGAAAATGTTATCTGACTCCACTGCTGCCACTGTGGGTACACTGACCTCTGATCCCACCGCTGCCACTGTGTGTACGCTGACTTCTGATCCCTCTGCTGACACTGTGTGTACGCTGACCTCTGATCCCACCGCTGCCACTGTGGATACGCTGACCTCTGATCCCTCTGCTGCCAGTGTGTGTACACTGACCTTTGATCCCACCGCTGCCACTGTGTGTACGCTGACCTCTGATCCCACCGCTGCCACTGTGTGTACGCTGACCTCTGATCCCACCGCTGCCACTGTGTGTACGCTGACCTCTGATCCCACCGCTGCCACTGTGGATACGCTGACCTCTGATCCCTCTGCTGCCAGTGTGTGTACACTGACCTCTGATCTCACCGCTGCCACTGCATGTACGCTGACCTCTGATCCCACCGCTGCCACTGTGTGTACGCTGACCTCTGATCCCACCGCTGCCACTGTGTGTACGCTGACCTCTGATCCCACAGCTGCCTCTGTGTGTATAATGACCTCTGACTCCACTGCTGCCACTGTGTGTACGCTGACCTCTGATCCCACTGCTGCCACTGTGTGTACACTGACCTCTGATCCCACCGCTGCCACTGTGTGTACGCTGACCTCTGATCCCACCGCTGCCACTGTGTGTACGCTGACTTCTGATCCCTCTGCTGCCACTGTGTGTACGCTGACCTTTCATCCCCCTGCTGCCACTGTGTGTACGCTGACCTCTGATCCCACCGCTGCCACTGTGTGTACGCTGACCTCTGATCCCTCTGCTGCCACTGTGTGTACGCTGACTTCTGATCTCTCTGCTGCCACTGTGTGTACGCTGACCTCTGATCCCACCGCTGCCACTGTGTGTACGCTGACTTCTGATCCCTCTGCTGCCACTGTGTGTACGCTGACCTCTGATCCCACCGCTGCCACTGTGTGTACGCTGACTTCTGATCTCTCTGCTGCCACTGTGTGTACGCTGACCTCTGATCCCACCGCTGCCACTGTGTGTACGCTGACCTCTGATCCCACCGCTGCCACTGTGGATACGCTGATCTCTGATCCCACTGCTGCCACTGTGTGTGCACTGACCTCTGATCCCACCGCTGCCACTGTGTGTACGCTGACCTCTGATCCCACCGCTGCCACTGTGTGTACGCTGACCTCTGATCCCACTGCTGCCTCTGTGTGTACGCTGACCTCTGATCCCACCGCTGCCACTGTGTGTACGCTGACCTCTGACTCCACTGCCACCAGTGTTTGTACGCTGACCTCTGATCCCACCGCTGCCACTGTGTGTACGCTGACTTCTGATCCCTCTGCTGCCACTGTGTGTACGCTGACCTCTGATCCCACCGCTGCCACTGTGTGTACGCTGACTTCTGATCTCTCTGCTGCCACTGTGTGTACGCTGACCTCTGATCCCACCGCTGCCACTGTGTGTACGCTGACCTCTGATCCCACCGCTGCCACTGTGGATACGCTGATCTCTGATCCCACTGCTGCCACTGTGTGTACGCTGACCTCTGATCCCACTGCTGCCACTGTGTGTACACTGACCTCTGATCCCACCGCTGCCACTGTGTGTACGCTGACCTCTGATCCCACCGCTGCCACTGTGTGTACGCTGACTTCTGATCCCTCTGCTGCCACTGTGTGTACGCTGACCTTTCATCCCCCTGCTGCCACTGTGTGTACACTGACCTCTGATCCCACTTCTGCCACTGTGGCACGCTGTCCTTTGATCCCAGTGCTGTCACCCAAGGTACGCTGACCTCTGACTCCACTGCCGCCACTGTTTTTACGCTGACCTCTGATCCCATTCCTGCCACTGTAGATACGCTGACCTCTGATCCCTCTGCTGCCAGTGTGTGTGCGCTGACCTCTTATCCCACTGCTGCCACTGTGTGTACGTGGCCCTCTGATCCCACCACTGACACTGTGGGTTCACTGACCTCTGATCCCTCTTCTGCCACTGTGTGTACGCTGACCTCTGATCCCATTCCTGCCACTGTGTGTATGCTGACTTCTGATACCGCTGCTGTCACTGTGTGTACACTGACCTCTGATCCCACTGCTGCCACTGTGTGTATGCTGACCTCTGTTTCCCCCTGCTGCCACTTTGGATACGCTAACCTTTGATCCAACCGCTGCCACTATGTGTACGCCTACCTCTTGATTCCACTGCTGCACTTTGGATACGCTGACCTCGATTCCCCCTGCTGCCAATTTGGATACCTGATCTCTGATCCCACCGCTGCCACTGTGTGTGTATGCTGACCTCTGACTCCACTGCTGCCACTTTGTGTACGCTGACCTCTGATCCCACGCTGCCACTGTGTGTACGCTGACCTCTGACTCCACTGCTGCCACTGTGTGTACGCCGACTTCTGATCCCTCTGCTGCCACTGTGTGTACGCTGACCTCTGATCCCACCGCTGCCCCTGTGTGTACGCTGACCTCTGACTTCACTGCCACCTCTGTGTGTACGCTGACTTTTGATCCCACTGCTGCCACTGTGTGTACGCTGACCTTTGATCCCACCGCTGCCACTGTGTGTACGCTGACCTCTGACTCCACTGCCACCAGTGTGTGTACGCTGACCTCTGATCCCAACGCTGCCACTGTGTGTACGCTGACCTCTGATCCCTCTGTTCCCACTGTATGTACTCTGACTTCTGATACCCCTATATCACTGTGGGTACACTGAGCTCTGATCCAACTGCTGCCACTATGCGTACGCTGACCTCTTGATTCCACTGCTGCACTTTGGATATGCTGACCTTTCATCCCCCTGCTGCCACTTTGGATACCCTGACCTCTGATCCCACCGCTGCCACTGTGTGTACGCTGACTTCTGATCCCTCTTCTGCCACTGTGTGTGTATGCTGAACTCTGACTCCACTGCTGCCACTGTGTGTACACTGACCTCTGATCCCACGCTGCCACTGTGTGTACGCTGACCTCTGATCCCTCTGCTGCCACTGTGTGTACGCTGACCTCTGATCCCACGCTGCCACTGTGTGTACGCTGACCTCTGACTCCACTGCTGCCACTGTGTGTACGCTGACTTCTGATCCCTCTGCTGCCACTGTGTGTACGCTGACCTCTGATCCCACCGCTGCCACTGTGGATACGCTGACCTCTGATCCCACCGCTGCCACTGTGGATACGCTGACCTCTGATCCCTCTGCTGCCAGTGTGTGCGCGCTGACCTCTGACTTCACTGCTACCACTGTGTGTAGGCTGACCTCTTATCCCACTGCTGCCACTGTATGTACGCTGACCTCTGATCCCTCTTCTGCCACTGTGTGTACGCTGACCTCTGATCCCATTCCTGCCACTCTGTGTATGCTGACTTCTGATCCCACCGCTGCCACTGTGTGTACACTGATCTCTGATCCCACTGCTGCCACTGTGTGTTCGCTGACCTCTGTTTCCCCCTCCTGCCACTTTGGATACGCTAACCTCTGATCCAACTGCTGCCACTATGTGTACGCCTACCTCTTGATTCCACCGCTGCACTTTGGATACGCTGACCTCGAATCCCCCTGCTGCCAATTTGGATTCCCTGATCTCTGATCCCACCGCTGCCACTGTGTGTGTATGCTGACCTCTGACTCCACTGCTGCCACTGTGTGTACGCTGACCTCTGATCCCACGCTGCCACTGTGTGTACGCTGACCTCTGACTCCACTGCTGCCACTGTGTGTACGCTGACCTCTGATCCCTCTGCTGCCACTGTGTGTACGCTGACTTCTGATCTCTCTGCTGCCACTGTGTGTACGCTGACCTCTGATCCCTCCGCTGCCACTGTGTGTTCACTGATCTCTGACTCCACTGCTGCCACTGTGTGTACGCTGACCTCTGATCCCACGCTGCCACTGTGTGTACGCTGACCTCTGATCCCACGCTGCCAATGTGTGTACACTGACCTCTGACTCCACTGCCACCACTGTGTGTACGCTGACCTCTGATCCCACGCTGCCACTGTGTGTACGCTGACCTCTGACTCCACTGCTGCCACTGTGTGTACGCTGACCTCTGATCCCTCTGCTGCCACTGTGTGTACGCTGACTTCTGATCCCACCGCTGCCACTGTGTGTACGCTGACCTCTGATCCCACCGCTGCCACTGTGTGTACGCTGACCTCTGACTCCACTGCCACCAGTGTGTGTACGCTGACCTCTGATCCCAACGCTGCCACTGTGTGTACGCTGACCTCTGATCCCTCTGCTCCCACTGTATGTACTCTGACTTCTGATACCCCTATATCACTGTGTGTACGCTGACCTCTGATTCCACTGCTGCCACTGTGTGTACGCTGACTTCTGATCCCTCTGCTGCCACTGTGTGTATGCTGACCTCTCATCCCACCGCTGCCACTGTGGATACGCTGACCTCTGATCCCTCTGCTGCCAGTGTGTATGCGCGCTGACCTCTGATCCCAACGCTGCCACTGTATGAACGCTGACCTCTGATCCCTCTGCTCCCACTGTATGTACTCCGACTTCTGATACCCCTATATCACTGTGGGTACACTGACCTCTGATCCAACTGCTGCCACTATGCGTACGCTGACCTCTTGATTCCACTGCTGCACTTTGGATATGCTGACCTTTCATCCCCCTGCTGCCACTTTGGATACCCTGACCTCTGATCCCACCGCTGCCACTGTGTGGAAAATGTTATCTGACTCCACTGCTGCCACTGTGTGTACACTGACCTCTGATCCCACCGCTGCCACTGTGTGTACGCTGACTTCTGATCCCTCTGCTGACACTGTGTGTACGCTGACCTCTGATCCCACCGCTGCCACTGTGTGTGTGTGCTGACCTCTGACTCCACTGCTGCCACTGTGTGTACGCTGACCTCTGATCCCATGCTGCCACTGTGTGTACGCTGACCTCTGACTCCACTGCTGCCACTGTGTGTACGCTGACCTCTGATCCCTCTGCTGCCACTGTGTGTACGCTGACTTATGATCTCTCTGCTGCCACTGTGTGTACGCTGACCTCTGATCCCACCGCTGCCACTGTGTGTTCACTGACCTCTGACTCCACTGCTGCCACTGTGTGTACGCTGACCTCTGATCCCACGCTGCCACTGTGTGTACGCTGACCTCTGATCCCACGCTGCCACTGTGTGTACACTGACCTCTGACTCCACTGCCACCACTGTGTGTACGCTGACCTCTGATCCCACGCTGCCACTGTGTGTACGCTGACCTCTGACTCCACTGCTGCCACTGTGTGTACGCTGACCTCTGATCCCTCTGCTGCCACTGTGTGTACGCTGACTTCTGATCCCACCGCTGCCACTGTGTGTACGCTGACCTCTGATCCCACCGCTGCCACAGTGTGTACGCTGACCTCTGACTCCACTGCCACCAGTGTGTGTACGCTGACCTCTGATCCCAACGCTGCCACTGTGTGTACGCTGACCTCTGATCCCTCTGCTCCCACTGTATGTACTCTGACTTCTGATACCCCTATATCACTGTGTGTACGCTGACCTCTGATTCCACTGCTGCCACTGTGTGTACACTGACCTCTGATCCCACCGCTGCCACTGTGTGTACGCTGACTCCTGATCCCTCTGCTGCCACTGTGTGTACGCTGACCTCTCATCCCACCGCTGCCACTGTGGATACGCTGACCTCTGATCCCTCTGCTGCCAGTGTGTATGCGCGCTGACCTCTGATCCCAACGCTGCCACTGTATGAACGCTGACCTCTGATCCCTCTGCTCCCACTGTATGTACTCCGACTTCTGATACCCCTATATCACTGTGGGTACACTGACCTCTGATCCAACTGCTGCCACTATGCGTACGCTGACCTCTTGATTCCACTGCTGCACTTTGGATATGCTGACCTTTCATCCCCCTGCTGCCACTTTGGATACCCTGACCTCTGATTTCACCGCTGCCACTGTGTGGAAAATGTTATCTGACTCCACTGCTGCCACTGTGGGTACACTGACCTCTGATCCCACCGCTGCCACTGTGTGTACGCTGACTTCTGATCCCTCTGCTGACACTGTGTGTACGCTGACCTCTGATCCCACCGCTGCCACTGTGGATACGCTGACCTCTGATCCCTCTGCTGCCAGTGTGTGTACACTGACCTTTGATCCCACCGCTGCCACTGTGTGTACGCTGACCTCTGATCCCACCGCTGCCACTGTGTGTACGCTGACCTCTGATCCCTCTGTTCCCACTGTATGTACTCTGACTTCTGATACCCCTATATCACTGTGGGTACACTGAGCTCTGATCCAACTGCTGCCACTATGCGTACGCTGACCTCTTGATTCCACTGCTGCACTTTGGATATGCTGACCTTTCATCCCCCTGCTGCCACTTTGGATACCCTGACCTCTGATCCCACCGCTGCCACTGTGTGTACGCTGACTTCTGATCCCTCTTCTGCCACTGTGTGTGTATGCTGAACTCTGACTCCACTGCTGCCACTGTGTGTACACTGACCTCTGATCCCACGCTGCCACTGTGTGTACGCTGACCTCTGATCCCTCTGCTGCCACTGTGTGTACGCTGACCTCTGATCCCACGCTGCCACTGTGTGTACGCTGACCTCTGACTCCACTGCTGCCACTGTGTGTATGCTGACTTCTGATCCCTCTGCTGCCACTGTGTGTACGCTGACCTCTGATCCCACCGCTGCCACTGTGGATACGCTGACCTCTGATCCCACCGCTGCCACTGTGGATACGCTGACCTCTGATCCCTCTGCTGCCAGTGTGTGCGCGCTGACCTCTGACTTCACTGCTACCACTGTGTGTAGGCTGACCTCTTATCCCACTGCTGCCACTGTATGTACGCTGACCTCTGATCCCTCTTCTGCCACTGTGTGTACGCTGACCTCTGATCCCATTCCTGCCACTCTGTGTATGCTGACTTCTGATCCCACCGCTGCCACTGTGTGTACACTGATCTCTGATCCCACTGCTGCCACTGTGTGTTCGCTGACCTCTGTTTCCCCCTCCTGCCACTTTGGATACGCTAACCTCTGATCCAACTGCTGCCACTATGTGTACGCCTACCTCTTGATTCCACCGCTGCACTTTGGATACGCTGACCTCGAATCCCCCTGCTGCCAATTTGGATTCCCTGATCTCTGATCCCACCGCTGCCACTGTGTGTGTATGCTGACCTCTGACTCCACTGCTGCCACTGTGTGTACGCTGACCTCTGATCCCACGCTGCCACTGTGTGTACGCTGACCTCTGACTCCACTGCTGCCACTGTGTGTACGCTGACCTCTGATCCCTCTGCTGCCACTGTGTGTACGCTGACTTCTGATCTCTCTGCTGCCACTGTGTGTACGCTGACCTCTGATCCCTCCGCTGCCACTGTGTGTTCACTGATCTCTGACTCCACTGCTGCCACTGTGTGTACGCTGACCTCTGATCCCACGCTGCCACTGTGTGTACGCTGACCTCTGATCCCACGCTGCCAATGTGTGTACACTGACCTCTGACTCCACTGCCACCACTGTGTGTACGCTGACCTCTGATCCCACGCTGCCACTGTGTGTACGCTGACCTCTGACTCCACTGCTGCCACTGTGTGTACGCTGACCTCTGATCCCTCTGCTGCCACTGTGTGTACGCTGACTTCTGATCCCACCGCTGCCACTGTGTGTACGCTGACCTCTGATCCCACCGCTGCCACTGTGTGTACGCTGACCTCTGACTCCACTGCCACCAGTGTGTGTACGCTGACCTCTGATCCCAACGCTGCCACTGTGTGTACGCTGACCTCTGATCCCTCTGCTCCCACTGTATGTACTCTGACTTCTGATACCCCTATATCACTGTGTGTACGCTGACCTCTGATTCCACTGCTGCCACTGTGTGTACGCTGACTTCTGATCCCTCTGCTGCCACTGTGTGTATGCTGACCTCTCATCCCACCGCTGCCACTGTGGATACGCTGACCTCTGATCCCTCTGCTGCCAGTGTGTATGCGCGCTGACCTCTGATCCCAACGCTGCCACTGTATGAACGCTGACCTCTGATCCCTCTGCTCCCACTGTATGTACTCCGACTTCTGATACCCCTATATCACTGTGGGTACACTGACCTCTGATCCAACTGCTGCCACTATGCGTACGCTGACCTCTTGATTCCACTGCTGCACTTTGGATATGCTGACCTTTCATCCCCCTGCTGCCACTTTGGATACCCTGACCTCTGATCCCACCGCTGCCACTGTGTGGAAAATGTTATCTGACTCCACTGCTGCCACTGTGTGTACACTGACCTCTGATCCCACCGCTGCCACTGTGTGTACGCTGACTTCTGATCCCTCTGCTGACACTGTGTGTACGCTGACCTCTGATCCCACCGCTGCCACTGTGTGTGTGTGCTGACCTCTGACTCCACTGCTGCCACTGTGTGTACGCTGACCTCTGATCCCATGCTGCCACTGTGTGTACGCTGACCTCTGACTCCACTGCTGCCACTGTGTGTACGCTGACCTCTGATCCCTCTGCTGCCACTGTGTGTACGCTGACTTATGATCTCTCTGCTGCCACTGTGTGTACGCTGACCTCTGATCCCACCGCTGCCACTGTGTGTTCACTGACCTCTGACTCCACTGCTGCCACTGTGTGTACGCTGACCTCTGATCCCACGCTGCCACTGTGTGTACGCTGACCTCTGATCCCACGCTGCCACTGTGTGTACACTGACCTCTGACTCCACTGCCACCACTGTGTGTACGCTGACCTCTGATCCCACGCTGCCACTGTGTGTACGCTGACCTCTGACTCCACTGCTGCCACTGTGTGTACGCTGACCTCTGATCCCTCTGCTGCCACTGTGTGTACGCTGACTTCTGATCCCACCGCTGCCACTGTGTGTACGCTGACCTCTGATCCCACCGCTGCCACAGTGTGTACGCTGACCTCTGACTCCACTGCCACCAGTGTGTGTACGCTGACCTCTGATCCCAACGCTGCCACTGTGTGTACGCTGACCTCTGATCCCTCTGCTCCCACTGTATGTACTCTGACTTCTGATACCCCTATATCACTGTGTGTACGCTGACCTCTGATTCCACTGCTGCCACTGTGTGTACACTGACCTCTGATCCCACCGCTGCCACTGTGTGTACGCTGACTCCTGATCCCTCTGCTGCCACTGTGTGTACGCTGACCTCTCATCCCACCGCTGCCACTGTGGATACGCTGACCTCTGATCCCTCTGCTGCCAGTGTGTATGCGCGCTGACCTCTGATCCCAACGCTGCCACTGTATGAACGCTGACCTCTGATCCCTCTGCTCCCACTGTATGTACTCCGACTTCTGATACCCCTATATCACTGTGGGTACACTGACCTCTGATCCAACTGCTGCCACTATGCGTACGCTGACCTCTTGATTCCACTGCTGCACTTTGGATATGCTGACCTTTCATCCCCCTGCTGCCACTTTGGATACCCTGACCTCTGATTTCACCGCTGCCACTGTGTGGAAAATGTTATCTGACTCCACTGCTGCCACTGTGGGTACACTGACCTCTGATCCCACCGCTGCCACTGTGTGTACGCTGACTTCTGATCCCTCTGCTGACACTGTGTGTACGCTGACCTCTGATCCCACCGCTGCCACTGTGGATACGCTGACCTCTGATCCCTCTGCTGCCAGTGTGTGTACACTGACCTTTGATCCCACCGCTGCCACTGTGTGTACGCTGACCTCTGATCCCACCGCTGCCACTGTGTGTACGCTGACCTCTGATCCCACCGCTGCCACTGTGTGTACGCTGACCTCTGATCCCACCGCTGCCACTGTGGATACGATGACCTCTGATCCCTCTGCTGCCAGTGTGTGTACACTGACCTCTGATCTCACCGCTGCCACTGCATGTACGCTGACCTCTGATCCCACCGCTGCCACTGTGTGTACGCTGACCTCTGATCCCACCGCTGCCACTGTGTGTACGCTGACCTCTGATCCCACAGCTGCCTCTGTGTGTATAATGACCTCTGACTCCACTGCTGCCACTGTGTGTACGCTGACCTCTGATCCCACTGCTGCCACTGTGTGTACACTGACCTCTGATCCCACCGCTGCCACTGTGTGTACGCTGACCTCTGATCCCACCGCTGCCACTGTGTGTACGCTGACTTCTGATCCCTCTGCTGCCACTGTGTGTACGCTGACCTTTCATCCCCCTGCTGCCACTGTGTGTACGCTGACCTCTGATCCCACCGCTGCCACTGTGTGTACGCTGACCTCTGATCCCTCTTCTGCCACTGTGTGTACGCTGACTTCTGATCTCTCTGCTGCCACTGTGTGTACGCTGACCTCTGATCCCACCGCTGCCACTGTGTGTACGCTGACTTCTGATCCCTCTGCTGCCACTGTGTGTACGCTGACCTCTGATCCCACCGCTGCCACTGTGTGTACGCTGACTTCTGATCTCTCTGCTGCCACTGTGTGTACGCTGACCTCTGATCCCACCGCTGCCACTGTGTGTACGCTGACCTCTGATCCCACCGCTGCCACTGTGGATACGCTGATCTCTGATCCCACTGCTGCCACTGTGTGTGCACTGACCTCTGATCCCACCGCTGCCACTGTGTGTACGCTGACCTCTGATCCCACCGCTGCCACTGTGTGTACGCTGACCTCTGATCCCACTGCTGCCTCTGTGTGTACGCTGACCTCTGATCCCACCGCTGCCACTGTGTGTACGCTGACCTCTGACTCCACTGCCACCAGTGTTTGTACGCTGACCTCTGATCCCACCGCTGCCACTGTGTGTACGCTGACCTCTGACTCCACTGCCACCAGTGTGTGTATGCTGACCTCTGATCCCAACGCTGCCACCAGTGTGTGTACGCTGACCTCTGATCCCACTGTACTTTCGTGTAACCCCACTTCATCGTTATTGGAAGCTGGGAGCCCTCACTGGGTCATTATGGAAGCCGTAGACCATCCAACAATACTCAAACAAGCATTGGCTTAGCCAATAGGTCTCGCTTTTGGGACCTTATAAGTATTTAGTTATGCAGCACAATATCCTTGGTGCAACAACATTACCTGTTGCATGGCTAAACATTTATAAGGTCCCAAAGGCGAGACCAATTAGCTATGCCAATGCTTGTTGTTGTTTCCTCTTTACCGCTCTCATTTGCCCACATTCCGTGAAATGTTGAATTAGGTGTTGTTGCCTGCGCACGCCTGTCCAAGACATAATGACAACGGGGATGCGATGCAGGACAGGGGCGTGACGCCTTGTGAAAATCGCAGAAAAGAGGGGCAGACTTAATGACTCGCAATGACCGCCAAAGCTCAAGTCGCGAAACTCTGTCCAAGTCGCGAAACTCTGTCCTAGTCGGGAGTCAACAACTGAGAAGCTAATTGTACACGCCTTGAGTCAGTGGCGTAATGATAATTGAGGGGGGCCCCCTGCCAGGTATGTGGAGGGGCCCCCTGGACTCTATTAGGAGCTTTCAGGCCGAAGTGCAGTGCTGAGGGGGCCCCCTTGAGCTTGGGGCCCCCCCGCACTGCGGGGGATGCAGGGGCCTGTGTTACGCCCCTGCCTTGAATGAATGCCATGGACCTTCACCCCCCAAAGAGGACACTGGTCACAGAAACACTTGAACAATGTTGCTTTTTTTGGTACTCCTCTCTCTCTTTGTGTGGCCACTAATGACCCCACTTATCGAGACAGAGGTGTGTCAAATGTTGCATTCTTAAAGAGGCTCTGGGTCTGTTGTACAGCGCCCTGATGTCCTCGGCAAGATTTCTGCTATGCTAGCACTGCAAAAAAGAAAATGAGATTCCCCTGTGACTGATGCTCTAATCTCAACCTCCAAGAATTAAGGACAAGGCATTAAACGTTGATGTCAGAGAAACCCAACTAGTGGCTGAATTTCAGTGTGAAACTGCAGCATCTGTGTTTATTCCCGGCTTCCCTGCTAGACCAAATTGTGTCATCGTAGTCAAAGACTTTATTTCACCAGCAACTTTTTTGTCAATTATCCTACATGAGAGCGCTTTCAAATACGTGAGGTCGAGATGCCCCCTTACAAAAAACATTTGTGTGTTTGATTTAGTAGCTGATAATGTCGCTCCATCTATAATAAGAATCTATGCAACGTACACAGTACCCAAGACTAGTCGCTTAGCATAAGAGCATTGTCATCACCGCGGGGACTGGTATGTTCCTAACTGCACGTTTAAAAACTGCGGGGCATATTATCAAGGCGGGCGATATGAGATTATCGCCACTTTTGCGCCGTTTTCGTCCGAAAAGCGGCGATAATTTTATCGCCCTATTAGCAATCTGTCGCTAACAGCAGTTAGCGACAGTTTGTATGCGATAGCTACAGGTTTGGGGCCCGCTTTGCATGTCAGCGATATTTATCGCTAATGACATGCACAGTGGGCATACCCAACCTGTTAGCGACTGAAAGCAGTCGCTAACATTGCTATCGCCTATTATCAACGCAGGCGTAGTGATTAAAAAATGTGCGCTAAGCGCGAATATCTCCAAAACCTAACGCCTGCTCAGACCACTTCTTAACCAGTATATCCAATGGGAGTTGGATATTCAGGTTAAGACCGTATTGGCGATAATGCCTGAATATCGCTGGATTCCCAGCGATATTCACGCATTTCGCCGCTATCGCCGGATATTTTATCGCTTTAGAGATAAACTTTGCTAATAGCACGTTATCTCTGTGATAAAATCCGGCCATGCGCAGCGATAAAAAAAATATCGCTAAGCTCATTTAGCGATAAATATCGCTAGTTGATAATATGCCCCTCCTACTTTAAATAAATGCAAGGATATGATCTGTGGTAATAAGATGAACGCTTGCATGTTTTAAAGAAATACACTTTTTTAAATTTTAAAACACATTCCATGTTCTACAATGATGTTTGTTGCACGATTAACATGGCAATTATTCTCGAGAATCGGCTTCTGCATGGGCTCTGGGAGCCAGATCTGGCTCTCAACTCCCTGTTAAGGTATTGGCTGGCCAACCTCTAGTTATTTGATGTGCAGCCGCAATGTTGAGACTTTTATAAAAAAAACTGTATTTAAGAATATTCGAAGGCGAGGACAGACCTTTGGTCGATCAATGTGCACAAAAAGTTCCCCGACTGTATTAAAGATAAGCAATTGCACTTATCAGCTAATAGAAATCGTTCCAAAATTACGAATAAACGGTACCATGTCACTCGTTCAACAAGTATGACAGTAGGTTACCCCAAATGTACAACACTTTTGTTTAAAGTACAATCTGAATAAAGGCAAACCTGCAACGATAACGCTGTTGTATGGAGCATAAAGGTCCACCTCATGGCTCTAGCACTTCTTGGTGACCATTTTCAATGTTTATTTGGCCTAGCCGGACGTTTGCAAACAAGCTGGTCAGTTGTTGCCATACGCACCCAGTGGTTCCTGGAGCTGGGGGCTGGCTTCCATCCTCTCTCTGGTAGAGCTGGGTTAGCACCACAACACCTGACATGGCCTTGTTAAAAGGAATGACGCACGAGGGAGGTCGGACACCATGGCTCTCTTCAGAGACAGAGAGGACACATTTCCGGATCAGCGCACACAAAGGGTTGTACAAGGGGTCTTCCTTTAGCCCCGCCCCCCTTCATACCTGTACGTTTGCAAAAATGTTTCAGCTCGCTGCAGATGGGAGGTTCGAAGGATGGGTAGTCTGAATCTATAGCGGCATTAAGGCAGGTCCCTTCCGGGCAAAGCGAGAGACAGACCCGGCTAAAGCATTGCTGCTCGGGAGAGGGGGCGCGCAGTGCTGGGTGCAAGAAAGCTCTGTCCCCTCTCTCCGTTCCTCTGCCGGGTTGAGGGGACAGGGAGGCACCGTATCGACCATACAAACAAATCAAAGGAAGGCTAGGGCCCGCCCTGCCATATGAGCCTCGCTCCCTGGCATCACAGCCCGGAGTTGAGTCAATGCTCCCTGTGTGGGAGGAGTGGAAATAGGCTGGGTCCGTGCTGACCTCACTGCTGCACAAGGGGTAAGGCGCTGCCCTTGTGCACTGCTAGGTAGATCTCAGTGCAGCATCCACACCAAGGCAGACGTCAAGTGTATTGAATTATATCGTATTGGAATTGAATTACACTACAGCATACAGTACCCGATTTTAACTACAAGCACTGGTCCGGGGTAATGTGTGTGGGAAATACAAGGGCAGGCCTAATTTGTTCATTTCTTCTCAAGAAATGCTTTGAAGAGCGACTGCACGTATTCACCATCACCACGGACAGCTTCCACATCGCAGCCCGATCAATCTGCTTAGATGCATGCCAGTCTGTGCTTCCTTTGCCTCAGCTGGTGAGCGTGAGAAGCAAATTATGTCAAATTAACGAAACATTTATGAGGAAGGTCTGTAGTGACGTAGACACGTTACTCGGTGTGTAACTTAAACAGGGCATTGTTATGTTACATGCACCAAGCAGATCGTCAATCGACCCCCGCTCTGAAGATGTCATGCCGATAGACCGCTATAAAAGAAAACAAGCGCGGTCGCGAAGGAATACAAGGAATGCAGCTGGCATCCGGCCGCGCTGCTGCTTGCTCCGGAGCTCTCTAGACCAGGGGAGTTAACATTTGGAGAGAAGGCGGGACATGCACCCGCCTTTGGCCAATTAGAAAGACGCACGCAAAGGCCAATAGCAGGGTGTAGGAAGGTGGCTACCTGACTATGGTTACCCCAGATTTTTTGCCTGTGTTTAGCTGTTTTTTTTGACTTAGTTGACCTGGTTCCCTGCTAATCAGGGCCCCAGGCCATCTGCTCCTCTCTGTAAAATGGATTCCATGTACCCTAGGTACATACCCCAATTGGAAATGGACTCCTTGTCAGCCCCTGTATAATGCACTATAGGTGCCCAGGGCATAGGGGCCACCAAGGCCTACCAGGGGCTGCAGCATATCTTTTGCCACCCCTGGCTGGTTCTTAAATTGACGCAACTGGCTGATCACTCAGCTGGGGTAAGGTGGTGTAATCACCCCTTACTTAGATATAGTATACCTATATCTAAACCTATATCTGGACACATATAAACCTGTGAGCCACTCCTATGGAAGGCCTCATCAATCCCGGAGGCAGAGTGCGTGGTTTTATGTGAGATGGAGCTCTAGCATGAGCTGAGCCTGTCTGCAGCTGTCGGGAACAACTCCCTAAGCTGTTTCAGGATAATGCCATACCATATACTCTTAAGTGCCTTATAATCCTCGCGGTTATATAGCAACTCTGGTTTGGCTTTATCAAAACATGTTGTGTAAGGTGTCATACGATTTGGAATACTATCCCCTCGCCAGTTCTGGCGACGGGGATAGCATTCCACCCTTCTAGAGGGGTAAGACATGTTACTTTACTTAAATGCGGTTAATTTCTAAAAGGGCCTTAGATCCACAAAATGGATGCCTCTACCACAGACAAGAGTCTGGACCCCTGCAGCTGACCGAAACTCAGCAAATGGGGCCTGGACAAAGGGTTTCCTGCCACAGGAGGGTGTCACCACCCTCCAGACAGGAGATAGTGGATTGTAGCAGGGAGGTCTGAAAGAAACCAGACACTGCCTGGGGCGCACAAGGCTGCCCCTTGCATAATCCGGCCAAACCGGTTCTGGGGCACTCCAGCCCTCGTGCCAGGGCGGCCTGGATCAAAGGAAAGGGGTGTATCCACCCCCTTCCTGGGTCCCACCCATAGGGGGGGACCTAGCAGGTAATCACGCCCCCCAGATTCGAATAAGAGTGGGAGCAGTGCCAATGCACATCAGATTTCCTGGAAGAAACATTAGAAACGAAACTCTGGACCCTTGGACCTCCATCTCAACGTGGAAGCCCGAAGAATCTCCCTTGTGGTCAAGGAGTGACCACCCTGCAGCAGCAGGCACCATCCAGCCCTCGACGTCTACTTGGTTGCAGTTCCCGCCGGAACTCGAGCGACTGAGATCGACGAGATCAAGCTTGCCTGCCTTCCAACAGCCCGATCCACAGTCCCTGCAGAGCTGAGACCCGTGGAGGCGACCGGAAGCGTGGGGCACGCCATCTTGAATTGACCACGAGATGCTGACCGTGCAGCCCACGAGTGACCCTCGAAGCTGTGCACCGGGGTTTGAGAAGCCCCAACCCTGAGCCACTCTTGCACCGAAGCTCACCCCTCTACACTCATCGAGTGCTGCGTGGGGCCCTTCTGCTACTTTTGGCTCAACGCGTTGGCCCGGTCACTTGCCAGCCGGCTAGTGGCCCCTGTGCCGACGAAAACTTGAAACCGACTTGTGAATCTGGTTGCTCCAGATCTGCACCAGCTCCCCTGAAAAGGAGCCCCCACTCTGACCTTCCTGGTTCGAGTAAGAAGCAATCTCCCGGTTCCGCGTGGATTGCTTTTGCCAAGTGTTGTTTGCTCCAATCTTGAAGCCGACAGCGCCGACGGTGAGAGCCTGCGTGGGACAGATTGTGACCCGCTCCTGGACGTCGTAGATGCCCCAGAGCCCACGTGACAGCGGAGAGAAGCACCGCGACAGCGACCTGATTGCGCCCGACATTGCCTGGTTCCGTCCTGGTTCCACCCTGGTCACTGCTGAGTGACCCAGACTCTGTCCCCTCTGCTTTCAGGTACTTTTCGACTCGAGTCCACCCTCGGACTCCACCGGACACTTCTCTTTCACCCCGCCTGCAGCCCTTTCAGCTCCAAGCACCAAGAGCCTGCGTGACGAAACCCGACTCAACTTCGACCCTGTGCACCCGCTTCCTGTGGGTGAGGTAACTTTGCTCCGCCGGTGTTCCCACACTGGTGCACACCTCTAGGGTCTGTGTCTTAAGTTTTGTTCCTCTAGGTTCAGCGGAAGTGTCCTTAAACTCTAACTTTGTCATTTTTACGCACCATTGGTTAACATTGGTGCATGCGTGCGCTTTCCGCACTGCTCCCGAATCCCGTGGGCCTCTCCCGACTTCAGCACTGCTTGTCCTGACTGCTCCCAGCGATTCACTAGGCCCTAGGCCTAACCACTGCTCGAGTGGCATCTCTTATACCACTTGTTTAGTATATGGTTTGAGTGGCCACCCGCCCTCATCCATAATTGTGCAACTTTATATGTTTAAACTGTGCTTTTGATTTAACGCTTGTGCCCCTTTGTTCATAAAGAATACTGGGGATTGTTTTTAGTAATAAACACATATATTTTTATAATATATACTTGTGTGGTGTCCTTTCATTTGATATTACAGGATTGTATGTGGTAAAACAGCTCGCTTAACACGACCTCTTAAGTTAAGCCTTTAGGCTGCTTAGTCCATGCTACCCCTAGGATAGCTTGTCTAATAAGGTTGACTTACAACCTGACACCATAAGGGATTGTTTGGTCTGATAATAGGTGGTTCCAGAATTGCAAACATCCCCTATCAGGCCAACTTCTCACACAGGGGATGAAAAACAAAAGCACATGCACGAGTGTGTTCCCAGTTTAAAGCCCTTACTAGAAGCCTCGCTGAGCAGCGCCTGCGCGCTGGCTCAGGCGAGACCTAAAAATACAGGAAACAAATACACAACTTATGAAATATTTTATTTAACTCACAATTACATTTTTAAGGTGATGGAGGGAGCTCTTCTAAACTCAGTTGCGCTCACTCATCGTCCATACCATATTCTGCGTGGTGCCCGTGCAACCCCCCCCCCCCACAAATCAATCTGAGGATACTAGCGTCATCTTTAACCTCCAATTTCAAAATACCTTCACATTTACATAATGTTTTACATTTTTTAATGCTGCTCCTTTATGTACACATAATTAATCTGTTAATATATGTTTGATATATTTATTTTACTAAGCGGTCACAGGCCCCAGAGTGGGCTCACCGGCCCCCTGGGGTCCCTGGACCACAGGTTAACAGTCACTGGTACAGCACACACCCCATGTGAGTACCACCCATGCACTGATGGGGTCACAGAGCTCTGTTTCAGGGGTCACAGGCCCCAGAGTGGGCTCGCCGGCCCCCAGGGGTCCCTGGACCACATGTTAACAATCACTGGTGCAGCACACACCCCATGTGAGTACCACCCATGCACTGATGGGGTCACAGAGCTCTGTTTCAGGGGTCACAGGCCCCAGAGTGGGCTCGCCGGCCCCCAGGGGTCCCTGGACCACATGTTAACAATCACTGGTGCAGCACACACCCCATGTGAGTACCACCCATGCACTGATGGGGTCACAGAGCTCTGGTTCAGGGGGTGATCCAGCGGCCTATAGAAAATATATCATAAACAACACTACCCAACTTCATAACCTATAAACAAAATTCTATACTAAAATTTGGACCCATTTATAAACCTGACATATTTTGGGCCTACTGAATCAGGTGGTCAGATTAAATCTATATACACATCATCTACAAACTATATATAATTTTATACATCTGCGGAAAGAATATTGTCATTAGAATAAAACTTAACCATTTAAACGACCACCATTGGCGACGTGATCTAGCTAATAGTAACCTACACTTCTGAATAACCAAGACCAGCTTGTTTGTCAAAAGTAAGATTTTATTTACTAAATTATGGTATATAAGTTGATAGTTTTATAAATGAATTTTATTAGCAATAAAGCAAGCATGATTGTAAAGAAACGTAAGTAAAATACAATTTAAGCAAGTGAATCAAAATTAGAGTAAATATATAAAGTTTAGCATTTCTAAAACCTAATTCCCTAACTGAGCTAAATAGATAGAATTAAAGTAAAGTTCTTTGAGGATTCTTACGTGCTCCAAGCAAAGTCCGACAGCACTTCACCCTCATCGGAAAGTCAGAAAGCAGCAGCCAGCCCATCCCTAAGGGCATGACTTTTTATACCTTTCTACGCTAACTAAACTACGCAAAGGAAAGTTTTCAGAAATCTTCGACGTCCCATTGGCTGAGAGTGACAAGTGACATGTCACCCACTTTTCAAAACTTCCATCAAGTCAATTCTCTTAAGGACCATTGTCTCTTCCGAATGCAACCAGGAGTTTCCTGGGTTTGCAACATTTGTATATAAATGTTCTCTCTCTGCGTCCATAGACTTCCGCGGATGCCAAGTTAAGACCGACAAAATGTTCACTTTCGACCTTGGCCACGTCCGACAGAATGATGACAACACGTCAGCTTTTGCTTTGTGAACGCAGCTTTTGACGAACAATTTATTTCAGAATGGGCGTCTCGTGACTTTTGCAGAAATGAAAATTCATCTTTTTGTAAGCAGAACGAACTAGGCCCAAAAGCAGGCAATTTAAGTTTTCTAGTATAAAACAAACACAAGAAAAGTATTAATGTAAGAAATAATGTAGATTCTGTATCCACCCCAAGATTTACTAATTAATTAACCCACCCGATTAATCAAAATGTTACCTAGCAAATGCAAACAAATAAAGCAGCGTTTATATCTACCAGTCTCCGTTACTCCATGAGACTTATATGCACCTAGAATAGTAGAAATGACATCACACAGACAAGGAAAAGCAAAACAAGCACATGCTTCTTTTAAGTTTGCAGCAGTTAGTAATGACAAAAACGAAAACAATAAATTATTTTATTATTTTGCACGAACAAAAAGATGCAACAATTATGCACGTTTATGAGCACACATGTTAGTCCCCCCATGTGTAAAGTTTAATCTAAGTTGTATTAGCACGACATATCACAAATCATTAATATTATTATTCATGTTATGGAAATGTGACTTCACGAGTTTAAACAAAATTTTGTTTTCTATCTCGCTCCATCAACTCCCTCATCTGGTGATTAACAAATCACCACACCAGCACTCAAAATTTTGATAATTTAAATTTCTAAGAAATCGATTCAAATTCATTTGTATCAGTAAACCTAAAAGTCTGTTTCTGCATAATCTTTGGAATTAGCATAACGCTCTCTATGTAACTCCTGTAATTCGATCTCTCTTTCTTCTTCTTTTCTGAGTTTATAGATTCTTTTCTTTTCTTTCAACTGTTTCTTTCTTTTATGTAACAAACAACCTATTTTGGTCAAAATAAAAATGAATACTATTATAATCAAAGGTGCCAGAATCTTGCCAAGAATTGAACTTCCAATATCATGAAACCAGTTTTTAATTGCTTGAAACCTTTTTGAAAGTTTCCCTGTAAAATCATCTTCTTCTAAAGGAATTATCTCTGAATGCATTTGTGTAATATTCTTAATATACATTTCAATATTCTTACTTTCGTCAGGTATATATGTACAACAATGTTGTACATGTAAAATGCCACAGACTCCTCCCTCTTTTGCTAGGAGTATGTCTAAAGCAAGGCGGTCTTGAATTACCATAGATCTAATTGCAATAACTTCAACATTCACTAATTGAAATCCATCAGCTGTGTCAGTTGATAATCTATCAACTATAGTGGACAATTTTCTGATTCTCCCTGCATTTAGGGTTATACCAACAAAAGGTATTACAGCTTGAAAAATATCTCCCAGAACTTCAGTAAAAGTTTCTCTTTTAACTCTATTTACATAATTATGAATTTTAAACAATCCTTCTGAATCTCTGTCAACATGAAATACTTTAGGAAAAACAATTCCCACATAACAAGTTCCATACCAGTGGTCTGGAAGGTTGTAGTAGGCTTTGTCACCACAAACAAAATAAATCCCAGGAAAGATAGGATCTTTTCCACCTTTAAATCCCCAACCTCCCAAAATCTGATAAGTATCTTCACAGTTACTTGCACCTACAAAGTAATTATCAAAAAGTGTATTATCTCTTCTAATGCAAAGCTTACCACTAACTGGTTTGTCTATGTGAATTGCAATATTTTCAAGCATTTTGCCATTTAACTTCTCATCCTCTTTTTGCCAGAAACTTGACTTAGTCTGCTTGACTAATTCATTCCTCTTATAAATTGCTCTTCTCTCTTCAACCATATTCAAAAATTTCTTTCCTTCAGCCCTTAATTTGCAAGTTAGATTATTCTTGTAAGCATACTCGTAAGTGAGTTCGTTAGTAACAAGGAAAAATTCTCTCATTTGTTTTGCTTTCTTATGTTTATTTAAAGCATTATCAATCTTAATATTTGCAAAAATTTCATCATAATTTGAATAGTAATATTCTAAACGTCCAGTTTGATAAAATAAACTAGTTAATACACTACATGTTACAGCATAAGTGAGAGGAAGCATATTATATGTTACTCCCTCAGAAACAGAAGCAGGTAACTTAACGCAGACGTAGCAGTCTTTTGCATCCATTACCTTAACATATTCACTCAATAGCTTTGTGAATGTATTACTTGAGAAATCACCAATTGATTTATCTTGATGAATGTCAGGCTGATGATCAATAACTTTTGCAGACGCACTATGTTTAGTTTGGCTAACCAGAGCTTTGCTTGTTATGTTAACTTTGTGTAATTCTCTATTCATCTCCAAAGGAATAATCACAGCTAGAACCAACCAGAGCAGAATTAAAATGAGCAGACACACCAGAGTCATCTTACAGCATCTTTTAAAAACAGAACACTTTGAAGTGCTCTCCTTAACATAAGGCATTCTTGGTTAATTTTAGCCTCAAAAAAATCAAAATAAATTTTAAAATTCTAAATTTATATTTACACCCCCCTTTTAAAATATTTTTTTTTTTTTTTTTTTTTTTTTTTTTTAAAACCCTAGACAAGATTTCTTCGACCTTATGTCATACATAAGTTTTCTTCAACTAAACAGTTTTTCTTCGACCTTGTGTCAACTAACAAATTTTCTTCAGCCTTTTGCCAATTTAATATTTCTATATTTCAATCATTGTCACTAATTTCTTGGATTTCGTTTTCTTCTTCACTACTATCATATATGTCAATAACAGGTGGAATTACTAAGTAAGTCCACTCAGGAGACTTGTATTTTTGGTTTGGTCTTATTATTCTCTTCCCTTTTCTCGATATCACTTCAATTTTTTCTTCCAACTCCAACTTCTTTTCCAGGACTCTTTTGACTACTGATTTCTTCAACTTGTTCTTTTGGCTTCTTGATCAATCTGACTCTCAATCTTCCACCAGGCCAGTAGTCTGCTTTTCTCACGTACTTCTTCTTTGGTTCAGAATTATTTGATTCTGACTTCCAAGTCCTTTTCTTTCTGTTTTCACTTTCACCTTCCACGTCACTTTCTTCAGTTTCGTAGTCTGAAATTTCAATTGACTCAGGAACTTCTCTATTCGGCAATTTCACTCTTTCAGGAACTTCACTTTGTCTTCCATCACTGGTACTCGGTAATTCGTCTTCCTCCTCTTCCTCAATTACCCCCAACTTCCCAGATTTCGGATTTCTGTTCCTTACTTCAGAGTTTGTTCTCTGCCTTTCGATACTCTCCTGGTCTGAAACTTCTTTTTGTTTTGCTTCTTTGTCTTCAATAGAGACAACCGAATCCTCAGTTATCTTTCCTTTTAACAGATTCTCTTCACCTTCAGAATCTATTTCAATTATTTCCAAGTCTTTTCTTGTCAAATTTCCATTCACTGGCACAGTTTCCAGATGTCGACTTTCTTGTCGATCTTCAGAATCTGGAATTATTTCACCTTCTGTTTCGCCTTCTGCTTCAGAATCAGAATCGTCTGTGGTATCACTTTCAACATCAGAACTCTCAGGAGTTGGTACTGGAATAGTATGACTAGGATGAATCCAACGTTTCAATCCTCTGCACTTTACAGCATTAGTAGTGATCAAAATTATCTGCCTAGGTTTCTGCCATCTAGGAGCTAGACAATTCCTTCTCCGATGTACTTTCGTTCTGACCCAATCGCCAGGTCTCAGATCATGTGTCAAAACCTTTTCATCTGATTGTGCTTCAGTTCCCACCTGATTAGACACAGAAGTTACCATATCAGATAACCTTTTACAGTAATCCAAAATAGCACTGTCATTTATGCTCAACAGTTTACCTACAGGTACAAAAGCTTGCCTCATAACTCTTCCCATTAAAATTTCATGAGGACTCAAACCTGTCTTTTTATCTGGTGTACTTCTTAATGACATCAAAACAAGTGGAAGAGCATCAGTCCACTTTACACCTGTTTCAAGACACATTTTTCCAATTCTGTTTTTAATTGTTCCATTTATTTGTTCAACTACTCCTGATGCCTCTGGTCTGTATGCACAGTGTATTTTCTGCTCAATGCTCAAAGCTTCGCAAATTAACTTCATTAGTTTGTTATCAAAATGGCTTCCTCCATCACTCTCAATAGTGACTGGAAAACCGTACCTTGGGATGATTTCTCTGAGCATTAGTTTTGCCACTGTAATTGAATCACAATGTCGTGTAGGGAAAGCCTCTACCCATCTTGAAAATAAGCACACAATTACAAGCACATATTTCAAACAATTGTGTAAGGGCATTTCAATTAAATCCATTTGTAACCTGGTAAAGGGACCACCCTCTCGACCAATTATTCCTGTTCCCACCACTGATTTTCTGTTTGGATTCATTTGTTGGCATGACAAACACCTTTGACAAAAAGATTCTGCAATAGTTCTAAACTTGGTATTGAACCATGTTTCTCTGAAAAGTCTAACCATAGAATCTCTTCCTAGATGTGCTGGACCATGATATAATCTGGCCATGTCAGCAATCAAGCAATTTGGTAAGACTACTCTGCCATCTTTGTAAACCCACACTCCATCTTCTTCACGTGGTCTACAATCTGATCTTAACCACAAGTCTTTTTCTTCATCTTCTACTTCATTTTGTAAATCTCTAATCTCATGCCATGTTTCTACAACAGTTGTTAGCATTAATGAATTTGAATCAGTTTCTTTACTTCTCTCCCGATTGTAAGAATAATTTTTCCTTGCGCAGTATTTAGCTGTTTCATCTGCGAAGGCATTTCCCTTGGAAATATAATCAGTTCCTCTAGTGTGCGCTGCACACTTGACAATGGCGATTTCTTTTGGCAATTGTATTGCTTCAATTAATCTCCTAATGAAAACTGCATTTTTAATTGGTGATCCTGCTGATGTCATGTATCCTCTCTGTGACCAGAGTTGTCCATAATCATGCACAACTCCATACCCATACTGACTATCAGTAATGATGGTAACTCTTATATCCTTTGATATTTCACATGCACGAATTAAAGCAATTAATTCAGCCACCTGTGCTGAACGAACTCCTTCAAGACATGATGCTTCTTCAACATCTACGACTGTACAAACTGAATATGAAGCTTTTAAGACACCTCCTTCGGATCTTAAGCAGGAGCCATCTACAAAGTAGACAAAATCCGATTCAGACAAAGGTCTGTCTTTGATGTCTTTTCTTGGTTTTGTGCAGAATTCCATGACATCTAAACATTCATGTTCTGTTTCAATGTCATCAACAATTTCAGAATCAGGCAGTAATGTAGAAGGATTCAGATTTAAACATCTTGAAATCGAAACATTATCTGCTCCTAGTATGATTTTCTCATACTTTGTCAATCTGCTACTTGTTAAATGTTGAGTCTTACCTCTTGTCAGCAATATTTCAACTGAATGAGGCACAAAAACTTTCACAGGAAATCCCATAATGATCCCCTCACTTTGTTCGAGGCTGATACTTGTAGCTGCAACTGCTTTCAAGCAACCTGGTAATACTTTAGCAATTGGATCAAGAACTGCAGAGAAGTATGCAATAGGTTTCTTTAAATTTCCATGTCTCTGAATTAACACAGATAATGCACATCCTTCTCTCTCACTGCAATACAGTTCGAAATCTTTCTCATAATTTGGCATACCTAAAGCAGGAGCTTGGCATAAGCTCTTTTTCAGGTTCTCAAAAGAATCCATCTCAGCATCATTGAGAATAATTGGATCTTTTACATCTGACTTTGTCAGTCTTTGTAGTGGTTTTGCAATTACTGAAAATCCACTTATCCATTGTCGACAGTAACCAACCATTCCCAAGAACATTCTGACCTGTCTTTGTGTTCTTGGTGGTAACATTGCTTGAATCATTTTTATTTTCTCTATTGTTACTTGTCTTTTTCCCTTTGCAATTCTGTGACCAAGATATTTTACTTCTTGTTTGCAAAACTGTAGTTTTGCTGGGGACACTTTATGTCCTTCTTCTGCAAGGCGATTTAACAGAATTATTGTGTCTGTTACACAATTTTCTCTTGTCTTTGCAGCTATTAACAAATCATCAATATACTGCACTAGCGTAGACCTACCAGGTAAGTCTAGGTCTTCTAATGATCTTTTTAACAGTTCGTTAAAGATTGAAGGACTTTCTGTATAGCCCTGAGGGATTCTTGACCATCCGAGGGTCTTACCTTGGAATCTGAAAGCAAAGATTTCATAACTGTCTGGATGTAATGGAACAGTAAAGAATGCATTGCAAAGGTCAATGACTGTATACCATTCAGCATCATGTGGAATCTGAAATAGAATTACTGCTGGATTTGGAACCACAGGACAACATGGAACGACAATTTGATTAACCTTTCTCAAATCTTGTACGATTCTAAATGTTCCGTTAGACTTTTTAACTCCCATAATTGGTGAATTACAAGAACTACTCTCCATTTCTTTTAATACACCTTGCTTGATTAATTTTTCAATTATAGGTGTAATACCTTCAATTGTTTCTGTTTTCATTTTATATTGTGGAGTGTTTGGAAATTCTATTCCCTGTTTCAATGTAACTTTTACTGGATCTACGTTTTTCATTAGACCCATCTCATTTCCAGTAAAATCCCATATTTCAGATTTCACTGTTTCTTTGAGTTCTTCAGGTAAATCTTTTTCTTCAAATGCAGGAAACAATTTTGTTTCTTCTGCTTCCATCATCATCATTGTCATTCTGTATAAACCATCTTCCTCCATTGTTTGTAACTCAACTCCATCAGGAGAACAATATATTCTACAATTCATTTTACATAGGATGTCTCTGCCCAATAGATTCACTGGACTACTATTACAAACCACAAATCTGTGTTTATCTCTGTAGTTTCCAATTTCAACTGGTACTGGATCAGTTAAGTCAGTTTTAATTTGTTGATTACTTACTCCGACAACTTGGATGGTATCCCCAGAGAGAGGTAGGTTTTCAATTTCCACTGATCTAACAGTAGAACGGGTAGCACCAGTGTCCACTAGAAAAGTGATGTCTACATCATTAACTTTCCCGTTTACAAAAGGACCAGACTGGTCAACCTCAAGAGTGGCTCCAACAACACACTCTTCCTCCTCTCTCGGGCACCGTCAGCAATAATCATCAGAATCGCTGTCTTGACTTTCTGTTAATAAAAACTGTTGTGAAGCATTTTGCATTTGAACTCTTTGCTGCTTTTGCTGTTTTTGTGGTTTTATTACCTGTTCACTTCCCTGAAATCCCACGTTTGGATTATATTTTTGAACTCCCCCACAATTCGGAAAAGGTGGTTGTGGCAATTGGTCTTGGTGATTATTCACCTGTTGTTGTTGCTGTTGCTGTAACTGTCGTTGAATATTTAATTTGTTTAACCCCTGTTGTATCTGTAGCTGTCGCTGCAGGTCAACACCATTCTGCATCTGTGGATTCAATAAGGGATTCTTTAAGTTTTTAGGAGGATGAGGACACTCGTCTCTCCAATGTCCAATTTCGCCACAATTAAAACAAGGTAATCTTTGTTTCAACTCCTCAATCTTTGGGCTAAATTTCTTTGAGAAATTATTATTTTTAAACTTTCCTTGTATCTGGTTTGTATTTCCAGTTTGAACAAAATTAGTGTTCTTATTACCCATGCTGGCAATCTGTTGCTCAGCCACCTTTACCTGAGCCCACATGGCTTTCTCCTTGAGTTTCTTTTGTTTTACTTCTATTTCATCACTGCAATACTTAGCTTTTCTTAGAATATCATCTACAGATAGTGATTGCCATCCGACAATACTATTTCTGATCATTTCTCCAATTTCAGGTTTTAGTCCATAAACAAATCTATAGACAAAATGGCTCATGTCTTTTTCATCTAATTTTTCATAACCACTGTATTGTTTAAAGATTAACAGTAGTCTTTCATAAAAAGAATGAACTGATTCTTTTGTTTCCTGTTCTGTTCTTTCTATTTTAACCCAATCGACTTCTTTGGGTGGAATTTTGTTTTTCATCCAAACAATTACTTTTTCATAAAAATCCATTACAAGTGGATTTGGAGCACCTGTTTCTTTGATTCGCTCAGGTTCTGTTTTTGGCCAACTAATCGATATCTTGCATTCTGTCCAAAGATCTGATGGAACTACAATATCAAAAAATCCATCTAAATCAATCCACAGAACTTTTGACACTTTGATAAATCTATCAACTTGCCTGTACCACTCAACTGGTTTTTCCCTTAATTTCGGAAAGTCATTTGTAAATAATAGAATGTCCTGTCTCGACCAAGGGACATGAACATATCCTCCACCTGCAATTTCTCTCATTGGAAATTGTTTTGACAATTTTTCCAATCTTTCATCTTCCTTCTTTTTCGTCCATTTTACTCTCCATTTATTCAGTTCTCCTAGCCTTTTGATATATACAATCAAATCTTTTATATGTACTATTCTTCCCATTGAGTTCAAACTCTCAATGTCACTTTCTGAAAAGTCTAATCTATAATGTTTCGCAAAATTCTTTTGTTTACTCACATCGATTTCAAGTTCTGCTGCTAGATCCTCTAGTTGATCATATTTATTTTTTGTTTTCCACTGAATGCTTTTACAAATGAACAGTAGTTCATCATCTCGATAGTAATTTAAACTATCAGGACCAATTGTTCCAATTATTAATTCTTCGATATTCGCTTTTAATTTGGCCACATCAAGTTTTGGTGTAGTTACCCTGACTTCAGGACTCCCTATATCTGATATAGCACCCATTGGTGTTTTTGGAGATAAATCCTCATTAAAGGTTAAATCAGGCATTCTCGATTTAGAAGAGTTTATTTCAGATAAGTCTGAATAAAATTTTTCAGCAGCCTTTTGAATTTCTGTATTTAAAGGAATAGTTAATCCAGTTTTGTTTGTTTCCTTTTGGTCAAATACGGGCTGAACAGGACCAATTGTTACTGGAACTGTCACAGCTTCCATGCCTTTTGTCATTCTTTTTATTAATTCTTCTTTAGATCTTAAATATTCATTATAATCAACATCTTCAACATTTCTTGCCTCTCTTGTATAATCTTTTGGAGGTTCTCTTGCTCTTGGAGCCATTGTAAAATGTCTACCTTCATTTCGAGCATTCTCGAATTCTGTTCTTCTAGGAGTTTCAATGATTTCACAATTATTTGGATAAAGTTTAGGAGCTTCATTAATTGGAGGTGCACTCGGTGAAGTTTCAGTAGAAACCACCGGAGTAGACCATGATCTAGGAGGTCTTAAAGGCTGATTCTTTCTAGCAGTTGTATATATTTCTTCCATAACTGCATCCTCAGATTCACTTTCCATAGATTTCCCTGTAGGAGTACCCATTACCATTTCATGAATTAAATACAATCCTTCACTCATGTTTCCCTGTCTCCACATTCGCAATCTATCTTCATGAGTTTCTCTTCTCCAAGGTGGATTTTTAGAAGGTCTTTTAATTCCACTAGCTTCTCTTTGTAATTGATACATCTCGTCTTCCCACTCAACTAAAGCTTCAAATTGAGTTGGTCTCGGTTTCGGAACAAGAGCATTCATTTTCTCTCGTAAATTTCTCAAGACTTTTACATTAAATGAACCATCATCAGGCCAAGTTAAAACACCGTCGTTCTTAGTATAGCGTTTCCAACTATCGAACCATAAGACAGTATAATATCCATATTCACCTTCCATATACGCTGCAGGTGTTTTATACTTATGAAGTAGTTTACCACCTCGCGTTTCGATTTTCTTGTCAGGTGAAAATAAATTCTTAAACTTCTGAAACAATGTTGGCTTTTTCTCAACATGTTTAAAATGATAACTCATTTTTAAGAGTTAAATCTAATTCACAAAATCGTTCGTAAAATATTTCCGGGATGTTCCGCAAAACAACCAATCCGTGCGCGAAACACACTAACAAGCCAATGACAGTTGAGCTACGTCACTTTTCTGCTCAACCAATAAATTTGGAGTTTTTCCGAAGGACCAATCAGCTCACAGGTCATCAGAGACTCAAGAGCCAATCAGAATATAGCTTGTGACGTAGGTCACCCAATCCCAGCGCGGCTCTGTGACGTACACAGCAGCTGCGGTTTCTCGTTTCTCACTCCTGGCGCTTACCCCTCCTTCACAAAATCTTTTCACAGCGCCATTTTAAGAACACTTTTCAGTGTAAATTAATTCTTAACAATGACTATAAAGACAACATCTGTTCGTTTCACTATTTAGGATAGTTTACATACATTCAAGTATCCACACTTCGGAATAGACGGCGCTATTCACACTAAGGATAATATTCAATTGTCAGTAGAGTAACCCTTACCCCACCCTTCTAACACGTATAATTATGAACTCGCTTTGCTCTGAACCCACCGCGAAGTGAAAGTTCTAAGAGTTCCACTTGAACATAAAATACAATTCAAACTCGCACTTTCACACTGAAATTTCCCTAATTTCAAACACACATGAAATCCGTACAGGACTCTCACCTGTTTATAGAGATCATGCACCGTTAGCAAAATAACGACGTTATCCGTACAGGGCTCTCACCTGTTTATAGATATGAAACATGTACCCGTACAGGACTTTAACCTGTTTATAGATAATCATGCACCGACGCTAATTTACCCTTCACTCAAGCTCGGATATAACTAATACTCTCATCACAGTGAGTTTTATGGAAGGCGCTTTGTCCCTATTCTCATGCTGCTTTAATTTCTTAGAAAACCCTCACTTTACAAGATTCAGACCTAGCCCTAAAACTGTGCTGCTCGGCGACAACACTATGGTACACGGCGATACCTCTTGTGATACTCAGCGATATCACTACAAACAGAACAGATGGCTTGCGTGACTAATTTCTCGCCACACAATCTATACCGGTATAGCTTACAGATAGCACGATAAACGAACTCAACATGTGTTAAAACATCGATCCTATTTCCATACCATAACGTTTTAGTAGCCGTTAGCAACCACCATATTACCTTGGTTACTCTTAGCAACCATCAATTTCTGCTACCAGAGAATTGATCCAGCGGCCTATAGAAAATATATCATAAACAACACTACCCAACTTCATAACCTATAAACAAAATTCTATACTAAAATTTGGACCCATTTATAAACCTGACATATTTTGGGCCTACTGAATCAGGTGGTCAGATTAAATCTATATACACATCATCTACAAACTATATACAATTTTATACATCTGCGGAAAGAATATTGTCATTAGAATAAAACTTAACCATTTAAACGACCACCATTGGCGACGTGATCTAGCTAATAGTAACCTACACTTCTGAATAACCAAGACCAGCTTGTTTGTCAAAAGTAAGATTTTATTTACTAAATTATGGTATATAAGTTGATAGTTTTATAAATGAATTTTATTAGCAATAAAGCAAGCATGATTGTAAAGAAACGTAAGTAAAATACAATTTAAGCAAGTGAATCAAAATTAGAGTAAATATATAAAGTTTAGCATTTCTAAAACCTAATTCCCTAACTGAGCTAAATAGATAGAATTAAAGTAAAGTTCTTTGAGGATTCTTACGTGCTCCAAGCAAAGTCCGACAGCACTTCACCCTCATCGGAAAGTCAGAAAGCAGCAGCCAGCCCATCCCTAAGGGCATGACTTTTTATACCTTTCTACGCTAACTAAACTACGCAAAGGAAAGTTTTCAGAAATCTTCGACGTCCCATTGGCTGAGAGTGACAAGTGACATGTCACCCACTTTTCAAAACTTCCATCAAGTCAATTCTCTTAAGGACCATTGTCTCTTCCGAATGCAACCAGGAGTTTCCTGGGTTTGCAACATTTGTATATAAATGTTCTCTCTCTGCGTCCATAGACTTCCGCGGATGCCAAGTTAAGACCGACAAAATGTTCACTTTCGACCTTGGCCACGTCCGACAGAATGATGACAACACGTCAGCTTTTGCTTTGTGAACGCAGCTTTTGACGAACAATTTATTTCAGAATGGGCGTCTCGTGACTTTTGTAGAAATGAAAATTCATCTTTTTGTAAGCAGAACGAACTAGGCCCAAAAGCAGGCAATTTAAGTTTTCTAGTATAAAACAAACACAAGAAAAGTATTAATGTAAGAAATAATGTAGATTCTGTATCCACCCCAAGATTTACTAATTAATTAACCCACCCGATTAATCAAAATGTTACCTAGCAAATGCAAACAAATAAAGCAGCGTTTATATCTACCAGTCTCCGTTACTCCATGAGACTTATATGCACCTAGAATAGTAGAAATGACATCACACAGACAAGGAAAAGCAAAACAAGCACATGCTTCTTTTAAGTTTGCAGCAGTTAGTAATGACAAAAACGAAAACAATAAATTATTTTATTATTTTGCACGAACAAAAAGATGCAACAATTATGCACGTTTATGAGCACACATGTTAGTCCCCCCATGTGTAAAGTTTAATCTAAGTTGTATTAGCACGACATATCACAAATCATTAATATTATTATTCATGTTATGGAAATGTGACTTCACGAGTTTAAACAAAATTTTGTTTTCTATCTCGCTCCATCAGGGGGGCAGTCCAGGCCTCCAGTGGTAATCTTTCAGACATTCCAATATGGCGTCTGGTGCAGACCAATGCGTCTGTGTATGCCCCAGGGTTACCAGTCTGTCCTTCCATCCACTGCCTGTGCCCCTGTCTGCATGTACACCGAAGGTGCCTCTCTGCCCCTATCAATCCTGGAAACACTCTGCCCCTGTCTGCATGTCCCTGTCTATCCATGGCACACTGCCCTGTCTTCGTGCCCCCCTAGGGTGCCTCTCTGCCCCTATCTATGCTGGAAACACTCTGCCCCTGTCTGCATGTCCCTGTCTATCCCTGGCACACTGCCCTGTCTTCGTGCCCCCCTAGGGTGCCTCTCTGCCCCTATCTATGCTGGAAACACTCTGCCCCTGTCTGCATGCCTCGGAGGGTACGCCTGTGCCCCTGTCTATCCCTGGCACACTGCCCTGTCTGGCTGTACCCCCTCTGCCCCCTCTGCTCCCCCCCCCTCCCGCAGCTCCCTGAAGCCCCGCCGGCAGTCACCAGGCGCTAGGGCCCCCAGGGGCCCCGTTGCCAGGAGGAGCCGGGGCGGGGAGCGTCTCCTCGGCTCCGGGGCCGGAGGAGGAGACGGGGAGGAGCGGCCAGAGCGGCCCAGCCCCGGGGGGGGGGGGGGGGAGGAGGAAACAAACAGAGGCCCTTCCCGGACTCACAGCAGCAGCGGCAGCAGCAGGCCCCGGAGCCCCCCCCCGACTCACAGGAGGGGCCCCCTGAACTCACAGGAGGGGCCCCGGAGCCCCCCCCCTCCCCTCCCACCCGCACCCCTGGACTCACAGGAGGGGGCCTGGACTCACAGCAGCAGCCTCTACACTGGAGCTTTTTGGACTCCCCCATGCCCCCCCCCCGGGCTCTTAGACCCGGATCCTGCTTAGCTGCCCCCTCCCACTCTCAGAGCTCCCCTGCCCCCCCCCCCCCACAGATCTGCCCCTGCCCTCAGAGCTCCCCCTGCCCCCCCCCCCCCTCAGTTTTGCCCCTGCCACCCCCCCCCCCCCTCAGTTTTGCCCCCTGCCCCTCTCAGAGCTGCCCCTGACAGCCCAGTGTTGCCCTGGCCCGCCCTCTGCCCCGTCCTTCCACCTCGCAGCAGCCCCCCCTCCTTCCGGGGGGGCCCGCAGGAGCTGAACATGAGGAAGAAGAAGCCGCAGGAAAAGTTGCCCCCCCGGGCCGCGGTGTACATGTGAGTGTGGGGGGGGCACCTGGGGGGGGGGGGCACTGCCCAGCTGACTCTGCCCGGCTCCCTGCAGCGGGTCAGGCTGGGTGAGGTCAAGGTGGGCGGGGCCAGAGGGTGGCAGAGTCTTCACTGCGCCCGGGGGGGGGGGGGGCGTCAGGAAGTGTTCATCGTGCGGTGCCAGCCTCCCCCCCCCTCGCCCCCTGGCTTTGATGCCCGCCCGGGGGTAAATATGGGCTGGAGGTGGGCACCTGTAAGAAGAGGGGGCTTACAGGCCTCTGGGGCCCCTGGCTGGGAGGTGGGCCCCTGTGGGAAGAGAGGGCTTACAGGCCTCTGGGGCCCCTGCCTGGGAGGTGGGGTCCTGTGGGAAGAGAGGGCTTACAGGCCTCTGGGGCCCCTGGCTGGGAGGTGGGGTCCTGGGGAAGAGGGGGCTTACAGGCCTCTGGGGCCCCTGGCTGGAGGTGGGCACCTGTGGGAAGAGAGGGCTTACAGGCCTCTGGGGCCCCTGGCTGGGAGGTGGGCACCTGTGGAAAGAGGGGGCTTACAGCCCTCTGGGGCCCCTGGCTGGGAGGGGGGCCCCTGTGTGAAGAGAGGGCTTACAGGCCTCTGGGGCCCCTGGCTGGGAGGGGGGCCCCTGTGTGAAGAGAGGGCTTACAGGCCTCTGGGGCCCCTGGCTGGGAGGTGGGCACCTGTGGAAAGAGGGGGCTTACAGGCCTCTGGGGCCCCTGGCTGGGAGGGGGGCCCCTGTGTGAAGAGAGGGGCTTACAGGCCTCTGTGGCCCCTGGCTGGGAGGTGGGGTCCTAGGAAAGAGGGGGCTTACAGGCCTCTGGGCCCCCTGGCTGGTGGTGGCACCTGTGAAAAGGAGGGGGCTTACAGGCCTCTGGGGCCCCTGGCTGGGAGGTGGGGTCCTGGGGGAAGAGGAGGGCTTACAGGCCTCTGTGGCCCCTGGCTGGGAGGTGGGGTCCTGTGGGAAGAGGGGGCTTACAGGCCTCTGTGGCCCCTGGCTGGAGGAGGGGTCCTGGGGGTGCTTTCGGGCGCCTCTCGCCCTGCCTCGAGGCGCTATGCTCTGGGTAAACATAGCTCCACTCACTGCCCACGGGCCCCCACCTCCCGGCTGCGCCTGCATATCCCTGTAACCCCCCCCCCCCCTCCAGGGCGGCTTATCTGTGGGGCCAGACTTCAGAGCAGAGACCACAGCAGGCAACCCTGGCAGCACCGGAGAGGCGGGAGCCCCCCCCCACGGGCACACTGGTGCCCCACCCCCATGGGCACACTGGTGCCCACCCCCCCCACGGGCACACGGCTGCCCCACCACCACGGGCACACTGGTGCCCCACCCCCCATGGGCACACTGGTGCCCACCCCCCCACGGGCGCAGTGGTGCCCACCCCCCACGGGCACACTGGTGCCCACCCCCCACGGGCACACTGGTGCCCACCCCCCACGGGCGCAGTGATGCCCACCCCCCACGGGCACACTGGTGCCCACCCCCCCACGGGCGCAGTGGTGCCCACCCCCCACGGGCACACTGGTGCCCACCCCCCACGGCACACTGGTGCCCACCCCCCACGGGCACACTGGTGCCCACCCCCCATGGGCACACTGGTGCCCCACCCCCATGGGCACACCCCCGCCCTCCCCCCACGGGCGCAGTGCGGCCTCACCCCCCATGGGCACACGGGTGCCCCACCCCCACGGTCACACTGCTGCCCCACTCCCATGGGCACACAGCTGCCCACCCCCATGGGCACACGGCTGCCCCACCCCCATGGGCACAGTGCGGCCTCACCCCCATGGGTACACGGCTGCCCCACCTAATGTGCACACTGCTGCCCCACTTAATGGGTACACAGCTGCCCACCCCCATGGGCACACGGCTGTCCCACACCTATGGGCACACAGCTGCCCCACCCCCTTAGGCACACTGCTGCCTTCCCCCAATGGGCACACGGCTGCCCCACCTCATGGGCACATGGCTGCCCCACCCCCATGTGCACACAACTGTCCCACCCCCATGGGCACACGGCTGCCCCACACCCATGGGCACACAGCTGTCCCACCCTCATGGGCACACTGCTGCTCACCACCATTAGCACACTGCTGGCCCACCCCCATGTGCACACAGCTGTCCCACCTCATGGGCACACAGCTGTCCCACCTCATGGGCACACTGCTGCCCCACCCCCATGGGCACATAGCTGCCCCACCCCATTGGCACGTTGTTGCCCATGCATGGCGTCTGCAGTGTGCCAGGGCTAAGGAGTTGCTCTGAAAGGGTTTCTTGCGCCTGTAGGAGGCACAGGCCAGATTTAAGGAAGGCTGCAGGGCATAGAGCAGAGGGGTGCAGAGGTGCCCATCCGGGCCCCGGCTGTGCTCAAGGGCAGGGGCTCACCTCCCTTCTGTAAGTGACATCATCTGCCTTTTTAGGTCGAGCCTGGGTAGCGCACGCGCTGCTCTGCGAGGCATGCTGTATTCGAGTATGGACTTGAAGCCCCGCCCTCTCCCCACCCCTATTTGTCATTGGCTTGTGTCATTGTCCTTCGTAAATGCTGCCTTCAGATTCGTTAATGGGCTTGATAGTCCCTCCTTAGTACCGCCTTGTCTTAATTTGTAACCTCCCATGAGGACTGGCCCTTTACTGCGGTTGTTACACGGTATGTCTTATTTATTCTGTGGATTGGTAATCTCAGTGGGGTAAACCAGTAATGCACAGAACCTGGGGATACGTACAGTACAGGAACAGTGGTTCTGCCACCTAATAACTAAACTTATGTGTCCCCCTATGGATGGGACGCTCAACTTATGTTTTAAAAACGCACAACACAGAAGAAGTGACAATTTAAATTTTAAAAAAACCTTTTGTATTGGAAAATTATTTTGTGAGTTAAAGACAATAACCAAACGACTTTATTCAACATACACAACAAATACACATGGATATTTACAATAGTAACATAAAAAGTGTGAGACTGACTACACACATGACGATACTAGACAATTTTTACAAAAAGAATGAAAAAAACATGAAACATCAGTATTTTTGATAAATTACTAGCAACCAACGGCACCCTAGAAAGACCGCTTATATTATATGAGTCTGGCTGGGCAAGAAATGGTAGATCTGAAACGTCGACGTTTCGACCCTTATTGGAATGTTCGTGTCATTAACATCACAGTGGGGTCTTCATCAGGACAAAAACTGTTGTGTATTCCCTTCAAGATTATATCAAGAACCACAGCAGGTTATCCGGTCAATTCTCTCATAAGGATATCAATTTGTACCCGTAGTATCTGCCGTATCCATATAAGGTATCCAAAAGGATATTCCAATATTCAGTGGCATATAGGCTTCCAGTCGATCTCCGGTAGCGCTTGGGTCCCCTGTGGTAACTGCCACGTTGATGCCTTTCCTCGCCAATTGGCTCAGAAGATTTGGAGCTGTTTTTGGACATGTGGGATCTTTTGTGTGGTGGGAGAGAAAGAGATGAGAGGCACGTATGTCAGGCTGAGGTGTAGATGTATGTATGTATGGGATTTATAAAGCGCTGGAATCCCCCCTGGAATCCCCGTGCCTCCAGAGAGAGAAGGTACAGGACGAGTACCAATCGGTCCCGGAATAGTTCAGTCTTCAGGAGTCTCCTGAACCGGAGCAGACCGGGGCTCTTGCCAGGACCCCGGGAGAGAGTTCCAATATTTGGGAGCAAGGTATGCAACAGTTCTGCCACCTGTTCGTAATTTCCTATAGCGGGGGACCCCAAGCAGCCCTTTATGCATCACGGCAGGATCAGGGGCTTCCACAGCTCCAGCATTGATACCTGCTTGTGCTGAATGTTGTGTTGAGTTGCGTTTGTAACTCACCAACTCCAGCTGGTCCAGGGGTTAAGGATGGACCACGCGTCCTGGTGCGGACCAGACTCTCAAGCCTTGGATTCAACGTTTTCAGCAACAGATTGAACCACTGGCATGACTTGGAGTGTAAATTCCACTCTGCACGTCCCCGACTACACCCAAGATGTAGTGTATGTCAATGTCAACATGCCTACAACGCTGGGGTAATCTACCCCTTGAAAAAAACTAAAACAAAGAAAACAGCAAAAACAACTGGAAACGATTGTATCCATTTGGCCATTCGTTGAACCAATCCAAACGTCTTAATCTCCGGGCGAAGGGCTGTGAAGCTCATGACGAAACAGCTTCTATGTTCGCGATTGTTAATTCTGATCTATATTTTACATTATATTTAGGCTTTCCTGTTTTCAGTTTCTATTTTTGGTCAATTCTGGTGGCGTTTTTTCAATGTTTTCAAGTGATTTCAATACCTTGAAAAACAGTGGTTATCAGTGGTTACACATTTTCGCGCCATTAAAAACAACAGAAACTGTTTTTCTGGTGTTTATGGTACTTTTTGCTTTTATTATTGCGTGTATGGTATATAGACAGTGTACGTACAGTGTAAATGAGGTCCAAATACATTTTTACAAATCAAACTTATCGTAGTACACTGTACAATACTTCTTCAGTGAGTCTTTGGTCATGCACGCTTGCTCTTTCCTTCCAATGTAAACTTTTTTCAGTGAAAAGGCCCTCTCAACATTGGCACTTGAGACGGGCAACGCCAATTTAGCCAGTACACAATTTGCTAACCCTGGCCACTGACATAGCTTTCCATGCCAATGCTGGTGCACCTGAAGATTGTGATTCTCTGCGACCTGAAGATTGTGATTCTCTGCGACCTGAAGATTGTGATTCTCTGCGACCTGAAGATTGTGATTCTCTGTGACAGGTTCTGCAACCTACGCGCTAAACTAGGCGCATATGACCTCAGAGTTATTGAAGCGGTCAAAAATGAGACAGCACTTTTGAAACTCTGGAGAAAATGGCCTTTTACAGAAGGGATCGATACCCTCGGCAGAGTACCGCAGTGAGGTTCCATTGACTTCAAATGCCATGGTTGGTGAAGGGCTATTTCTCATACATTGTAAAATAAAAGTTACTAAATTGCTCCTCAACATTTTGTTTACCAAGTGATAAGCCCTCTAACATGGAATATGTTGCAGTGCCAAAGTCACTAAAAGTGTCGCCCAGCCTACTCTCAAGGAGTGTTTCACATCTACACCAATTATGCTGAACACTTGGTAGACAAGGGTATTTTCGGACTCTAGTTTTTAGGGCTCGGACTCCTCCCCACTGTAAGTGGGGGAGGAGTTTCGAGATCCTAATGTTATAAGAAAAAAAAGAAGAAGTATCCTTAGGGCCTTGGAGAGAGGAATTCCACACATTCCTTAGCGTTTTCTGTCATCTGGCCAGTGATTCGTCTTCCTTGTGTTTTCGTTTTAATAGGCTTGAAGTGATAGGGTAAATGTAGTTTTGTTCCGCCATTTTGGGCATATTTCGTTCGTGCTCGCGCAAAGAAGTACATTAATTATAATTAGGAGCTGTCAGGGTGCCTCCTTAAGTGAATCCAGATGGCCGGGCGCGTTCACCATTCAGCAGCGCTCAGCGCGCAGCTGCTCCATGCCAGTCCGGGAAAGGGCTTCATTAGTTAAAGAACAAGAGTGTCTCGTAGGTACGCCAGCCTACAGATTTGGTTGCCATTCATTCGGAGCGGCTTGCATAAACCCGCATGCATTTGTGGTTGAATGTAGTATTCGATGAAATCCTCAAAGTACGCGTGTACACTCACCGCAACAGAAAGGACGTGTCTCAAAGTAGAACGCTATTTATTTTCCGAGGAGACCCTGGTGACAATATGGTAAACACACCGTGACGTGCAAAGGAAGGTTTCGCACAGTTGGTAGCTAGGGATGCGGCAGCCAAGGTGTGATATTTGAGTGCTTGGAGACTTGCGTTCATTTAATCGAAGTGCCCGAATGCTTTTTTTTTTTTTATTTCACATCCGACAATCCAGGTTACTTTTTGCGTTATTTTTGTCAGGCCATACACAGATCTTGTCAGTTCCGTCAAGTTTGCAATGTCCGCTTGTATCCGGGTTGGACTTCAAAGGCCCGTCGCCGCATGGGTGCTGCCAGTTAAGCTGTACCACCTATTCACGGAATAAGTCTGTGTGGGTGTCGGACCGCCGGCGAGTGTCTGCTCTGGGTTCTAATCTCGGCTTCTCGACGTTTTGTCCATGTTCGCATTGCACCCTCGGTCCCGTATTGCAAGTGTTGAGAAACCTGTGTAATTTTTGTATTCGAACTCTGCATATTTACTTGTCAATATTTTTGGCAGGGGGTGTGAATTGCCCTTCGTAAAATGATGAGTGGCGATGTTTCATAATCTCCAGTGATACCTTTCGCTTCTCGACATGGCCCCCCTAATGAGTTTCGGGGATTAATATACCCGTCCCTATTGTTCCAGTACAACCCCCTTCTGTGCCCACGGGATTGGGATCCTTGGTAAAATCACCTTGAATCGGCGAGATAAAAAAAAAATGTCGGTCACCTGGCAACCTCCCCCTATGCTTATTGGCTGTTGCGGTCTCCACCCTCTAGCAGATGGATTTGTCTATTTTTATGCACGGCAAGTATTCATGAGGAACCTTTGCACTTCACTGACCCTCTCTCCATAGAGGGATATGAGCCTCGAGGTCTGCCCCCCCCCCTCCTCCTCTTCGAGGCTCCTCCAGGGCTTCTTAAAACATTGTCTGCGTGGGAAGCGCTAACCATCCCGGGTACAGAGGGGATCCTGCCGCTCGGGAGATCTGATGCAGCTCCTTTATCCGTCCTGTTTCAAAAGTTAGATTAGCGGGTGCACAACCCATTAACATTAGGCTATTTGCCCACGCGGCTTCCCCGTAGAAACCATTTTTGAAATGCCCCCTTATATTGTAATAAGTGCCTGTCCAACTAAATGTGTAAGCCTTTTATTTAGCAAAGCACTGTGAAGCGAGGTACAACCTGCCCGAGCACGCTGCTATACAATGGAAGTTCATGTCCGTTCAACCCGATCGGCTTGTGTATCGGACTCTCAAATATTCCCTCAAGTGTCTTTGCCTTTGCCTTTATTATTGGTATATGCACACACCAACGTGCCATAAGGACTCTTGGGGTGGATGGGGGGTGCGTGGGTTACAATATGGCAGTTCATTACTTAGACAATGTATTGGGAAGGAGGGCCTAAAAACAGCTGCATAAGTAACTCATCAAATGTATGGTAGTGTGACTAGTGTCGTTCACCCCGCCCCTCACCACTATTTTTGAATATGATAAACTGTCAAATTTGATGGAAGTGTTTTGAACAGTCTTATCGTGATTATGACGATTCTCCGACCCTGCAAGCGTCAGTGTGGTTTCTCTTCGGCTGAGTGGAAGCCCAGCAGAATGTGCCCGATCTAGCACCAAGCCTGAGAATACTGCTGCTGATTGTAGTGACTCGCATTGCCATGTTGCCAGTTTCAAAGCATTGCACATGTCTGCCCGAGGAATGGCGGCACATGGGCCTAGTGATTTGAACAGCCTTGTGCCCAAGGTAGGCACCTCGGGATTGCATTTGAGCCAGCTGGTTTGACAGTAAGCCCCTAAACCACGAGGGGTTGTGCTCTTCGCCTGTGGCGATTGGACACGGGCCCAGACAGCACAGCTACCCATCTTTTTACCCACGTCCCCGTAGGGGTGTCTATGCTCCTCCCCATGAACAAGTTCAAGTGTATGCTGCTCAGTTGCTAAGGTGAAGGGGTCTGGCCTTTGCCTTGGTCTGCAGGGGCGAGAGCGAGCTTGTTTTCCTTACTTCCAGAGAAGCACTTGAAGTACACACCATCATCTACATTTTGCTGTTTTTTTTCCTTTTTTCCCACCCTGTTTACGTGGACCATCGTTCCTTCGTTTTTGGGGGGGAGTTCCACCCTACAATTTCCATGGTATTTAAGATATCCGGAAAAGGGGTAATGCCAGTTTACTCCACGAATGACTGCAAAAATCCACCGAGGTCCTATTACTTGCCCCCCCCCGTACCCGAAGGCTCCAATTCACCTTTTTAGTTTGCCAGAGGATGTGCAGAGTGGCAGTGCGGCGGCGCAGAGTGGCGGTGCAGAGTGGCAGTGCGGCGGTGCAGAGTGGCGGTGCAGAGTGGCAGTGCGGCGGTGCAGAGTGGCGGTGCAGATTGGCGGTGCAGAGTGGCGGTGCAGATTGGCGGTGCAGACACACACATACACCACACACACATAACGCACACACAAACCACACACCTCAGTCTCTCAACACCACACACTTGTCACCACTCAACACAACACACTCACCACCACACTCACTCCCCAGGCTCACCCCCACAGACTCACCACCACACACTCACCAGTACACAGAAAACAACACACACAACAACACACCCCCAGCCGTCAATGAATGCTTTCACCATGCACAAACACCAACAACCATCATCCATCTGTGCATGCTTTTACCAAGCACACACCCACCAGCCGTCAGTGCACCCTTCCACCAGGCACACACACCTCCAGCCGGCAGTGCACTTTTCCACCAAGCAATTGCAGTATGGTACACTTTACTTTTAAACATATTCATATAAAGCACAGCATGCCACCATTGGTAAAATTACAATTCAACCAACATACTTCCACTAGACACCACATGCACACACTCCATAACACATGGCAAAAAGACATTGGCATTTACAATGCCATTAGCTCAAACTCAAATAAATCCGAGCCCGATTGCATTTCTAATGCTTGTTTTATCATGTCAACTACAGCAGTCATGTTTTCCTGTAATAATCTAAGATTGCAATAGAGTGCTCTTTTTTGAAATCACTATAAATATGTGATCAAAGATCCTCACATTTCTTGCCTTTGGCATCAACACTTAGCAAAAGTTCTGTAAACCGTTGCCACATGGCTAATATAGCATTCATGGCCTCTAGGACTGAGAATCACCAGCTAAGTGACACAGTTCGGAGGACTCTTTCTTTGATGCCACACAAAGCACACAATGAGAAATATTTGCATTTTAGTTTTCATGCATTACAAACCAGTTCAACAAACTGGACTAAAAAGTCAATAGCGTTCTTCATTAACTCTGAAGATTGTAAAGATGCTTTCAGCATTCCATCTAAAAGCGGCACGGATCTCTTACAGGGAAGCACTTCAGCTCAGGTATCGATTGTGACAGGTCATCACACAACTTTTTCATATACATAGCTGAATCTCTGCAAATACAAACAAAATCACTCCAATCTTTGTTGCACTCGGTAAGAACTTTTGCAGCAGCGTTCCAAGGGACACTGTTTACATGTTTTCCAAACGTCTGGTGTCATGTTTTCACCAGTATCCCAGATGCTTTGTGACTGCACTCTTTTCACATATACCCGTCACTATACCTTGCACTGAATGTTTAAGGCCTGGGGTGTTGGCAATTCACCTACTATCCATACTGATTCACTAGAAACTGGGGGCTGATGTATCAAGGGTTTTTACCCATTCTCTGTGGGTAAGTGTGATGGTACATATTGGTAAAGATTCTTATGAAACCTACCTTTTTCCTATCAGTGAAAGACTCAAACGTAGCAAAAAAATCAAATATGATTTTGATATTTCCTGATTCTTTACAGTTTATAAAATAAATAAACACCTGAAACATGCTTCTAACCCCTGTATCTTTAGACCAAAAGACCACAAAACTGAAAAAAGGAAGAAGAAACAATATTTTAGTGACATCCCTTACAACAAAACTCAAGCAGAATAGTGTTAGCCCAGTCTTTCTTACTGCTACCTTATATAACAAAGTTACATTATATTGGCCCCTTCAGGAAAAAATAAAATGACTCACTCTCCTTTTCTTTTCTTTGAATGGCATTTAGTTTGTGGTTGTGCAGGGGTTTTTTCAGGGTTTATATGTTTACACTGGTGAGGGCTATTTCCCTTCTGGTGGGGTTTTATCAGTTATTATAGGTTTAAACCTAAACCGGACAGCCTAATTATATTCTAATATGGCAGCGAGCTCTGCTGTCCTTGTCTGCATGGCCTTGTCCGCTTCTCTTCCTGAGTTCCTGCTGCTTTTACCTTCCAGCTGTTGTTGAACGAGTCATGTGTAAGACACATTGTGATTGGTGCTCGCTGATTTCTGGTAGTACAGCCTTCCCTCACTTTAGAACGCTTTTTGATCTTTTTTTTAGATGTGCCCTATTCTCTAATCAAAGCGTTTATTGAAAATGTAATGGAAACAAGTGCTGATTGGCTGTTTATAGACCCCTTCTGTTGAGGCGTCCTTGATTGGAAGAGGGGAGTTGAGTAGGGGTGGTTGTGTTCCTCAGTTGTGTACACACAGCCATACTTGGTTGGAAGTGGGTAGCTGGGGCAGTTGTGTTCCTCAGTTGTATACACACAGCCACACTTGGTTGAAAGTCGGGAGTTGGGACAGTTGTGTTCCTCAGTTAGTTGTGTTCACGCAGCCACACTAGGTTGAAAGCAGGGGCTAGGGTGGGTGCATTCCTCTGTTAGTTGTGTTCACACAGCCACACTTGGTTGGAAGCAGGGGCTAGGGTGGGTGCATTCCTCTGTTAGTTGTGTTCACACAGCCACACTTGGTTGGAAGTGGGGAATTGGGACAGTTGTGTTCCTCAGTTAGTTGTGCTCACGCAGCCACACTAGGTTGAAAGCGGGGAGCTGGGGCGGTTGCATTCATCAGTTAGTTGTATACACACGGCCCCACTTGGTTGAAAGCGGGGAGCTGGGGCGGTTGCGTTCCTCAGTTAGTTGTGTTCACATAGCCACACTTGGTTGAAAGCGGGGAGCTGGGGCGGTTGCGTTCCTCAGTTAGTTGTGTTCACATAGCCACACTTGGTTGAAAGCGGGGAGCTGGGGCGGTTGCGTTCCTCAGTTAGTTGTGTTCACACAGTCACACTTGGTTGGTAGCGGGGATTTGGGGCATTGTGTTCCTCAATTAGTTGCATACACAAAGCTACACTTGGTTGGAAGCGGGGAGCTCGGGCGGTTGCAATCCTCAGTTAGTTGTGTACACACAGCCACACTTGGTTGAAAGTGGGGAGTTGGGACAGTTGTGTTCCTCAATTAGTTGTGTACACACAGCCACTCTTGGTTGGAAGCGGGAGCTGGGGCGGTTGCGTTCCTCAGTTAGTTGTGTTCACAAAGCCACACTTGGGTGGAAGCGGGGGCTGGGGCGGTTGCGTTCCTCAGTTAGTTGTGTTCACAAAGCCACACTTGGGTGGAAGCGGGGGCTGGGGCGGTTGCGTTCCTCAGTTAGTTGTGTTCACAAAGCCACACTTGGGTGGAAGCGGGGGCTGGGGCGGTTGCGTTCCTCAGTTAGTTGTGTTCACTCAGCCGCACTTGGTTGGAAGCGGGGGCTGGGGCGGTTGCGTTCCTCAGTTAGTTGTGTTCACACAGCCACACTTGGTTGAGTTGATTGATGTTCTGGTATCTGCAGACGGCCTTCTCAAGTTGCTGTTCCTCCATGGGAGTGGATGCGACTAAAGGTGTGTGCTTGTTCAGCTGTTACTATGGGAGGGTCATCCAAAGGTCACCCGAAGGTCATCCTCTTTACAAGGGGTGTAACATTTGTGTGATTTACTTTTGCGTAATTATGCAAAATGTGAGGAAAATTCACAAATGACCTGAAACTATGCACAATGGCAAGGACGCAATTATTGCTAAAAAGATCGTGTAAAAAAGCGACAGCGCCGCAAAGAGCAGCTGCGCTTCTTTTAGTCGCTCGCTTGTTCCCGTCTGCTTGTGCTAAAGTCACGTGAGCAGCTCGTGTTTACGCGAGGTGACAAAACACAAACAGCAACATTTTGGGAATGTCATGCAACGAGAGTAAAGAGAAATTCCGCAAGATTACCCTGGCGTAATAGAGACGGTATCTGGGCCTAGCTCCTCCTTCCGAGAGACCAACTTTTCATAAATTACTGATAAAAACAGTGTTTCGCTTAAAGGTGGTCCTGCAGCTTGAAAGCTCACCTGAACGAATCCTGCTCATGCTAAGCAATGGATAATGGACCAACCTGTCTAAATAACAAGCACTGGCAAAGCCAATAAGCCTGGTAGCGGCTGACAGCCTTTTGGCTTCATCAATGCTTATCTTGTTTTGGTATTGCTTTTGTATAACTTTATTGTTGAGGCAGCTGCTGTATCCTCACTAATATAAAAAAAATACAGCTAAAAGCCAACATATTTGGGCCTCAAAGAGCAGACATTTCCATAGTAGCCTCTAGCATTAGGGCACTACTCTTTGTAAGGGGTCTTTGCTGAAGCGGGCGAACAGAGACATCAAATGACAAGAAAATGTCATGCTGGGTGGCACCGATCACACCAGTTTCCACCCAGTAACAGTGATAGACCACGAAGGGATGTGATATTTTGCACATTTTACTAGACTGTCTAAAAGTTCTTGATGCGCGGAAACTGTGTGTACACGGCCAATCTTTCTAAAAGAGGAGGTTAGAATCGAGTGTGGGCAGCAGAGCTGTTAACTGAAATGCACTCATTAGATGCAGCCTGTGTAAGAGGGAAGTTTATGCTTCAAGTTAAGCGAGGCTCTAGCAGTGCTTGGGAGTTGGAAGCTCTGGCCATTGATATGACGGCTGTAGATGGGCATATAGTAGCAATATCAGGGCACGTGAAGCTCTTGCTGGGCACGTGAGGCTCTAACTGGGCATGTGAGGCTGTAGCTGGGCAAGTGATGGGCTAGGCATTCAGGTTGCACTTGGACAAGTATTCCAGTAATTGAGTTAAATGTTTACCTAACATATATCAGAATTTGTTGCCATTTTTGAAAACAATATTTGATATATTGTGGTGTTACAATCCTTCTAAGGAACAAAAGCTACTCTCCCCTCTTTGTAAAATGAGGGAGTGTCCCTGCCTGAGGTGGCAATGACTGAAAGCAGGACCAGAGGTACACTGGAAATCAGTCGGATAAATATATACACTCTATTTAAATGTTTCTTTGTATACCGCCTAGTTTTATCTGTTCTTTGAGTTACCCCTTAAATCTGCATGAAACCATTAAGTCTTGGTAGAGTTGACAGTTCAATAGCAGGGAGACCTCATAAACAACCTTATCTTTGGAACGAGGAACTTCTAAAAACGGTATTATTGCTGCAACTCACACTACTGACTCCCAGACAGACTGCTGCTAACTTCCTGCTCCCTCAAAATGATAATAAGTCTGACAATGTATGTGTTAGTTGATTTTTTAGAAACACCCTCCTACATCCACCCTGCCTTGTGAAGAATGTATCAGTCACACACTTGATACCATTCTCCCGCGTAACCTTGTCCTGATGAAGGCTGTGTTCCGCTTTGACGTTTCAACAACCAAGGATTTAAAGTAATGATGGCATCTTCCTGTGGACTCATGGGATGTTAGAGCTCAGAGAGGGCGAGCCTTTGGGATCAGAGCAGCGCAGAGTGTGTGCAGCCTCCATAATAATATGATCAATTCTAGGAAGAGAGATAGTTATTTGTTTTGCCCATTGTGTACTTTGAATAAGTTCCTCTATAAGTAATGTTCGTATTTTAAAGATTCATCTAGCCATCTGTTGGCAGTATGGCCCAAGACATATTGAAGCATTTCAAGAGCTTGGATAATAAATAAAAAAGAATATTTGTTCCCCATGCCTCACATAATTGCAGAGATAAAGTGATCAATGCTTATATCTTCTAGAAATCAATGGATGGTAAACTAAATTTATCCTGGAGAATCTTGTAAACTGATTTTCCATGGTTCTGGGTACCCGTCATATCTCTTAGTCAGGCGTGTTTGCTTTGTTAATGCTTGTTTTGTAGGTGTTAGGTTATCAAGCATATCCCACCTAGAGCTGACAGCGGCGGGCATCGGGGGAGGTGGAGCTCAGAGGCCTCTGATCTCTGACCTGTTTGCTTTGCCAGTGCTTGTTTTGTACGGTGTTACGTGCTTGTTTTGTACGGTGTTACGTGCTTGTTTTGTACGGTGTTACGTGCTTGTTTTGTATGGTGTTACGTTATCTAGCATATCCCACCTAGAGCTGACAGTGGCAGGCATCGGGGGAGGTGGAGCTCAGAGGCCTCTGATCTCTGACCTGTTTGCTTTGCCAGTGCTTGTTTTGTACGGTGTTACGTGCTTGTTTTGTACGGTGTTACGTGCTTGTTTTGTACGGTGTTACGTGCTTGTTTTGTATGGTGTTACGTTATCTAGCATATCCCACCTAGAGCTGACAGTGGCGGGCATCGGGGGAGGTGGAGCTCAGAGGCCTCTGATCTCTGGCCTGTTTGCTTTGCCAGTGCTTGTTTCTGCCGCTGAAAGCATTCCTTCCATCCATCAAAGGGAAGATAGTGAAGGTGCTTATTGACAACACCATAGCCATGAAGAATTGCAACAACCAGGGCGGCGTGGGATTCTGAACCCTGTGCCGAGAGGCACTACGCCTCTGGAAATGTCTGGACCGTCAAGGGATCTTCCTAGTGGTGAACCACCTGGTGGATCTTTGAATGCCAGCTCAGCCGTCGACACCCAGTAATCACAAATGGTAGTTACACCCACAGGTAGCTCAAGATCTCTTCCAATAATGGGGAGAACCTTGTCGCGATCTGATTGCCACTGCAGAGAACTCTCAATGTCAGCAGTTCTGCACGTTTGAGTATCCACGGTGCCCCTCCCGGAAGGATGCATTCCACCTAGAATGAAAGCTGGGACTCCTGTACGCCTTCCCGCTGATACGACTCCTGCCCTGAGTTCTCAAGAAGATCATTCAGAAATGACAGGGGCCCGGTCATTCTAGTGGCCTAACTTTGAGCATGTACGGTATGGTATCCAGAACTCCAGGGCTTCAGCATCGGTCATCCGATCAGGCTGCCCTTCCAGCAGAATCTGCTTTTTGAACAGCAGGGCAGGTTTCTGCACCCGGGCCGTCACAATCCCCACCTTCGTGCATGGAAATTGAGTGGCTCAAGACCTGGCTGTTCAACTGAACCACAGTGCCTTTGACAGATCAGAAGTTCCCCCCGACCCCAGCGGATTCAGACCCTTACGGGTGAGTAGTCACTCCTTACAAGTCACTTGATTGATTGATTCATTGATTGGGCGGTGTCAGCTGAACACCTTCGACCTTCCTCTGAGAGTGATTGACATCATCTTCGCAGCAAGGCATTCCTTTACGAAAACTGTATACGCCTACCATAAGGACAAGTTTGTGGTTTGGTACTGTGCGCACCAGATTGACCTCCTCCAGGACAAGTTATCAGCCGTTCTGTTGTTTTTGTCTCTTGCCCGACAAGGCTTTGCTTTGGGCACAGGGGTTGCTTTCGGCTCTTCCAGGCTTTTTACGGTCGTCTGGACCACCCCTCACTATTTTATTCACCGGTTGTGATGCACTTTTTGAAAGGTCTCCAACACTTGTTTCCTCCCTCTCCTTCATCATGCCTCGGTGGGACCTTAACTTGGTCCTCAGATCTTTGATGAGCGCTCCATTTGAGCCACTACTCAGCTGTTCCTTGAGGCAGCTCACCCTTAAGATGGTGTTACTTGCCGTCATCATCTTGGTGCGGCACGTGAGTGAGCTTAAGGCTCTCTGTATGTGCTAGCTCTCCGCCACTTTGTTCCCAGAAAAACTGGTTCGGTGGGCACGAGCATCCTTCTTACCAAAAGTTGTGATGCCATTCCGCATCGGTCAAACCATCACTCTGCTGTCATTCTATTCTCCTCTAGGGAGGGGGAGAGACTAAATCGCTTGGACCCCAAAAAAGATCAGAGGTTTTACATCCATCCTACCAAAGAACACTGGATGAACGATCAGCTCTTTGTGGGGTTGGCTGTGGCAACAAAAGCCAAGGCTGTGCAGAAGAGCACCATCTCCCGTTGGATCATACTGTGCATCCAGATCTTCTACACATTGGCCAAAAAGCAGCCATGAGAAGGACTGCGAGCCCATTCCACTACGGCCAAAGCTGCTACCACTGCACTGGTGCGTGGAGTTCTGTCCTTGACATCTGCGCAGCGGCGACGCGGGCGCCACTCTATATGTTCATGAAGCACTACGCTCTGGACAGCCAGGTTCGACAAGAAGGGCATTTTGCTCCCTCAGTCCTACAATTCTTCTTCGTTTGTGCCAATTTGCAGACATACCCCATAGTAGGTACTGCTCTGGTATCTATTTAAAAGTTGAGACATCTGTGGTTAGAGGTCCTAAACAGAAGCAAAAGTTACTTTGCTTCAGTAACACTCTTTCTGGTCGAGGCTCTAACCACAGATTCCTCGCTGACCCTCCTTTCCTCTCTGTTTGGAAAATCGGGCTCTAGCCATTAATAAGAGCCCAAGTCTAGAAATTTGCATGCTGGCAAAACAACTTTGCTATTGGGGGTCTGCGTCTAAGGGCACGGAAAGTCTTGAAAGCAACTGATGTGCACATGCGAGAGTGATATCTGTGTAGGCCCGCATGTCATTGCCGGAGCACAATAGCATCAATGTGAAGCCGCACAACACCACCTACTGGCCAAGGTATGAGCAAGGTACTTCCCAAAACTTTCTGGATCCATTCTGAAGCCTGTGGAATATTCCAAAGGCGAGGCGTCTGAGGTTAGATAGAGTCTCTACCAGAAAGAGCATTACATAAGGTAAGTAACTTTTCTTGTCGTCAAGGGGATTTGGTATAGATTTTGGATGGTGTACCATGTTCTTACTATGTAAATGTCTCAGAGATGTATTCTTCCTGAATGTAATCCTAGGGTAGTTGTCCACAAATCTTGACAGTGTTTCATCAGTTTTCAATGTATGTCAGTGCTTAAGTAATATGTTTATTATTTGGTGAGTCTTCTTACTGAATGTGGTTATGAATCTTATAATATTGGGGTGAATGTCTTGTTTCACTCTCATATTCTTTGGTTCAAGAAGAGTGGATCTCTGTACTGTTTCTGCTTTTTGGACAGCTATTAGAATACTTTTGTGACAGTAGCCCATCTCCTTAAATCTCCACCTCTTATGCTTCATTAGAGCTAGAGTTCCTCTTTGCTCGTAATAGTTCCCCATAGGCGATTCTTTGTATGAGGTTAACATGATCCACACTACAGGCATGCAACAAACTTTTGCCCGCTGTCTTTTACCTAAGAAGTTTGGTGTTTTGTGTCAGATTATAGGCATAGTTTTGCAAATCAAGATATTCAGTTGTTTCTTTGATGGCAGAGCAAATCAGTTTTAAATTGAGATCATTATCATTAAGGGCTTTAACAATGTCTTCGACTGATCATTCTGTTCCTTTCCATATGATGAAAGGATCATCAATGTCCCTAACCCAGGGCACTACGTGGTTATTGTATGCCAGGATGTTACTGGCAACCTGCTCCTCCCACTCGCCAATGAACAAATTAGCAAAGCTCGGGGCGAAGCACGTTCCCATTGCAGTGCCCTAGGTATATTTGTAATGTTGGTCTCAAAAATGAAAAACTTGTGGGTCAAGCAAAACAGTATCATGTCCAAACTTATCTCATTGTGCAACAAAATACCGTGACCTAGCATGCATAAAGTAATGGAATGACTGGATGCCCAAATTATGCTCATTACCGGTGTACAGACTGCAAACATCCATGGTTCACAAGATGTAATCGATTTCCCAATATATATCCTCAGTAATCCTTAGTAGTTCCTACTGTCTTGAATGTCTGATGGTGGGCCTTCTACAAACAGCCTCAAGTAATAATCTATGTATCTTGATGTATTTCCAACAAACATCTTATAGAAGAAACAATAGGTCTACTAAGGTGATTTCCTGGGTCCTTGTTAATTTTGGGAATTAAGTACATGACAGGTATTTTTGGGTGATTGCATTTTAGGAATTGATATCTTCCCTCCCTGTAAGTCCTTGATTGTATCATTACTCAAGTTTGTCCCAGGACTTTTTGTAGGCTTGTGTGAGTTTTTCAAACTTCTGGTAGCATGTTGGGCCCATTGATCGCCTATACCCCTTCTCAAGATGCTTATCTCGAGACATGATAACAATATTGCCACCCTTATCCGATTGGCCGAGACAAATGTCTGGATCACTTTGTACTGTAGTCAGGGCTTGTTGGTGCTTCTGCATTAGATTGCGCCTGTTGTATTGTTTGTCAAATCTTAGGGGCTGATTACAAGTGCGGAGGTCTTTGGACCGCCGCACTTGCGGTCCACCGTCTGCCTGATTACGACTTTCAAAGTCGTACTGCCGGTGGACCGCCACCTGCACCAGGAAACCGCCGTTCCCTAGCGGTGGCACGATGTAACATGCTGAGCTGGACTGGCCCAGTCCCACTGAGCATATTATGAGTTCCTTCATCGCCAGCCATTTCCCGGCGGCCTCCCTGCCATGAAAAGACTGGCGGTGGAGGAACAAAGGGCCCCCCTTCCATTGGAATGCATTCAGGGGGGCACAACATGTGCCGCCCTGTATGCTTACACCCTTGATTCGAGTACGGCAAGGAGGTCACCGGTAGTACCAGTCAATCTTCATTCAGCAGTGAACAGTCATGATTTGTGTGATGCTCCTGCCTGCTTTTTTCAAGAGAAGGTACCAAATTTTTTAAATAAATTTTCTGCAGGCAGGACATCTATACGCAGTGACAGGTCAATATAGGTTTTCGGCTTTCAGGGTACCTTCTGAAGAACAGCTCAAAAGGTTAGTCCCTTTAGTTAAATCCGGTGCTCCGCAGGACCCATGTCCACCAAAAAGTATGCGTATGATGCCAGTGCAAGTGGCACAACATGATGTTTACGGAGGCTGCTTTCCCAGGGCACTGGTAATCTGCCGCTGTTCTACCTCTTCTTAAAAAGGATAATCTCAACACCCTGGACTTGAATAACTATCGCCCCATTTCCAGACTTCCTTTTGCCGCTAAGTTGGTGGAGAGAGGAATGAATGAGCAGCTATCTGAATATATTGAAGTGAACCGTCTGTTGGATAACACCCAATTCAGGTTCAGGAAAAACCATAGTACAGAATCCGCATTGGTGGCAGCCACTGAGGAAATTCGACAAACTCTGGATAGTGGAAGGATTGCGGCTTTGATTTTATTGGATCTCTCCGTTGCGTTCGATGCAGTCAACCATGATATTTTGGTTGCCTGTATGCAGAAGCTGGGGATAGAGGGTACCGTACTAAATCTCCTTCAATCCTTCCTAGCGAACAGGCAACAGAGAGTGGTGCTAGGTAAGTTCACCTCCAAGCCCTTCTCTCTGCCTTGCGGAGTCCCACAGGGCTTCCCAGTGAGCCCAACGTTGTTCAAACTGTATGTCATGCCGCTAGCTAAATTCATTAAAACATCTGGCCCTAGCCTACCACGCAGATGACACACAAATTGTGGTGTCACTGCCGAACAGCTAGGGCTACACCTTTAGAACCTGCATGAGCGGTGTTACTAAATGGATGGATAATAAATGCCTGAAGCTAAACTCAGCGGAAACTGAGGTTATCCTTTTTGGCAATAATCCATCATTTTGGATGCCCGAATGGTGGCCTCCTGAATTGGGCTCTCTCCCAGAACCAGTAACCAAAGTGAACAAGCATTTACAATGCAATAGGTCTAGCATTGCTGATAGTTTGAGGTATTGGCGTTGCAAATAATACCGGCAATAGCTCATACTTTCAGTAATGCGAGACCTAGTGCATTGCAAATGATTGCATACTGAGCCAGGAACCAGCATTGTATGTCTCAGTGCAATACTGCAAGCTGCTCCTAGAGGTCCCTAGTGAGCAAAGCACCAGCACTGCATGTCTAGGTGCAGTACCGCAAGCTGCTCCTAGAGGTCCCTAGTGAGCAAAGCACCAGCACTGCATGTCTAGGTGCAGTACCGTAAGCTGCTCCTAGAGGTCCCTAGTGAGCGATGCACCAGCAGTGCATGTCTAGGTGCAGTACCACAAGCTACTCCTAGAGGTCCCTAGTGAGCAAGGCACAGCACTGCATGTCTAGGTGCAGTACCGCAAGCTGCTCCTAGAGGTCCCTAGTGTGCAAAGCACAGCACTGCATGTCTAGGTGCAGTACCGCAAGCTGCTCCTAGAGGTCCCTAGTGAGCAAAGCACCAGCACTGCATGTCTAGGTGCAGTACCACAAGCTCCTCCTAGAGGTCCCTGGTGAGCAAGGCACAGCACTGCATGTCTAGGTGCAGTACCGCAAGCTACTCCTAGAGGTCTCTAGTGTGCAAGGCACCAGCACTGCATGTCTAGGTGCAGTACCGCAAGCTACTCCTAGAGGTCCCTAGTGAGCAAGGCACCAGCACTGCATGTCTCGGTGCAGTACTGCAAGCTGCTCCTAGAGGTCCCTAGCGAGCAAGGCACCAGCACTGCATGTCTCGGTGCAGTACCACAAGCTGCTCCTAGAGGTCCCCAGTGAGCAAGGCACCAGCACTGCATGTCTCGGTGCAGTACCGTAAGGTGCTCCCAGAGGTCCCTAGTGAGCAAGGCACCAGCACTGCATGTCTAAGTGCAGTACCGTAAGCTGCTTCTAGAGGTCCCTAGTGAGCAAAGCACCCAGCACTGCATGTCTAGGTGCAGTACCGCAAGCTACTCCTAGAGGTCCCTAGTGAGCAAGGCACAGCACTGCATGTCTAGGTGCAGTACCGCAAGCTGCTCCTAGAGGTCCCTAGTGTGCAAAGCACAGCACTGCATGTCTAGGTGCAGTACCGCAAGCTGCTCCTAGAGGTCCCTAGTGAGCAAAGCACCAGCACTGCATGTCTAGGTGCAGTACCACAAGCTCCTCCTAGAGGTCCCTGGTGAGCAAGGCACAGCACTGCATGTCTAGGTGCAGTACCGCAAGCTACTCCTAGAGGTCTCTAGTGTGCAAGGCACCAGCACTGCATGTCTAGGTGCAGTACCGCAAGCTGCTCCTAGAGGTCCCTAGTGAGCAAGTCATCAGCACTGCTTGTCTCGGTGCAGTACTGCAAGCTGCTCCTAGAGGTCCCTAGTGAGCAAGGCACCAGCACTGCATGTCTAGGTGCAGTACCGCAAGCTGCTCCTAGAGGTCCCTAGTGAGCAAGGCTCCAGCACTGCATGTCTCGGTGCAGTACCGCAAGCTGCTCCTAGAGGTCCCTAGTGAGCAAGGCACCAGCACTGCATGTCTAGGTGCAGTACCGTAAGCTGCTCCTAGAGGTCCCTGGTTAGCAAGGCACCAGCAGTGCATGTCTCGGTGCAGTACCGTAAGCTGCTCCTAGAGGTCCCTGGTTAGCAAGGCACCAGCACTGCATGTCTCGGTGCAGTACCGCTAGCTGCTCCTAGAGGTCCCTAGTGATCAAGGCACCAGCACTGCATGTCTCAGTGCAGTACCGCAAGCTACTCCTAGAGGTCCCTAGTGAGCAAGGCACCAGCACTGCATGTCTAGGTGCAGTACCGCAAGCTGCTCCTAGAGGTCCCTAGTGTGCAAGGCACCAGCACTGCATGTCTAGGTGCAGTACCGCAAGCTGCTCCTAGAGGTCCCTAGGGAGCAAGGCACCAGCACTGCATGTCTAGGTGCAGTACCGCAAGCTGCTCTTAGAGGTCCCTAGTGAGCAAGGCACCAGCACTGCATGTCTGGGTGCAGTACCACAAGCTGCTCCTAGAGGTCCCTGGTGAGCAAGGCACCAGCACTGCATGTCTAGGTGCAGTACCGCAAGCTGCTCCTAGAGGTCTCTAGTGAGCAAGGCTCCAGCACTGCATGTCTAGGTGCAGTACTGCAAGCTGCTCCTAGAGGTCCCTATGAGCAAGGCACCAGCACTGCATGTCTAGGTGCAGTACCGCAAGCTGCTCCTAGAGGTCTCTAGTGAGCAAGGCACCAGCACTGCATGTCTAGGTGCAGTACCGCAAGCTGCTCCTAGAGGTCCCTAGTGATCAAGGCACAGCACTGCATGTCTAGGTGCAGTACCGCAAGCTGCTCCTAGAGGTCCCTGGTTAGCAAGGCACCAGCACTGCATGTCTGGGTGCAGTACCGCAAGCTGCTCCTAGAGGTCCCTATGAGCAAGGCACCAGCACTGCATGTCTAGGTGCAGTACCGCAAGCTACTCCTAGAGGTCCCTAGTGAGCAAGACACCAGCACTGCATGTCTAGGTGCAGTACCGCAAGCTGCTCCTAGAGGTCCCTAGTGAGCAAGGCACCAGCACTGCATGTCTAGGTGCAGTACCGCAAGCTGCTCCTAGAGGTCCCTAGTGATCAAGGCACAGCACTGCATGTCTAGGTGCAGTACCGCAAGCTGCTCCTAGAGGTCCCTGGTTAGCAAGGCACCAGCACTGCATGTCTGGGTGCAGTACCGCAAGCTGCTCCTAGAGGTCCCTATGAGCAAGACACCAGCACTGCATGTCTAGGTGCAGTACCGCAAGCTACTCCTAGAGGTCCCTAGTGAGCAAGACACCAGCACTGCATGTCTAGGTGCAGTACCGCAAGCTGCTCCTAGAGGTCCCTAGTGAGCAAGGCACCAGCACTGCATGTCTAGGTGCAGTACCACAAGCTGCCCCTAGAGGTCCCTAGTGAGCAAGGCACCAGCACTGCACGTCTAGGTGCAGTACCGCAAGCTGCTCCTAGAGGTCCCTATGAGCAAGGCACCAGCGCTGCATGTCTAGGTGCAGTACCGCAAGCTGCTCCTAGAGGTCCCTAGTGAGCAAGGCACCAGCACTGCATGTCTAGGTGCAGTACCGTAAGGTGCTCCCAGAGGTCCCTAGTGAGCAAGGCACCAGCACTGCATGTCTAAGTGCAGTACCGTAAGGTGCTCCCAGAGGTCCCTAGTGAGCAAGGCACCAGCACTGCATGTCTAGGTGCAGTACCGTAAGCTGCTCCTAGAGGTCCCTGGTTAGCAAGGCACCAGCAGTGCATGTCTAGGTGCAGTACCACAAGCTGCTCCTAGAGGTCCCTGGTTAGCAAGGCACCAGCAGTGCATGTCTCGGTGCAGTACCGTAAGCTGCTCCTAGAGGTCCCTGGTTAGCAAGGCACCAGCACTGCATGTCTAGGTGCAGTACCGTAAGCTGCTCCTAGAGGTCCCTGGTTAGCAAGGCACCAGCAGTGCATGTCTCGGTGCAGTACCGTAAGCTGCTCCTAGAGGTCCCTGGTTAGCAAGGCACCAGCACTGCATGTCTAAGTGCAGTACCGTAAGCTGCTCCTAGAGGTCCCTAGGGAGCAAGGCACCAGCACTGCATGTCTAGGTGCAGTACCGCAAGCTCCTCCTAGAGGTCCCTAGTGAGCAAGGCACCAGTACTGCATGTGTAGGTGCAGTACCGCAAGCTGCTCCTAGAGGTCTCTAGTGAGCAAGGCTCCAGCACTGCATGTCTAGGTGCAGTACCGCAAGCTGCTCCTAGAGGTCCCTATGAGCAAGGCACCAGCACTGCATGTCTAGGTGCAGTAACGCAAGCTGCTCCTAGAGGTCTCTAGTGAGCAAGGCTCCAGCACTGCATGTCTGGGTGCAGTACCGCAAGCTGCTCCTAGAGGTCCCTATGAGCAAGGCACCAGCACTGCATGTCTAGGTGCAGTACTGCAAGCTGCTCCTAGAGGTCCCTAGTGAGCAAGGCACAGCACTGCATGTCTAGGTGCAGTACCACAAGCTGCTCCTAGAGGTCCCTAGTGAGCAAGGCTCCAGCACTGCATGTCTAGGTGCAGTACCACAAGCTGCTCCTAGAGGTCCCTAGTGAGCAAGGCAACAGCACTGCATGTCTAGGTGCAGTACCGCAAGCTGCTCCTAGAGGTCCCTATGAGCAAGGCACCAGCACTGCATGTCTAGGTGCAGTACTGCAAGCTGCTCCTAGAGGTCCCTATGAGCAAGACACCAGCACTGCATGTCTAGGTGCAGTACCGCAAGCTGCTCCTAGAGGTCCCTATGAGCAAGGCACCAGCACTGCATGTCTAGGTGCAGTACTGCAAGCTGCTCCTAGAGGTCCCTATGAGCAAGGCACCAGCACTGCATGTCTAGGTGCAGTACCGTAAGGTGCTCCCAGAGGTCCCTAGTGAGCAAGGCACCAGCACTGCATGTCTCGGTGCAGTACCACAAGCTGCTCCTAGAGGTCCCTAGTGAGCAAGGCACCAGCACTGCATGTCTAGGTGCAGTACCACAAGCTGCTCCTAGAGGTCCCTAGTGAGCAAGGCACCAGCACTGCATGTCTAGGTGCAGTACCACAAGCTGCTCCTAGAGGTCCCTAGTGAGCAAGGCACCAGCACTGCACGTCTAGGTGCAGTACCGCAAGCTGCTCCTAGAGGTCCCTAGTGAGCCAGGAACCAGCACTGCATGTCTAGGTGCAGTACCACAAGCTGCTCCTAGAGGTCCCTAGTGAGCAAGGCACCAGCACTGCATGTCTAGGTGCAGTACCACAAGCTGCTCCTAGAGGTCCCTATGAGCAAGGCACCAGCACTGCACGTCTAGGTGCAGTACCGCAAGCTGCTCCTAGAGGTCCCTATGAGCAAGGCACCAGCACTGCATGTCTAGGTGCAGTACCGTAAGGTGCTCCCAGAGGTCCCTAGTGAGCAAGGCACCAGCACTGCATGTCTAAGTGCAGTACCGTAAGGTGCTCCCAGAGGTCCCTAGTGAGCAAGGCACCAGCACTGCATGTCTAGGTGCAGTACCGTAAGCTGCTCCTAGAGGTCCCTAGTGAGCGATGCACCAGCAGTGCATGTCTAGGTGCAGTACCGCAAGCTGCTCCTAGAGGTCCCTAGTGAGCCAGGAACCAGCACTGCATGTCTAGGTGCAGTACCACAAGCTGCTCCTAGAGGTCCCTGGTTAGCAAGGCACCAGCACTGCATGTCTAGGTGCAGTACCGCAAGCTGCTCCTAGAGGTCTCTAGTGAGCAAGGCACCAGCACTGCATGTCTCGGTGCAGTACCGCTAGCTGCTCCTAGAGGTCCCTGGTTAGCAAGGCACCAGCACTGCATGTCTAGGTGCAGTACCGCAAGCTGCTCCTAGAGGTCTCTAGTGAGCAAGGCACCAGCACTGCATGTCTCGGTGCAGTACCGCTAGCTGCTCCTAGAGGTCCCTGGTTAGCAAGGCACCAGCACTGCATGTCTAGGTGCAGTACCGCAAGCTGCTCCTAGAGGTCTCTAGTGAGCAAGGCACCAGCACTGCATGTCTCGGTGCAGTACCGCAAGCTGCTCCTAGAGGTCTCTAGTGAGCAAGGCACCAGCACTGCATGTCTCGGTGCAGTACCGCTAGCTGCTCCTAGAGGTCCCTGGTTAGCAAGGCACCAGCACTGCATGTCTAGGTGCAGTACCGCAAGCTGCTCCTAGAGGTCTCTAGTGAGCAAGGCACCAGCACTGCATGTCTCGGTGCAGTACCGCTAGCTGCTCCTAGAGGTCCCTAGCGAGCATCAAACTTTTGGTCACATATGGTTCTCCCCTAATGCATTGCATGCAAGTCAGTACCACGACGACATTCAAATAGCTATGTCCCTATATACAATTAATAGCTTTGAAATGTGACAAAACAATTATTATATTTTTTCTGGATTAGGTTGTACTCTGTGTGGAGCTGGTGAAGGGAAATTTATAGACGGTCTAACATAAATGTGAGATGTGCAAGCGAGTAAAGTAACCACTGCCAGCCTTGCTGAGGACCAAGTGAGTGTCCTGTCTGAAGGCCTTTGGGAAAATAGTGCCTTGAGGCTGTAATTAAAACATAGCGTGTAACAACACATGTAATAGGGGGTGTCCTGATGGGAGGTTACAAAGAGAGACCGCGAGGTACCAAGGAGGGACTACAAAGCCTAATGACCAATGAAAAGTCACCATTTACAAAGGACAGGGACAGGAGCCAATTAAAAACATGGGCTGCCTAGGCGAGACCTAAAAATGTAAGATTTCTGCGTGATGAGAAATTGAAGCTCAAAGATCAAGTGAACAAAGTTGCATCTGCCTCCTTTTGTTCCTAGAGGCTCGAAGAAAAAATTGTAAAATTCTTGCCGCCAGATCTTCTGAAAACAGTAATCACCTTGCTTGTACTTTCAAGGCTTTATTACTGTAATAGCCTTTATCTCAGTCCATCAGTAGGATCTTTGAAGAAGCTTCGGACATCGCAGAATGCGGCGGCTCGATTTCTTTTTGGAATCAGCTAGAGGAGCCATTAAGAAACTTCACTGGCTTCCAGTCAAACCACGTGTTAGGTTTCAGGGACTCTGTCCGGCCTACAGATCATTGCAGAGGCTACGGCCGCCTCGGTTCAATGATAAGCTCGAACGGTATATCCCAGGGAGGACCGTACGATCAGGGACAGCTATGAACCTTGTAGTCCCTCCTTTCAGGAGAACACTCTGGGGTGGGAAGAGCTTTATTAGAACCACAGCTTTGATCTGGAATAGCCTTTCCTTGGAACTCAAAGCTGCTCTCTTGCTCTCTACTTTTAGAAAATCCCTGAAAACCTGTCTCTTCTCTCAGGATTAGGAACTGTGTTCGTCCTGTAAGGTATTAATAGTCTCTACAAGGTTAACCAATTCTGTAGCCGTACCCATCACTGTAGCACCAAGACGCCATCGAGCACGAGTTTGCGTTTTATACATTTTTCATTCACTCATGCCAGGCTGGAACATTTTTGCAGTTCCTATTGCGGTGCCTGTATGTCTCGCACCGCTGTGGGAAAGGCAAAAGGACCGTCCACCTGCACGATTTGAACTCCTAATCCGGTCGGCAGTCTTTGCCGGGCTTTGGCGCCGTTGTTCCGGCGGAGAGCCGGCACAACTGTGCCAAAGTCGTAATCAGGCCCTAAGTTTCTCCAAATTCTTGTTTACACCCTTTCAAACGCTCCAATGGCCATATGTGGTAGTACAGGAAGAAACATGGATTTGAGTTTAAAACCGCTTTTATTGTTTAGATCCAATGGTATGTCCAGATTGACCACATTTATGATTGGATCTTCACTGAAATCTGTTCCTTGGTCTAATTCTTATAAGATGTGGCGTAACTGAACATTGCTACTCTAGAGCTTGCTGACCCCTGGTGTCTGTGTTGTACGGTCACTCCCTTTGTTTGGTCTAGTAAAATAAAATGTTCTTAATTTCAGTTTCCTAACAAAGTGGAACAATCTATTCTACTACGTATGTAATCCTAATTATGTGTCTGAGAGGCTAACAAGGGAGGGAGTGTTGTAATAATGAACCGGTTGGATTATGAGCAAGAAGTTTATAGACAGTTTAATGATTCTGCATGCAATAAGAAATTGAAGGGCGGTCCAGTCGCTAAGCTGAAAGTATTAATTAATCTGGTGGCCAGAAGATTGTGGAACCCTTCCCACTTTGGTCAAGCCAGCCAAGAACCTGGGTGTCATCTTCGAAAACACTTTGAGTTTTGAGACTCAGGTCAGCTGTACCAACTGCACCTGCTTCCTCACTGTCAGGACCCTGAGAAAGATTCTCCCTTATATCCCTGTGGAACTACGTCAATCAGTCATTATCGCACTGGTCGCCTCGCGATTGGACTATTGCAATTCACTGTAGCTCAACATCAATGCTTCTTGACTCGATAAACTTCACGTCGATCAGAATGCAGCGGCCGGCCTTATCTTGAATATCCCTAGATGCCTCTCAGCCAGGGACGGGATCCACTCCCTTCAGTGGCTTACAGTCAGAAAGAGGATTATCTTTAGGGCGCTCTGCATGGTCTTCTCGGGCCTGCATCCGAAAGCCCCCTGCCGACTTAACTCACTCTTTCACTGCCACTCTCCCAGGAGGCTTCCCAGATCCCCCTTCCATAAGCAAGCGATAATCCCCTCTCGTATCTCTCAACACGACTCGTTGGCTGTCTTTAAAAAACATCTGAAAGCATGGCTCTTCTCCTTTAGGCCCCTTCGTTATTTTCTCCAGACAATCTTCGGCTGTGATAGACTGCCTTTCCCTCAGCACTATGACTTCTTCGGGTATAGGGCACTCTGCAAACTCTGTCCATTCCATTTCAAAGACAGGGTTGGTCTTTTGAAGGAAATTGGTTTATTATCAGGTGCAGAAAATAGTTTCCTGAACGTTGGGAATCCAAGATTTCCATGTATATACCTACGCCCGAAGGTTCACAAAAGTGCTCCCTTTCCTCTGGAATGTTCTATTATCTCGGGGATGGGTTCTATGACTGAACATCTGTGACGGGTGGCAATTCTTTTTAAAGGCCTTTGTCAATAACTTACCATCTTTTATGCGTGACACTGGTGACATATCGAATACATTTGAAGATATGGTTTGGGACCAAGATTCAATGTGGTTGGTAAATCCCGACATAGAGTTACGTTATAAATGTATTAAATAAGGTCTGGGCTTAGCTTCTGTGGATCACTTTTTGTCATCGCGAAAAGCTAATTATATCGAGCATTATGCTTCGCTGTTCGACATGGTTGACTTGATCTTAACTTTCCACATTTTCACGTCCCATCAGGATTGGGTCCAACAGTTGCAGGGCACTGATATGAGCTGCAGGTTTGCCCCCTCTTATGCAAATCTGTTTATGGGGTGGTATGAGAGAGGGGGCGTGCCTGGGCTGCTGAAGCTAAAGAATTGTTACAACACACACTGAGGAGCCTGAGGGGCTTTGGATCAGCAGTGTTTATTCGATTGGTCTGTCAAATTGTCGCTCACCTTGTGCTTCCGCCCATCACAGCATGGGGGGGTGGTCAGCCCACTTCAGCCCTGGCGTCCTTGCACCCTGGATCCTGCCTGATATTGTGCACTTGCATCTAAATCTCCAGCGAGAGCTCTGGGGGACCAATACTTTCATTGGCCAACTTGTTTTTCCTCTTTTGTTTTATTTGTGTAAGTCCTCCTTCTGAGTTTAAACATGGTTTAATTCATTCAAGATCAATAGTAGCTTATCTGTGCACCAATAATAACATTGTAGTCTGATTTGCATTAAAACTAAGAAAACTGTTTCTACACCTGTTCAAAGAACACCTGCTTTTTAGGAAGCTCTATTAAAAATATCTGCAATGGTGAATTGTTTGTAGGCACCCATGGCGACCGCTTCTTTTCTTTGTTTTCCCTCAATTTTAAAGCACATTTGCACAATAAACACATAAACATTGCACCAGCCTGCCAAGATTTGAGCTGCTGCCTTTGCCCATATTAGATACAGGAAGGATGTGGTGGGAATTCTTTCCATCTCCAAGTAAAACTTGGAAACAGTTTGGAATTGTGCATTTGATGTGATCATTTTCATTCAGGTTCATTCAGAAGCCCTGGGCTCTGAAGGGGCAGCCAAGACGCGTCCCGGCACGGTCATGGGCCAGGCAGCATTTGGAGTGGGTCACCCTTCTCTGAGCATGAGTTTAACTAGAGCAAAGCACATTTGAAGAACATGTGAACTCATGTGCCCAAGGAGTGATGGGACCAGCCGCTCTTGTACTGCTCCTAAGAGTGGAAAATACCAACCACGGAGAGCAGCATAGAAGGGTCTCCTAGGAGCACGCGTGTAGAGTGCCACCACTGGCTCAGGGGGTACTGGCCAAGTGTCCGCGAGGAAATGAATTTTCTTGGGTAGATGAGGTCTTAGTGCCCCAGAAACCACCCTGGTTGCTCTTGAGTGTGGCAGTAAGGGGGCGTCCCCAGCATCCCAGGAGTAGTTAAGTAGGGTGCAGAGTAGCAGCCGCCTCCGTGGTCGGAGTACATCCCTCCATGCGCTGTACACTTGTAGCAGAGGGGTTGAATCAGCTCTCACCCCTGACAGGGATGTGCTGTGAAGGCAGTTCCATCTGACGTAAAACTGAAAGATACTGAGGAGAGAGGGAATGGAGGAATAGAGAAGGTTGTGTTCATGTAGGCGCTGATGTTGAGCATTTAACTATCACCTTCTCATCTCCTTCCTCTGCGTATTCGTTACTGAGTAGTAGGCGCCGCATACTACTATCATCCCTCTCTGTTCAAGCCTCTTTTTCTCTATAACTGCCCGTGGCATCTGTCCATTTCCCCATAAACATAGGGCCGGATTCACAGAACTAACTTAAGACAAAATCCTAAACTTACTACCATTTTGGTATTCACAGAAGGCACTTACTCATTTCAGTATTCACAGAAGTTAGGAGTCCTAACTTTAGGACTCCTAAATGCCTTCTGTGAAAACCGAAAGTCTTAAAATTGGGATTTTTCGCAGTTTAGTAGCAGTAAAGTTAGAAAAATTCTAATTTTCAGACTTTCGGTATTCCCAGAAGGCATTTAGAAGTCCTAAAGTTAGGAGTCCTAACTTCCGTAAATACGAAAATGGTAGTAAGTTTAGGATTTTGTCTTAAGTTAGTTCTGTGAATCGGGCCCATAGTCCCCGCCCCCTCACTTCTTCTCTCGAGTCCCCTTTTTAGTCTTTTCTAACGTGGGGTTGCTGCTGGTCAGCGCTCTCGCTGAAACAAATGAGCAGTTGTTTGGTGAAGTGTCCTCTTCGGCAGGGGCTCCAGGGGCTCCATGTGGCGGTTCCTCGGTGGTGGAGTACTGGGGCACCGACCCATCTGTATTGACCTCCATGGCTGCGGTGTAGACGCCCACACACATGTGCTAACATTTCACAGTGATGTAGTGGCACAAAGGCCCACGTATTTTCAAGCTTGGGCTGTGGGTGAAGCGGTGCGGACCCCACCGTTTTAGGGGACCATCTGCACGTAGCAGCTTTCAAGTTGCTAGTGGTGTAGGGGATCATTTTTGGGGAAACGCTTGCCTCCCAGCTCTTTGGCGGTAGAGTGGGATATGTTTCTTTCTTGCTTGCAAGTGGATCTCAAACTCCCAGGAGTTAGGGTGGTTTGTTGACTTTCCTGTGGCTATATTGATGGCTCATGCTCGCTTGCTTCTGTGGTGCAATGGACAGTGTAAACAGAGAGTCCTTGTGCAAAGGTCCAAGCAGGAGATACACTCTTTTAGGCCTCACCTGCCACATGCTCTCTCACTTGTGAGAGGCATTGTATACACCAGGGGTCTCGCACCCACCCATTACTCACCATTCATCGGCTTCATTTGTACTCTTATTTGCTGCCTTAGAGTTGGCCAGCGCGTGTCTGCTTCACTTCCTCTTCTTTCAGCTGGAGCATGGAGCAAGTGCTGATTGCTTTAGCTTGATTGCTGTCATTCTGCTGATTGTGCTGTGATTGAGGTAGTATTTTTATTATTGTTTCTTCTTCTCCACCCCAGTTGTCCGTGTTGCTTCCTTCCTCCCACCCCGTGTTCCGCGTTGCTCCTTTCCTCCCTTACACATTCACACTCCCTCCTTCCAACCGGTAGGCTGCTTCTTCTCCTCCCACCCCCACCCCATTTACATTGTGATTCATTTACATCATAATAAGTGCTTGATGTTTGGCAAGCCACACATATTGTTATGTTAAACAGATTCAGCGCTTGGCAGAATTATCACTTTAGTAATAATTGGGTAATCTTACTAGGCAATCATTTATGTAACTGAGTTTTTATGTTTGTTTCTCCTGGGAATGTCATACTTCTTCCACTTTTTTTTTGCATGCACTGTGGAAGTCATTGAGCCTGGGGTGGTAAACTGGGCTTTATAGATGTATTTAAAGCATTTTATGGGCATATTTAATCTGCTTGTATAATGCCTTTATTGGCTCTAGATGAGAATTCTGCAGCTTCCTTGTTTGGTGGAAAAAGTGGTACAAAAGGGGGTGGTGATGGACGGAGCATCTGAATCAATCAAACACTCACACCCAGTCAAAAGATCTGGGTTTAATCCATCACCGTTCTTTAGCTCACTCAGCCACCCCAGTTCAGACATGGCTATATGCAAATCAGTCTGACCCTGTGCCTCATGGAAACAGTCCAGCCCGAACTGCCAAGCCATGCCTTCCCTGGACCGGAAACAAGCTTCCGAGGACCGGTTTCTGGCATTACAGCCGTCTTCAGCCCGGCTTGCTTGAATCCAGTGGCAAAGTGAGCAAGGGCCTCACGTCTGAGCATACCCTGCCACACTTATGGCGGCCAAAAGCGGTACAAAAGGGGGTGGTGATGGACGGAGCATCTGAATCAATCAAACACTCACACCCAGTCAAAAGATCTGGGTTTAATCCATCACCGTTCTTTAGCCCACTCTGCCACCCCAGTTCAGACATGGCCATATGCAAATCAGTCTGACCCTGTGCCTCACGGGAACAGTCCAGCCCGAACTGCCAAGCCATGCCTTCCCTGGACCAGAAACAAGCTTCCTAGGACCGGTTTCTGGCATTTCGGCCGTCTTCAGCCATTGTTCGGGCTGGACTGTTCCCATGAGACACAGGGTCAGACTGATTTGCATATGGCCATGTCTGAACTGGGGTGGCAGAGTGGGCTAAAGAACGGTGATGGATTAAACCCAGATCTTTTGACTGGGTGTGAGTGTTTGATTGGGTCAGATGCTCCGTCCATCACCACCCCCTTTTGTACCGCCTTGTTTGGTGGAAGGCATGAACTTTCATTTAGCCACTATGCTCCCTCTCTCCCCGCTCACCCCTAATTCTCCTGTGTAAATGGAATATAATAATGAGAACGGACGCGTGTGGCCCACCCCCACCTGCCAAAAGAAAAGAAAGTGCTATGACATGGCCAGCGCTGGCTGCGTCATTGCGATTTTTTAAAATATTTTTATCCATGCTGCACAGCAGACACACTTCTCTACAGCATGGCTAAAAGGCATTGGCAAAGCCAACAGCTCTTTCATAGGCGACACCTATTAGCTTTGCCAATGCTTTCTGCTTTCTGCTTTTGGGACTGCTGCTGGAGCTGTTTGTTATGTAAATAAACAGAGGGAAACAAAAAATGTGTCTTCATGTAAATAGTGTAAAGAGCGATAAGGGAACATATAACGGTGCCTATTCTTGTTATTACAACGTTTATTTAACAAAAGAAAAGAAAAGTGGGGGAAGTAAGTAAACAGCAGCTTCAGGCAATCTCCCAGTGAAGCGTCTTAGACCCCAGCTTTCCTTTATATTTCCGTCTTCAGGCCTCGTCTCGGTTGGTTCATGTTTTCTGCAGTAATCCTCTGTTCTTCTTTTTATGGGGTGACTCTACCCTCTGGTAAAGGGAGATTTGGAGCGTCCTCCAGCCCTTATAATTGATGTTCCTTATGGCGGATGTAACTGGTTTGCCCATCCCTATGATAGAGGATATTGTGACTTCAGACCCTGTAGACTAGAAAGCAGAGGGGGCAGAAAACTGAGGTGTAGGACTCCCAATCCATAGTCAAAGATGACCAGTCATCAACTCCCAGTCCTTAGTCAAGGAAGGGTGGCCATTCAAGGAGAAGGACGAGAAGGCTACAATGACCAGTCATTCAAGGAGGAGGACGAGAAGGCTACGAGGTGTAGGACGCCCAATCCTTAGTCTAGGATGTCCCGTTATTCAAAGAGAAAGACAAGAAGGCTACGAGGTGTAGTACTCCCAACCTTAGTCAAGGATACCCAGTCATTCAAGGAGAAGAATAAGAAGGCTACGAGGTGTAGGACTCCCAGTCTGTAGTCAAGGATGACCAGTAATTCAAAGAGAAGGACGAGAAGGTTACGATGATCAGCCATTGAAGGAGAAGCACAAGAAGGCTACGAGGCGTAGGGCTTCCAATCCTTAGTCAAGGATACCCAGTCATTCAAGGAGACGGACGAGAAGGCTACGAGGCGTAGGGCTTCCAATCCTTAGTCAAGGATACCCAGTCATTCAAGGAGACGGACGAGAAGGCTACGAGGTGTAGGGCTTCCAATCCTTAGTCAAGGATACCCAGTCATTCAAGGAGACGGACGAGAAGGCTACGAGGCGTAGGGCTTCCAATCCTTAGTCAAGGATACCCAGTCATTCAAGGAGACGGACGAGAAGGCTACGAGGCGTAGGGCTTCCAATCCTTAGTCAAGGATACCCAGTCATTCAAGGAGACGGACGAGAAGGCTACGAGGCGTAGGGCTTCCAATCCATAGTCAAGGATACCCAGTCATTCAAAGAGACGGACGAGAAGGCTTCTGTCACAAATAGAAGATCAGGCAACATGTTTGGTAGTTGTGACCTTTGATGAGCATCAGCGATGGCATCAGGAGGGGTAGTAGCTACCGGTCGACACGACCCCTTAGAGAATGGAAGGTGGCTGCAACACAAAATAATTTTCTATCAACATTTTTTTCTGGTGGCAGATGTTTTGGATAAAAACTTGTAATTTTTCCATAAATCCTTAATAAATTGGGGGCACGTCCAATCTTTCGCAACAAGATTAGATCCTTTGAGCTTGACTGCTACTTTATTGTTCTCAGATTATATCCTTCTGGTCTCCAGATCTCCTATGTGTCTACCATTCCTTTTTAACAAATTGTTTACAAATGAATACAGATGAAGCACAATTAGTAATGTTTAAACCACACAAAGGTATGCGAATCAACTTCACACTGAATAATTCTAAGACGGAACAGGTGGACGCGTTTCCTTATTTAGGGATGAACCTTTCCACATACACCTTATGGACATAACATGTCCCTTGAACAAGGACTATCTGGCACAAACAGCGGGAGCCGTGGCCCGCTTTGCTTCAGAAAGTGCAGACACCTCGTATCTCCTGCCCTGTAAATGTACAAGGTGCAGTGTCAAAGCGCTTCTATACGTGCAGACCTAGGGGCATTCGAATGTGTCAGACTTGGCTATATGTGGGTGTCCCAAGAGTCTCTTGAGACTTCCAACCCGTCCTCTATCTCTCCCTCAGAGCTTATATATTGGAATTACGGATATTGTTTCCGACGCTAAACCCAGACCTATTTTGTATTGGTCAAGAGTCCAGGGCACAAGGGAGCTCCCCCCCGCCTCAGGGCTGCTGTTGCCAATGTTCTGGGTTTCCCAGATGATGCAGCTCTGGGGTGGTTTGGGTATGTCAAGAATACATTGGGGGAAATCAGTCTTTCACAGCTTTGGGACCTACGGAACTTGATGACGTGATCCAGCACCATAGAGGCAAAATCAGCATATACTCTGTGGTGCTCTGGAAGGCCTTTGTCCAACACACATTAGAGTAGCTAGACCAGGGCTTTTTTACAGCACAAACAAGTGCCCAAATTTGAGCCTTTTTTATGTGATGTAAGATCAAATTTAGCTGAAACTGTATTTTAACTTTAGTACTGGAATCTTGTCACCAAACTATTTTATCTCAACCTGGGGCCCCTTTCGTTCTCAGTTCCCTTGGCTAATTTGTACTGCTGTTATTGATGACGAGGAACATTTGTTAGGTCTCGCCTGTCTTTAGTAGCGCACAGCGCAGCCTCGCTATGTGAGAGCCTTTTGTAATTGATTCAAGATGTGCACACGTATGGAGGGACAAAAAAATGCAGGCGCATGTGGACACCCCAACGCCATCTTCGTTTACTTTAATTAGCGTACAGGTGGACATAATGTGCACGCGTATGGACAAGAGATGTGCACAGGCGCGCGCTTGGCGGCGTGCTTTTGCTTTTTCTTGTCTTGTTTATTTATATTTTCAAGGAACACCGCGCTCACGCTCCGCCTTCACAGCTTGCTTTTGGAATGTATGTATGTTTTGTTTCGCTTTGAAACTGTTTCTTTATTTTTGAAACTGAGCCATGTTGGTTGATTGTTTCCGCATTACTTTTCTGTCTGCCAGATTGTAATAGTTTTCTTTTTATATTCATTGTGCTTATGCTTTTAAAATATGTTTGCTTACTGTTTATTTATGTTTAGATTGAATGTGCAGTGCAGCGCTGCACATGAGCCCCACCTCTTGCACACCCACAGCTGCAGACGTAACGACCCCTGCCTGCTCACAGAGAATTGTGTGATCTGCTGAACATTTTTTAAAGATCCATGAGCCTACTAACGCTGCCCCATTTGACGACTTGTATAGTCGATCCATGGACACAATGATCGGTTCCTAATTGATAAATGATGCTTCTGCGCACACTCGTGCAAATCCCCTGCACTTAGTAAACAGATCTCCCGAATGACCAGCCGCCATTGTCTGTGTTAAATACCCTCCGTAATGCTTCCCACCCCGCACAACTAACTTAAGTGGTCTGGCATGCCCAGCGCAACTGCTTGTTATGAGCGTACAACGCTGTGATGCATGTTGTCCTATCACAAGCCCTCTGTTTCCTCCCACCGTCCCTCCAATCACCAGTCATCCCGAAAACACAACTTTTCAAACCATCCACTGCACTCAGTAAACAGATCACCCAAATGGCCACCCGCCATTGTCTGTGTTGAATACCCTCCGTGCTACCTCCCACCCCATAACAAATTTCAGTGGTCTGGCATGCCTAGCTCGGGCTGTTTTTATCAGCCCACGCCACTGTTATCCATGTTTCCCCACCACAAGCTCTCTGTGTTTCCTCCAGGCATCCCTCCAATCACCAGTCACACCGAAAACACAACTTTCAAGCCGAAGGCATCCTACCTACCCATGAATATCTCTGAAAAAGCACGATAAGAGGCTTCTTACAAGTAGCCCTGTCCTCACGTGCAGAGCCCTAAGTATCAGTAAATGTTGATGCTTGCCTGTGCTTGTTTAAGATATTACGGCGCTTGCATGGAAATAATTATTTAAATATGGAACATTATATGAAAGAATTTCTCAAAATCATTGGGATGTTGGGTGCTGGGGGGAGGGACTTAGGGTTAGAGTTTGGGTTTAAATGGCTGTTTGAATTGTCTCACAATGTGATTTTTGCCTTCATGCTCGCAGCCTCCCCGGACTCGGGACGCTGTATGTTTTATGTAACTCTTCAACAGCACAATAAAATCTTGTTCTGAAAAAAAAAAAAATCATTGGGATGTTTACAATCAAACCAAAATACTGCACACACCGCTGCTGTGCAAGCCGACTGGCATTCATTTCCGTAATCTATTTTTTTTTCAATAACGTTCTTAATGTGCTTGCTCCCTTGTTTAAATTAAATACATTATGTACAAAAAGGCCTTGGCGAACGTGGTCATGTGCCCACATATGCACATGTAAAACAAACACTAGGGCACGCAATGTAACGGCAAACAACGAGCATGAATCCATTCCTAATTATGAGCCTTTTGTAATCGATTCAAGATGTGCACGCGTACGGAGGTGCAAAACAAGCATTAAAAATGCAATAGGTCTCACCTTTCATTAAGTTAAAGACATTTGCTTTGCTATACAATACCATTAGCAAAGCCAATGCCTTAACTTAATCAAAGGCAAGACCTATTGCATTTTCAATGCTTCTTATTCTTGTGTGCTGAATATGCTGCCCCAAGACTTAAGCTGCTTCCTCAAATAAGAGCCACAGATGTCCCAAATGTATAAACTGCTCACGCGACCCTGAGATTTCCCACACGGAGTGAGATGGCCGTGGTTACCTTCTCAACGCGGCTCATCAGAGGACGGGTAGCTGGTCTGTGATGCTTTTGTCAGGTCAAACTTTATGTTTTTCACAATTGGATTGGTCTTTTTATTTGTTTTATAGTTGTACCTGAAATAAAGTCTTGATGAGTATACGGTCAGAGCGTTGGCTGTAAAATGGTGAAGCGCCTCCGAAGGAGAAGAGAGAGGGATAGAAAGGGTAGCAGAGGGTTGTTACCAGGTGACTTGACGTTGGAGCTCTGCTTGGGAAGGGGCCCTTGATGTGCTGGTCAAAGGGGGGGAGAGGGGGTGATCTGGAGGTGCGAGGCGGCAGGTCTAACGTCGTCTGTTTTGAAGATATTGGGTAGATGGTGGGCAATCTTCTCCCAGAGTGATTTGATTAGTTTACAAAGACCATATGTTGGAAGCCTTCTTGCGTCTCTTCCAGCTCCCACATATGTTGGAGTCGTTCAGTTTGAGTTTGGAAAGTTTATCTGAAGAGGCAAATGTAGCCTGATAGATACTTGTGACAAAGGACGAGTATTTATAATGTAACCATTAAGAGACTCCGTGGGTTCTTCCATCATAAGTTTGTGAACAAAAAGTCTAAAACATCATGCTACGGTGAGAGACAAGTCCAAAATGGACATGCTCTGGTGATTAGTGGACATCAGTGTGTCTTTAAGAAAGACTAAGGCACCCGACCACCACCAAAAACATAAACAGCAATTACAATGGCATGGTGTCAACAAAGTAGGTGTATGAATGAACACTCTGGGTCTCGATTGCAAGGTAGGTGTCGTCGCATCTGCAGTCTAACGAGCAAACTACTGGAGTCCCATACCCAGAGACAAGTGGGACAAAGGAAACATCCATGAAATTGTTGTAACACGATACCCTTTGCACTCAACAAGAACAGAAGCGCTACGAGGCCTCAGGGTAGAAACGCGCTATATAAATATAATTTCATTCATTCATTCATTCATAATAAAATGTGTCAGTGTAGACACTTGTACAATAGAAACAAAGCCTGTTAGTAGACAGAATACATTTTTTCATTAAATCGATCGTCGGAAATGTGGTGTTTTAATGTTCTCAAAAGAAATCCAGCCGACACGTGTTTCGTCGCATGTGGGACAATCTTCCCGCGACTCCTCAGGGCTATAATAAATATTGATGTCACTAGGGAAGTCGCTCCGTCTGTGATACTTCCGACCCGACAGGGCCCAGGACTTTAGTGGGTGAGGTAGAAGTATTAAATAAAAGATATCATATAGATGCTGAACGTATATGTATAAGTTGCGCGGTCGGTAGATATGAGGAGCACTCGCAGTTGTGCAAGTTCTTCTTATGAAGGTCCTCAAAATAGTGGAATTGTTGGAGTCTGATTCGGTAAACAAACCGACCGTAACGAGACGATTTGATCGAGAGTAGAGCACTCTGGGTTTAAAAAGGGCACCGTTTCATAGTTGGGACGTGTGTGTCTTCACTAAGCACTTGAATTACGGGGGTCAGTTTCTCTGCAATTGCGGGTGCCTTGGAGCATGAGACGGGTACGTCTACATCTGTGAACGGCTCTGTGTTCCGGACACATTTTATTATATGATCTTGTTGTGTGCAAGGGTATCGTGTTGCCAATTTCCGGAGTATTAGCCTAGGCTGATACTACATTGGGGGGTTATTGGGCTCATCCCCTCACCCTTTTGCACCTCAATCCGACCAAGAATCTCCAGATAGAATTGCGCCATTATTTAGCAGTGCGCCCTTTCTCTCCAAACCTGACTAAAAACCGTTTAGACCATTACAATCCATGAAATTGTTGCTTGGATATGAATTTACATTAAAAAAATGAAAGACAACAGGTGTTTGGCAAAACAGGAACAAGTTGGTTTAATTATACGCAGCGGCCAGGAGAGTAGCGTCTGTAGAAAGTCTCTTATTGTACAGAGGTTTTGTCCAACCATTTATACCGTTTATGAGGTAGAATCAACCGATCTCGTAGTCTTGGCCTAGTGATAAACAAGTACAACCATCTGATAAAGCGGACACAGGAAGCTCTCGACCTCAGGGAGAGCCAGAGCGGGCCAGTGTGTGTGTCCAGATGTCTGGCATGGGGAACGCGTGATCACTACTTGTGGTGTGTATGCTGTGTCCTGATTGGCTGAGTGTACGTAACTGTATGTGGCATCTATCTTTGTGGTATCTTGAGGACGTGCGCCTTTTGGGCAAGGGTGTTTTCAGGGGCTAATTTCCTCGGACCGCTTTACGGTGTAACTGCCTGTCTGTGAGATCGATCGGGATTTTCCGAGGGTGTGTGTTTGTCTTTGGGCTAAGTGTAACCCCACCTGCGACCTGTCAATCCATAGGCTCGGGTTTGGGTCGTAGGGCCTGTCTGACCACGTATCTCTGACTCCAGGTTGATGGGAAGGTCACTTTGTGTGAATCCGACAGCATTGATATGAGTTCGTTAAAATGTGTACAATTAACATGGTGATCATTGATATCATTTTTACTGACACCCTCAGTACTGCGCATACAGCTGCCATAGCGTACATCGATATTGTCTTTACTGATATTGACATTGTTATGCATGTATTGATTACGGCATACATTGACATTGTTTTTACTGGTATTGACATTGTTATGCGTGCATAGATTATGACATTGTATTAACTAGTATTGACCTTCTTTTGCGTGCATAGATTAAGGCATATATTGACATTGTTTCTACTGGTATCGACATTGTTATGCGTGCATAGATTATGGCATACATCGATATTGTCTTTACTGATATTGACGTTGTTATGCATGTATTGATTATGGCGTACATTGACATTGTTTTTACTGGTATTGACATTGTTATGCATGTATTGATTATGGCGTACATTGACATTGTTTTTACTGGTATTGACATTGTTATGCGTGCATAGATTATCACATTGTATTAACTAGTATTGACCTTCTTATGCGTGCATAGATTAAGGCATATATTGACATTGTTTTTACTGGTATTGACATTGTTATGTGAGGACATTCCATGGCGTGCATCGGCATTACATTTATTGGTATTGCCGTGGTCGGGCCTGCATATATCATGGAGTGCAATGACATTGTATTCACGAATATTAAAAAAACGCTATAGCCTTACTGGATAACACATCCCATCAGTGGCAAACCATGGAAAACACTCAGAAGCTGTGTTTCTTATTGCACTTTTTAAATAGTGAATTGCATGAGGTCTTTCATGAGCTAGAGCTCTTTGTAGTCAGACCTAATCCGCACTGTTGAATTGACAGCAGTGCTTGTGCAGGATTTTGCACCTCTTCTTACTGTGCAGGGTGAGGCGCTCACTCTTATTACTGTGCAGGGTGAGGCACTCACTCTTATTACTGTGCAGGGTGAGGCGCTCACTCTTACTATGCAGGGTGAGGCACTCACTCTTCTTACAGTGCAGGGTGAGGCGCTCACTCTTATTACTGTGCAGGGTGAGGCACTCACTCTTATTACTGTGCAGGGTGAGGCGCTCACTCTTATTACTGTGCAGGGTGAGGCACTCACTCTTATTACTGTGCAGGGTGAGGCGCTCACTCTTACTATGCAGGGTGAGGCACTCACTCTTCTTACAGTGCAGGGTGAGGCGCTCTCTCTTACTATGCAGGGTGAGGCGCTCACTCTTCTTACTGGGCAGGGTGAGGCGCTCACTCTTCTTACTGGGCAGGGTGAGGCGCTCACTCTTCTTACAGTGCAGGGTGAGGCGCTCACACCTTACCGTGAAGGGTGAGGCGCTCACTCTTCTTACAGTGCAGGGTGAGGCGCTCACTCTTACTATGCAGGGTGAGGCGCTCACTCTTCTTACTGGGCAGGGTGAGGCGCTCACTCTTCTTACTGGGCAGGGTGAGGCGCTCACTCTTCTTACAGTGCAGGGTGAGGCGCTCACTCTTCTTATTGTGCAGGGTGAGGCGCTCACTCTTCTTACAGTGCAGGGTGAGGCGCTCACTCTTCTTACAGTGCAGGGTGAGACGCTCACTTTTCTTATTGTGCAGTGTGAGGCGCTCACTCCTATTGTGCAGTTTGAGGTGCTCACTCTTCTTACTGTGCAGGGTGAGGCGCTCACTCTTATTGTGCAGTTTGAGGTGCTCACTCTTCTTACTGTGCAGGGTGAGGCGCTCACTCTTATTGTGCAGTTTGAGGTGCTCACTCTTCTTACTGTGCAGGGTGAGGCGCTCACTCTTCTTATTGTGCAGGGTGAGGCGCTCACACCTTACCGTGCAGGGTGAGGCACTCACTCTTATTGTGCAGTTTGAGGCGCTCACTCTTCTTACTGTGCAGGGTGAGGCGCTCACTCTTATTGTGCAGTTTGAGGCACTCACTCTTCTTATTGTGCAGGGTGAGGTGCTCACTCTTCTTATCGTGCAGGGTGAAGCGCCCACTCTTCTTATCTTGCAGAGTGAGACGCTCACTCTTATCGTGCAGGGTGAGGCGCTCACACCTTATCGTGCAGGGTGACGCGCTCATTCTTCTTATCGTGCAGGGTGAAGCGCTCACTCTTCTTATCTTGCAGAGTGAGACGCTCACTCTTATCGTGCAGGGTGAGGCGCTCACACCTTATCTTGCAGGGTGAGACGCTCACTCTTCTTATTGTGCAGGATGAGGCGCTCACTCTTCTTATCGTGCAGAGTGAGGCGTTCCCTCTTATTGTGCAGAGTGAGGCGCTCACTCTTCTTACTGTTTATGATTATTGTGGGTCCTTCATGGCTGCAGTAATTCCATGGCTGGTGTTGCACTCGCTCCAGCTCTAAGCCGGCGTGCATTTATGATTGTCGTGGGTCCTTCCTGGCTGTAGTTACTCCATGGTTGGTGTAGCACTCGCTCCAGCTGTAAGCCGGCGTGCATTTATTATTGTTGTGGGTCCTTCCTGCCTGCAGTAATTCCATGGCTGGTGTTGCACTCGCTCCAGCTCTAAGCTGGAGTGCATTTATGGTTGTTGTGGGTCCTTCCTGCCTGCAGTAATTCCATGGCTGGTTCAAGACTCTCTTCAGCTCTAAGCCAGAGTGCATTAATGATCGTTCTGAGTCCTTTCTGGCTGCAGTAGCTCCATGGCTCGTGTTGCACTCGCTCCAGCTCTAAGCCAGAGTGCATTTATGATTGTTGTGAGTCGTTCCTGCCTGCAGTAATTCCATGGTTGGTGTTGCTCTCACTCCAGCTCTAATCCGGAGTGCATTTATGATTGTTGTGAGTCCTTCCTGCCTGCAGTAATTCCATGGTAGGTGTTGCACTCGCTCCAGCTGTAAGCCGGCGTGCATTTATGATTGTTGTGGGTCCTTCCTGCCTGCAGTAATTCCATGGTTGGTGTTGCTCTCGCTCCAGCTCTAATCCGGAGTGCATTTATGATTGTTGTGAGTCCTTCCTGCCTGCAGTAATTCCATGGTAGGTGTTGCACTCGCTCCAGCTGTCAGCCGGCGTGCATTTATGATTGTTGTGAGTCCTTCCTGCCTGCAGTTATTCCATGGTTGGTGTTGCACTCGCTCCAGCTGCAAGCCGGGGTGCATTTATGATTGTTGTGGGTCTTGCCTGCCTGCAGTAATTCCATGGCTGGTGTTGCACTCGCTCCAGCTGTAAGCCGGCGTGCATTTATGATTGTTGTGGGTCCTTCCTGCCTGCAGTAATTCCATGGCTGGTGTTGCACTCGCTCCAGCTGTAAGCCGGCGTGCATTTATGATTGTTGTGGGTCCTTCCTGCCTGCAGTAATTCCATGGCTGGTGTTGCACTCGCTCCAGCTGTCAGCCGGCGTGCATTTATGATTGTTGTGAGTCCTTCCTGCCTGCAGTAATTCCATGGTTGGTGTTGCACTCGCTCCAGCTGCAAGCCGGCGTGCATTTATGATTGTTGTGGGTCTTGCCTGCCTGCAGTAATTCCATGGCTGGTGTTGCACTCGCTCCAGCTGTAAGCCGGCGTGTATTTATGATTGTTGTGGGTCCTTCCTGCCTGCAGTAATTCCATGGTTGGTGTTGCACTCGCTCCAGCTGTAAGCCGGCGTGCATTTATGATTGTTGTGAGTTGTTCCTGCCTGCAGTAATTCCATTGTTGGTGTGCACTCGCTCCAGCTGTAAGCCGGCGTGCATTTATGATTGTTGTGGGTCTTGCCTGCCTGCAGTAATTCCATGGCTTGTGTTGCACTTGCTCCAGCTGTAAGCCGGCGTGCATTTATGATTGGTGTGGGTCCTTCCTGGCAAAAGTAATTCCATGGTTGGTGTAGCACTCGCTCCAGCTGTAAGCCGGCGTGCATTTATGATTGTTGTGGGTCCTTCCTGCCTGCAGTAATTCCATGGTTGGTGTAGCACTCGCTCCAGCTGTAAGCCGGCGTGCATTTATGATTGTTGTGGGTCCTTCCTGCCTGCAGTAATTCCATGGTTGGTGTTGCACTCGCTCCAGCTGTAAGCCGGCGTGCATTTGTGATTGTTGTGAGTCCTTCCTGCCTGCAGTAATTCCATGGTTGGTGTTGCACTCGCTCCAGCTCTAAGCTGGAGGTAATTCATGATTGTCGTGTGTCCTTCCTGCCTGTAGTAATTCCATGGCTGGTGTTGCACTCGCTCCAGCTCTAAGCCGGAGTTTTTTTATTATTGTTGTGGGTCTTGCCTGCCTGCAGTAATTTCATGGCTGGTGTTGCACTCGCTCCAGCTGTAAGCCGGAGTGCATTTATTATTGTTGTGGGTCTTGCCTGCCTGCAGTAATTCCATGGCTGGTGTTGCACTCGCTCCAGCTGTAAGCCAGAGTGCATTTATTATTGTTGTGGGTCTTGCCTGCCTGCAGTAATTCCATGGCTGGTGTTGCACTCGCTCCAGCTCTAAGCCGGAGTGCATTTATTATTGTTGTGGGTCTTGCCTGGCTGCAGTAATTCCATGGCTGGTGTTGCACTCGCTCCAGCTGTAAGCCAAGTGCATTTATGATTGTTGTGGGTCCTTCCTGGCTGCAGTAGCTCAGTGACTTGTGCAGGACTCTCTCCAGCTGTAAGCCAGAGTGCATTAATAATTGTTCTGAGTTCTTTCTGGCTGCAGTAATTTCATAGCTGGTGTTGCACTCGCTCCAGCTCTAAACCGGCGTGCATTTATGATTGTTCTGGATCCTTTCTGGCTGTAGTAACTAAAGAAGTGCCGTTTGTGAATAAGGAGAGGCTACTCTTATGTGTGCTTGCGTGTTCCTCCCTAAATCGCTCCCTAACCCTTCCGTACTCCTCCCTTAACTCCTCACCTTTTATTAGTAAGTATTTCAGAGTTCCCCTCTGTCCCTCCTGCATTTACTACTAAACATATACTTACGTGTGCATAGATCTCGTGCATAAAATATAGGCGAGGCGGAGGCGTGACCTCGGGACGTAGGTATGTGAAAGGCTCCTGGATGCTGTTACACTTTTCACTGCACCCCAAATGTCATGAGATTATCCTACACCTGATGTTCCTCCCCTTCATTATTCTCAAATGAGTTGATTTTGGCTGAACTTGGCATTTGCTGGAGCAGGTTTACACAGATGTTGTATTCGTTGGACACAGGGTCATGTTTTTTTTATTGTATTTGACAGCATTTGTGTTGGTTTGTAACGCGCCTTCAAGTGTGTGCGTTGATGGCTGTGCTGTTGCTGTATGAATAATAAGCAAGGGTGGCCTTCATTCACCATAAAGCTCTCCCCGTAGCTGGCCATACTGCAGGTATCTACGATGCGCGGGGCAGTGCGGCTAGAGGTCGCTTCTCTGGGTTGTATCCATGCACGGAAGGGGTCCAGGCCATGGTAAGATAACGGTTCCTGGAGATCGCTGTGATGCACTGGTGCACCAGGGCCACGGCTTGGGGTCATCCCTCTGGGTGTCATCCATGCATAGGTATGGAAGGGATCCCGCGCATGGATTAGGGAAGGGTTCCGGCAGATAGCCATGATGCACCGGGGCAAGGCGTCATCCCTCTGGTGTGGAAGGGTTCCCGTGCATGGATTAGGGAAGGGTTTCTGCAGATCGCTGTGATGCACTGGTGCACCAGGGCTATGTCTTGGGGTCATCTCTCTGGGTGGCATCCATGCATAGGTATGGAAGGGATCCCGCACATGGATTAGCGAAGGGTTCCTGCAGATTGCAGCGATGCATAGGTATGGAAGGGATCCCGCGCAGGGATTAGGGAAGGGTTCCTGCAGATCGCAGCAATGCATAGGTATGGAAGGGATCCCGCGCATGGATTAGGGAAGGGTTCCTGCAGATCTCTGTGATGCATAGGTATTGAACGGATCCCGCGCATGGATTAGGGAAGGGTTGCACTGGTGCACGGGGCCCATGGCAGTGACAAAGGATTGCACTTTGGAGATAGGGGCTCCTTACACTTGTCATCATATCAGTCCTGAAAGAGTCTTGTGATGTGCAGCTAGAGGAGGTTGGATTTGGCTTCTGACATATATAATGTTGTGATGATCTTGCTTTCTGCTGTTTCTCTTTCAGAAATTCAGGAAGCCCCTTGTCTGGGTTTTAGAGGGAATTGTTTGTAAGTGAGCTGGAGGTGTGTGTTAGATTTAGGGAAGGTCTGTACGTGGGAAAGGAATATGAGCTTGGGTGGAGAGTATGTGTACATCATGGTGTGTCCAGCTAGGAAAGAGCTGTGCATGTGTGTGCAAGGGGGTCTAACGTGATGTATGTGTGAGGGGATGGTCAGTCTTTGTGAATGAGGGTGAGGGCTGTAGTTGAGTCATTGTGTGCATATGTGCTGTGAGTGGAGGGTAGGAGTTGTGTGCGAGCCGGGGTATGTCTGACTGAGGTTGCTGGAGTCGTGGTATGTCTGAGTGAGTGCGGGTAAGGCCTGCGTGTGGTTTGAGTTGGGGTGATAGGCATGTGTGGGGGTAAGTCAGGGTAAGTCACAGCATGGAGATGGCTTCTGAATGAGTCATGGTAAGTCTGAGTGACAGGGAGTGAGGTTGCTGGTGGAGGGGCATGTCTTTGTGTGAGGGGTGTATGCCAGTAGCAGTTGCTGTGAGTGGTGGTATGTTGTGTGTGAGTGGTAGTATGTTGTGTGTGAGTGGTAGTATGTTGTGTGTGAGTGGTAGTATGTTGTGTGTGAGTGGTAGTATGTTGCGTGTGAGTGGTAGTATGTTGCGTGTGAGTGGTAGTGTGTTGTGTGTGAGTGGTAGTGTGTTGTGTGTGAGTGGTAGTGTGTTGTGTGTGAGTGGTAGTGTGTTGTGTGTGAGTGGGAGTTGTAACACTAACTAAGGATGACCCATTCATCTTCCTTCTTCCTATCAGTTGTCTCTCTTACCCCATTTTCCCCTCCCTTGTCCTGTTTCTTCTCTCCTTTCTCGCCCTTTCTTTTGTTGCTTCTTGTGCCCTCTTACCCACTTTTGTCCCCTGATTTGCCCCTCCCCCTCTTGCCCTTTTCTTACACACTCCATTGGCCGCTCCTCTGACGCGCTCCATTCTTAGTTCCCCTTTTTCCCTCTTGTTAACCTTATTCCTGCCTTTCCTCCCCTTCTTTTCTCTTTCCTTCTGTTATTCCTTCTGTTATTCCTACTCTTCTCCGCACTTTTTGGCCACCTCTCTAAACCCCTCTTGCCCCCTCTGTCCCTCTGTCTTGCCCTTACCTTTTCTCTGGTTATCTCCCACTTTGGGTACCATCTCATTGTTTAAAGACCCAGTTCTGGCTGTGGGGTCCAGTCTTTTTAAATCTCCTTCTGGCTTGTTTTCATAGCGTGGAGGGGGACTCTCAGGGCAGTGAGTCCGGGACGATAGTGGATGGCCCCAACAACCAGATCCCATATCGCTGCAATGCGGACCCCAGGAGTGACCACTACCAGCTACCACCATCCATGTCACACCCACCGCCATCGCCGGCCAGCCTTCAGTGGAACCAGCGAGCTCGCCTGCAGCCAGCCAGTGTGTCCTTGCGCAAGCAGGAGGAGGAGGACTTCAAGCGCTCCAAAGTCTTGTCGGACAGCTACGAGCTGTCCATTGATCTGCAGGACAAGAAGGTAGGCTTGAGCAGTGCGCGGGGGCGGGCATCGAGTGGGCACCAGACCCTCGGATGAAACTCTAGGCCTGAGCCTTGATTGGGGTGAGGAGCTGCTGGGCAAACCTGTGCTTGTGCATTCAAAGGGCAGTTCATGCGTAAATGGGGTTCAGGTGCTTGGGGGTGACTAGACCTGCAGGGCATAGGATTTAGGTGCTCAAAATGGGATGTGAAATACAGGACCGAAAGGTAGACTTGGGCAGTGTGTGAGGTTCCAAGACCCAGAGTTGGGAGCGGGAATTTAAGAATAAAAAAGTTGGCTTGAGTCGTGCCCGTGGTTCCAAGACTGGGCATGGGGTACATGAGCCTGAGAAGGAAAATGTAGACTTGAGTCGTGCAGGGGTTCCCAGGCTGGGCATGGGGTACATGAGCTTCAGAATGAAAAGGTAGACTTGAGTCGTGCGGGGGTTCCAAGACTGGGCATGGGGTACATGAGCTTGAGAATGAAAAGGTAGACTTGAGTCGTGCTCGTTGTTCCCAGACTGGGCATGGGGTACATGAGCCTGAGAATGAAAAGGTAGACTTGAATCGTGCCCGGGGTTCCAAGACTGGGCATGGGGTACATGAGCTTGAGAATGAAAAGGTAGACTTGAGTCGTGCCCGGGGTCCAAAGACTGGGCATGGGGTACATGGGCTTGAGAATGAAAAGGTAGACTTGAGTCGTGCCCGTGGTTCCAAGACTGGGCATGGGGTACATGAGCCTGAGAAGGAAAAGGTAGACTTGAGTCGTGCGGGGGTTCCAAGACTGGGCATGGGGTACATGAGCTTGAGAATGAAAAGGTAGACTTGAGTCGTGCCCGTGGTTCCAAGACTGGGCATGGGGTACATGAGCCTGAGAAGGAAAAGGTAGACTTGAGTCGTGCAGGGGTTCCCAGGCTGGGCATCGGGTACATGAGCCTGAGAATGAAAAGGTAGACTTGAGTCGTGCGGGGGTTCCAAGACTGGGCATGGGGTACATGGGCTTGAGAATGAAAAGGTAGACTTGAGTCGTGCGGGGGTTCCAAGACTGGGCATGGGGTACATGGGCTTGAGAATGAAAAGGTAGACTTGAGTCGTGCGGGGGTTCCAAGACTGGGCATGGGGTATATGAGCTTGAGAATGAAAAGGTAGACTTGAGTCGTGCCCGGGGTTCCAAGACTGGGCATGGGGTACATGAGCTTGAGAATGAAAAGGTAGACTTGAGTCGTGCCTCGGGTTCAAAGACTGAGCATTGGGGTACATGAGCCTGAGAATGAAAAGGTAGACTTGAGTCGTGCGGGGGTTCCAAGACTGGGCATGGGGTACATGAGCTTGAGAATGAAAAGGTAGATTTGAGTCGTGCCTCGGGTTCAAAGACTGGGCATTGGGGTACATGAGCTTGAGAATGAAAAGGTAGACTTGAGTCGTGCCCCAGGTTCCAAGACTGGGCATGGGGTACATGAGCTTGAGAATGAAAAGGTAGACTTGAGTCGTGCCTGGGGTTCCAAGACTGGGCAAGGGGTACATGAGCTTGAGAATGAAAAGGTAGACTTGAGTCGTGCCCCGTGTTCCAAGACTGGGCATGAGGTATATGAGCTTGAGAATTAAAAGGTAGACGAGTCATACCTGGGTGTCCCCAGACTGGGCATGGGGTTCATGAGCTCGAGAATGAAAAGGTAGACTTGAGTCGTGCCCCGGGTTCCAAGACTGGGCATGGGGTACATGAGCTTGAGAATGAAAAGGTAGACTTGAGTCGTGCCCGTGGTTCCAAGACTGGGCATGGGGTACATGAGCTTGAGAATGAAAAGGTAGACTTGAGTCGTGCCCCGGGTTCAAAGACTGGGCATGGGGTACTTGAGCCTGAGAAGGAAAAGGTAGACTTGAGTCGTGCCCGTGGTTCCAAGACTGGGCGTGGGGTACTTGAGCTTGAGAATGAAAAGGTAGACTTGAGTCGTGCCCGGGGTCCAAAGACTGGGCATGAGGTATATGAGCTTGAGAACGAAAAGGTAGACTTGAGTCGTGCAGGGGTTCCAAGACTGGGCATGGGGTACATGAGCTTGAGAATGAAAAGGTAGACTTGAGTCATGCAGAGGTTCCAACACTGGGCAGGGGGTACATGAGCTCGAGAATGAAACAGTAGACTTGAATCGTGCCCGGGGTTCAAAGACTGGGCATGGGGTACATGAGCTTGAGAATAAAAAGGTAGACTTGTGTCGTGCCCGGGGTTCCAAGACTGGGCATGGGGTACATGAGCTTTAGAATGAAAAGGTAGACTTGTGTCGTGCCCGGGGTTCAAAGACTGGGCATGGGGTACACGAGCTTGAGAATGAAAAGCTAGACTTGAGTCGTGCCCGGGGTTCAAAGACTGGGCATGGGGTACACGAGCTTGAGAATGAAAAGCTAGACTTGAGTCGTGCCCGGGGTTCAAAGACTGGGCATGGGGTACACGAGCTTGAGAATGAAAAGCTAGACTTGAGTCGTGCCTGAGGTTCCAAAACTGAAGGACTGGGAAGTGGACCTTTCAAACGAAAATGTCGATTTGGGCAGTGCATGTAGTTTTTTTGCTGAGTGGAGCGAGGACCTCGAGGTTGAGAAGATGATTGAGCAATGGATGCTCTCTTAGTTTGGGGCAATCCGAGGACAATCTTTGTCGTTGAGAGGTGATTTAAAGGCAGTGGTGCTTCTTTGTCGTGGGAGTCTGAGGCCAGTGGTTTTAGGTTTGTGGTCGATCCAAGAAAGAGGGCTTAGCTCTGTGAGGAGTTCAGGCTGTGGTCCTGACGTTTGCCTTTGTGATCAGCATGATGGCAGAGCGGCCCGTTTGTGCTAAGCATCTGAGGACAGTGCTGAGCTTCTTGTATTGTTTTTCTGTCGTTTGTTGCAGGAGTTGATCCTTCAGTCAGCAGCCTGAGGCAAATGCGTACTTTCTTAAGGAGGTACTATAAGTGCATAGGGGAGCCCTTGGCATGGGATGGGGCTTCAGGCTGTAAGATGTTGAAGAAAGAAGGGTGTTTGGCATGCTAATCTGGGTGAGAGAGGTGGTTTTGTGACTGTCGGGCAGAAGTGGGGTGGGTCTTTGAGATAGCAATATCCATTCCTGTTTGGTGCTTTGTGGCCATAACCTGAGGTTATCGTTGCCTCTTTTGTTGGGTGAAACTGAGGATGGATTGTGTTTTTCGTTAAGAAAACCCAACACGTTTTGTTCTTTGCATTGGGAACCTGAGGCAAGGCTGTTTTGTGTTTTGAGAAATTCTGGCAAGGTTGGGTCTGTAGAATTTTGGGTGATGATTCTGTGGCGAAGTGTGTCTTTGAGCTGGGTGGGTGATGATTCTGTGGCAGGGGGGGTTGTCTTTCAGCTGGGAGATCCTTAGTTCAGGCTTCTATTGTTGTATTCTGAGCCATGGGTACTTCTTTGGAGTTGGGATTTGTAGCAGGTTGGGATTTTGTTGGGAATCTGAGAAAGGATTCATTTGTTCTGAGGCATATTTTGTTCTTTGTGATTGTGAGATAGGGTTGGTTGTTTGTGAAAAGATTTAGCTGCAGTGTAGGTTTACTTTGTGCGTAATGCTGTGGTTGGGCTACTTGTTTGAATGTCTGGAAAGGAGAGTTTTCCTGGAACTTCAGAGAGTTGTTTTCTAACGGTTGGTTATTTGCAGTGTGAATCTGATCCAGGCTATCTTTCTCATAGCCCCATGAGGCAGTGTTGATTCTTTGTGGTGTGAATCTGATCCAGGGCTGTCTTTCTCATAGCCGTATGAGGCTGTGTTGGTTATTTGTGGTGTGAATCTGATCCAGGGCTGTCTTTCTCATAGCCGTATGAGGCAGTGTTGATTCTTTGCGGTCTGAATCTGATCCCGGGCTCTTTTTCTCATAGCTGTATGAGGCAGTGTGATTCTTTGCGGTGTGAATCTGATCCAGGGCTATCTTTCTCATAGCCCCATGAGGCAGTGTTGATTCTTTGTGGTGTGAATCTGATCCAGGGCTGTCTTTCTCATAGCCGTATGAGGCTGTGTTGGTTATTTGTGGTGTGAATCTGATCCAGGGCTGTCTTTCTCATAGCCGTATGAGGCAGTGTTGATTCTTTGCGGTCTGAATCTGATCCCGGGCTCTTTTTCTCATAGCCGTATGAGGCAGTGTGATTCTTTGCGGTGTGAATCTGATCCAGGGCTGTCTTTCTCATAGCCGTATGAGGCAGTGTGATTCTTTGTGGTGTGAATCTGATCCAGGGCTCTTTTTCTCATAGCCGTATGAGGCAGTGTGATTCTTTGCGGTGTGAATCTGATCCAGGGCTGTCTTTCTCATAGCCGTATGAGGCAGTGTGATTCTTTGTGGTGTGAATCTGATCCAGGGCTCTTTTTCTCATAGCCGTATGAGGCAGTGTGATTCTTTGTGGTGTGAATCTGATCCAGGGCTGTCTTTCTCATAGCCGTATGAGGCAGTGTGATTCTTTGTGGTGTGATTCTGATCCAGGGCTCTTTTTCTCATAGCCGTATGAGGCAGTGTTGATTCTTTGTGGTGTGAATCTGATCCAGGGCTGTCTTTCTCATAGCCGTATGAGGCAGTGTGATTCTTTGTGGTGTGAATCTGATCCAGGGCTCTTTTTCGCATAGCCGTATGAGGCAGTGTGATTCTTTGCGGTGTGAATCTGATCCAGGGCTGTCTTTCTCACAGCCGTATGAGACAGTGTGATTCTTTGTGGTGTGAATCTGATCCAGGGCTGTCTTTCTCATAACCGTATGAGGCAGTGTGATTCTTTGCGGTGTGAATCTGATCCAGGGCTGTCTTTCTCATAGCCGTGTGAGGCAGTGTTGATTCTTTGTGGTGTGAATCTGACCCAGGGCTGTCTTTCTCATAGCCGTATGAGGCAGTTTGATTCTTTGTGGTGTCAATCTGATCCAGGGCTGTCTTTCTCATAGCCGTATGAGGAAGTGTTGATTCTTTGCGCTGTGAATCTGACCCAGGGCTATCTTTCTCATAGCCGCATGAGGCAGTGTTGTTTCTTTGCGGTGTGAATCTGATCCAGGGCTGTCTTTCTCACAGCCGTATGAGACAGTGTGATTCTTTGCGGTGTGAATCTGATCCAGGGCTGTCTTTCTCATAGCCGTATGAGGCAGTTTGATTCTTTGTGGTGTCAATCTGATCCAGGGCTGTCTTTCTCATAGCCGTATGAGGAAGTGTTGATTCTTTGCGGTGTGAATCTGACCCAGGGCTGTCTTTCTCATAGCCGTATGAGGCAGTGTTGATTCTTTGCGGTGTGAATCTAAAACAGGGCTGTCTCTCTCAGCCGTATGAGGCAGTGTGATTCTTTGTGGTGTGAATCTGATCCTGGGCTGTCTTTCTCATAGCCGTATGAGGCAATGTTGGTTCTTTGCGGTGTGAATCTGATCCAGGGCTATCTTTCTCATAGCCCCATGAGGCAGTGTTGATTCTTTGTGGTGTGAATCTGATCCAGGGCTGTCTTTCTCATAGCCGTATGAGGCTGTGTTGGTTATTTGTGGTGTGAATCTGATCCAGGGCTGTCTTTCTCATAGCCGTATGAGGCAGTGTTGATTCTTTGCGGTCTGAATCTGATCCCGGGCTCTTTTTCTCATAGCTGTATGAGGCAGTGTGATTCTTTGCGGTGTGAATCTGATCCAGGGCTATCTTTCTCATAGCCCCATGAGGCAGTGTTGATTCTTTGTGGTGTGAATCTGATCCAGGGCTGTCTTTCTCATAGCCGTATGAGACTGTGTTGGTTATTTGTGGTGTGAATCTGATCCAGGGCTGTCTTTCTCATAGCCGTATGAGGCAGTGTTGATTCTTTGCGGTCTGAATCTGATCCCGGGCTCTTTTTCTCATAGCCGTATGAGGCAGTGTGATTCTTTGCGGTGTGAATCTGATCCAGGGCTGTCTTTCTCATAGCCGTATGAGGCAGTGTGATTCTTTGTGGTGTGAATCTGATCCAGGGCTCTTTTTCTCATAGCCGTATGAGGCAGTGTGATTCTTTGCGGTGTGAATCTGATCCAGGGCTGTCTTTCTCATAGCCGTATGAGGCAGTGTGATTCTTTGTGGTGTGAATCTGATCCAGGGCTCTTTTTCTCATAGCCGTATGAGGCAGTGTGATTCTTTGTGGTGTGAATCTGATCCAGGGCTGTCTTTCTCATAGCCGTATGAGGCAGTGTGATTCTTTGTGGTGTGAATCTGATCCAGGGCTCTTTTTCTCATAGCCGTATGAGGCAGTGTTGATTCTTTGTGGTGTGAATCTGACCCAGGGCTGTCTTTCTCATAGCCGTATGAGGCAGTGTGATTCTTTGTGGTGTGAATCTGATCCAGGGTTTTTTTTCTCATAGCCGTATGAGGCAGTGTGATTCTTTGCGGTGTGAATCTGATCCAGGGCTGTCTTTCTCACAGCCGTATGAGACAGTGTGATTCTTTGTGGTGTGAATCTGATCCAGGGTTTTTTTTCTCATAGCCGTATGAGGCAGTGTGATTCTTTGCGGTGTGAATCTGATCCAGGGCTGTCTTTCTCACAGCCGTATGAGACAGTGTGATTCTTTGTGGTGTGAATCTGACCCAGGGCTGTCTTTCTCATAGCCGTATGAGGCAGTTTGATTCTTTGTGGTGTCAATCTGATCCAGGGCTGTCTTTCTCATAGCCGTATGAGGAAGTGTTGATTCTTTGCGGTGTGAATCTGACCCAGGGCTATCTTTCTCATAGCCGCATGAGGCAGTGTTGTTTCTTTGCGGTGTGAATCTGATCCAGGGCTGTCTTTCTCACAGCCGTATGAGACAGTGTGATTCTTTGCGGTGTGAATCTGATCCAGGGCTGTCTTTCTCATAGCCGCATGGGGCAGTGTTGTTACTTTGCGGTGTGAATCTGATCCAGGGCTGTCTTTCTCATAGCCGTATGAGGCAGTGTTGATTCTTTGCGGTGTGAATCTAAAACAGGGCTGTCTCTCTCAGCCGTATGAGGCAGTGTGATTCTTTGTGGTGTGAATCTGATCCTGGGCTGTCTTTCTCATAGCCGTATGAGGCAATGTTGGTTCTTTGCGGTGTGAATCTGATCCAGGGCTGTCTTTCTCATAGTCGTATAAGGCACTGTGATTCTTTGTGGTGTGAACTTGATCCAGAGCTGTCTTTCTCATAGCTGTATGAGACAGTGTGCTTCTTTGCGGTGTGAATCTGATCCAGGGCTGTCTTTCTCATAGCCGTATGAGGCAGTGTTGATTCTTTGCGTTGTGAATCTTATCCAGGGTTGTCTTTCTCATAGCCGTATGAGGCAGTGTTGGTTCCTTGCGGTGTGAATCTGATCTAGGACTGGCTGTTTGTATTAGTTTCTTTTGCCATGAATGTTGTTCTCAGAGCCGCACAGCGCAGTGTTGGATCTTTGTGCTGGGAGTCTTTGTCAGGGTTGAGTCCTTAAAGGTGGAGTCTCAGGGGCTCTCAGGTTGTACTATGGAGATAGGTCTCCATAGTTGCAGTATTGAGCATATATGTTGATATATATATATTAATCTATGGATGTATTACCTTTAGATTAAGTGTACATACTAGGAGAGGTTCTGTGTTTTTGTTTGAATTTTTCCCTGCCTCCTCTTCCTAGTATTGCTGTAAGTAGGGACCCTCGCTTGTTGTTGATATGGAGCAGGGTGGTTTGCCCGCCTGTATTGACTCTATGTGGCAGGCAGTTTGAGGGCATAGTTGCGCTGCTTTGGCAGGGGGTAGTGTTCATTGTGTGGGAACCTTCTGCAAGTCTGACACCCAGCTCTGGGACTCCAGGCTAAACTGGACATGAAAGGCTAGGTTTGCTTACTGTGTTGAAAATCTCTGTGTGGATTTGTTATGTATTGCTAGGCATAGCTTTTAGATTATGTGGCAGCCTCTTGCACAGTTGGTTTATCGTGATTAGTGTCCGATACGATTTCTTTGTGTTTGGAGTCCCTGCCAGGGTTCTCTCTGTGACGGTACTCTCTGCATGGTGGGGTGCCTGTGTTGGAAGTCTTTGGAAGGGTTACATTTTATGATGGGAATTTCTGCTTGTGTTGGCTCTTTGTGTTGTCAGGTGGGTTTCTGTGAATTGTTGTCTGTGATAGAGTTCCCTCGTGATGAGTGTTTGTTGCGCGGCTAGTTCTTTTTGTTAGGGTTAGTTGGTAGGATTGAAAGTCGCTGGTAGGCTGGGTCTTTTGGTAGGTATACTCTACCACTAATGAGTCTTTTGATTTGGGAGTTTGTTGGCCTCAACTTCAAGGCTCTGTGGTGGCAGTCGAAGAAGTGGTTGGTCCTTTGTGGTAGCCGTCTCTTGTAGGGTTGATTCTCTTTTTTGGTAGCCTGTGGCAGGGATGGTGGTGGCAGTCTGAGTCCATAGGGGCTCTGTCATTGCTGTCATGGGCAGTGATGGGTCTGTGTGTTGTCTTTGGCAGGGTTAGTCCTTGAGTCGGAAGTTTGTGGCCGCGTTGGCTCCATGTGGTAGGACTGTCTGTCAGAGTTGGTTGTTTTATGTTGGAAGGCTCTGGCAGGTTCTCTCCTTGTGTGGATCTCTGACATGGTTGTTTCCTTGTTTTAGGAGTTCCAGACAGCTTTGATTTCTTGTATTTGGTGTCTCTTGCAGGTTTACAATTTGTGTTGGTTGTTTCTGTTGTGGTTAGTTCCTTGTGTTGATGGTCTATGGAAGTCTTGCTGCATCTCGTTCATTCCGTCATGTGTGCTGTGTCTATCCATCTCTATTAATTCCCGTGAATTTACAGAAACCACTTAACAATGTTTCCTTAAAGCAACTACCAGAAATGAGATGCCAGGAAAGTCTGATGCAACAAAAAATCAGCAGAATGACGAAGGCCCTGAATTTGAACTCTTAAGGGTACATATACTTAGCACACTCCAGTCCCTGAACCTTTGTCCCTCCCTTTTCTGTTGAGCCACATGGTTTAGCCCAATAGAGTGGAGCAGCTGCTGACTGGGTCCTGAAGAGTTCTAGATCCACCTTTCAGCCTATCGAGCTTTAGATGGACCTGCAGTGCTCGGTCACCCTAGAGTTCACCTTTCAGCCTATCAAGCTTTAGATGGACCTGCAGTGCTCGGTCACCGCTAGAGTTCACCTTTCAGCCTATCGAGCTTTAGATGGACCTGCAGGGCTCGGTCACCGCTAGAGTTCACCTTTCAGCCTATCGAGCTTTAGATGAACCTGCAGTGCTCGGTCACCGCTAGAGTTCACCTTTCAGCCTATCGAGCTTTAGATGGACCTGCAGTGTTCGGTCACAGAGTTCACCTTTCAGCCTATCAAGCTTTAGATGGACCTGCAGTGCTCGGTCACCCTAGAGTTCACCTTTCAGCCTATCGAGCTTTAGATGAACCTGCAGTGCTCGGTCACCGCTAGAGTTCACCTTTCAGCCTATCGAGCTTTAGATGGACCTGCAGTGCTCAGTCACCCTAGAGTTCACCTTTCAGCCTATCGAGCTTTAGATGAACCTGCAGTGCTCGGTCACCGCTAGAGTTCACCTTTCAGCCTATCAAGCTTTAGATGGACCTGCAGTGCTCGGTCACCGCTAGAGTTCACCTTTCAGCCTATCAAGCTTTAGATGGACCTGCAGTGCTCGGTCACCCTAGAGTTCACCTTTCAGCCTATCGAGCTTTAGATGAACCTGCAATGCTCGGTCACTGCTAGAGTTCACCTTTCAGCCTATCAAGCTTTAGATGGACCTGCAGGGTTCGGTCACCGCTAGAGTTCACCTTTCAGCCTATCAAGCTTTAGATGGACCTGCAGGGTTCGGTCAACGCTAGAGTTCACCTTTCAGCCTATCAAGCTTTAGATGAACCTGCAGTGCTCGGTCACCGCTAGAGTTCACCTTTCAGCCTATCAAGCTTCAAATGGACCTGCAGTGCTCGGTCACCGCTAGAGTTCACCTTTCAGCCTATCAAGCTTCAAATGGACCTGCAGTGCTCGGTCACCGCTAGAGTTCACCTTTCAGCCTATCAAGCTTCAAATGGACCTGCAGTGCTCGGTCACCGCTAGAGTTCACCTTTCAGCCTATCAAGCTTTAAATGAACCTGCAGTGCTCGGTCACCGCTAGAATTCACCTTTTAGCCTATCGAGCTTTAGATGGACCTGCAGGGTTCGGTCACAGCTAGAGTTCACCTTTCAGCCTATCAAGCTTTAGATGGACCTGCAGTGCTCGGTCACCTCTTTTACCGCTGGACGTTACCACCTTCTAAGCAGCCACTGGTTTCGTGTGAACATCCCCCTGTTTTGTCAAAGATAGTTGGTCTTGCATTTGAGCTATTGCAGTATTTCGCAAGAGGAGCATCAGGTGCCCTTCCTAGAAGATTGTTCTATCAGTTCTCTTCATCCATTCAAGACAGAGTCCCATCTTCACCTTTCCCTGGTTTACCATGACAAAGTTACGTTCAGAACCAATCACAATGTTTTTTTGTTGCAGTTTTGTATAGCGTGAACCAGACCTGAAGGTATCGGAGCGCTTTCCATGAGCCCCAGTTGCGTTACAGAGGGACACATTCGTTTTTGGTAGGCGCAGGGAGATTTAAGTGATCTGCCCACAATCACGAGACTCTCCACAAATTCAAACCAAAACTACCAACTAACTTTAACCATGATTAGTCTGGGGTTTAGTCTGTTTGTTCCTGAATGGAAGAGCTCCAGCCGAAAGATCCACCATTCCCTGGACAGGAGACACCGCCTTAATTTAAATTTGAATGGAGCCAAGAACTTCCATTCATTGAGTCAGATGTTTGTGGCTTTGCCCAAAGTCATAGGGATCAGCCTTTGTTGTAATCAGGCATTGTAAGGTAGGTGTCAGCATGGAGCGCCTCCTGTCCTACTGAAGCTTATCACCCGATCCATGGTGCTGTGAATGCACAGCCCAGAAGAAGGAAGGTGCCATGGCAGCCTTCTACTCATGCGTCCCAGTGAAGGGCATTTACTGAGCACAATGTGGAGAAGGAACAGATGCTACGAAGCATCCCAGCCCGAACCTGCAGGCGGAAACCAAAGTCGGACAAGCAGTCTTTCCGAGTCAGTTCAAATTTGGTGAGTCTCTCTGCCTTGCCTTCTTCCCTACATTCACGAGGCGTATTTGCTTGATTTCAGCATGCGTATTGGTTGAAGATCCCGCACTGAAGGGAAAAGGTACTTTATTGTAAATACAGTTCTCCAACATCTGTATTTAGTCTTTCTTCATATGCCTCTCGCCTTCTTTCTTACACACTGAACTGAAGCAAGGACAGGGCTCTGCTCTCAGGAGGGGTCATGAATCCCCTGGTCACTTGAGTCAGTCTTGGGCGAGCAACAACTCATATTTCAAAAGAGTGGAAAATAAAGTATCTCAGACACGTCCAATGTTAGATTTAGTGGCTGCAGACCAACCTTTGGTTCCGTCCACTGCCCCCAAAGCGTCATCTGTGTTAGATGTAGCTGAGATTACTTTTTCAATACAGGTCTGACAATAAAATATTGCTGTTCACTTTCTACCAGTTAGATTCCTTTTCAGTACTCTTTTCTTGCGCCAATATCCCATGGGTTTCTTCTTTTTGCTTTGCTTGGACGTCTTTTGTTGACTTTCACAAAAATAACAACCAGCCAGATGTAGTCTACCATCGGACCGCGGCCAGGCATTAGTGAAAGCTGGAAAGTTTTTAAGCCTAAATCCTCACGTTGATTCTGAGTAAGGCCAGGGTTCTTGTTGCATCTCCTTGGGGCTCGGTGTTGTTGGGTGCACGTCCGAGGGCTCTGGTAGTGCCTGACCTTCTCTGATTTGGACCAGTCCCTCAGACACACAAAGAACCACCTTCAGATGGCGCGTCTGAGGAGTCGCCGAGACATTCTAGGTTCTATGAAGTCTCCTGGCTCAGGTGTGATGTTAGATATTCCAGAGCCAAGATCACATGTGTTGCAGAGGCTATCACAGCACCTCAGAGGACAGTCGTGGCCATCGGAAGCAGGCATTGGAAATCAACCATTAACAATTGACATAAGATGATGGGTAGAGGGCTATCACAGCAACTCAGACCACAGTCATCACCATCGGAAGCAGGCATTGGAAATCAACCATTGACAATTGACATAAGATGATGGGTAGAGGGCTATCACAGCAACTGAGAGCACAGTCATGGCCATCGGAAGCAGGCATTGGAAATCAACCATTGACAATTGACATGAGATGATGGCTAGAGGGCTATCACAGCACCTCAGAGCACAGTCATGGTCATCGGAAGCAGGCATTGGAAATCAACCATTGACAATTGACATAAGATGATGGGTAGAGCGCTATCACAGCAACTCAGAGCACATTCATGGCCATCGGAAGCAGGCATTGGAAATCAACCATTGACAGTGACATAAGATGATAGCTAGAGGGCTATCACAGCACCTCAGAGCACAGTCATGGTCATCGGAAGCAGGCATTGGAAATCAACCATTGACAATTGACATGAGATGATGGCTAGAGGGCTATCACAGCACCTCAGAGCACAGTCATGGTCATCGGAAGCAGGCATTGGAAATCAACCATTGACAGTGACATAAGATGAGGGGTAGAGGGCTATCACAGCACCTCAGAGCACAGTCATGGTCATCGGAAGCAGGCATTGGAAATCAACCATTGACAGTGACATAAGATGATGGGTAGAGGGCTATCACAGCACCTCAGACCACAGTCATGGCCATCGGAAGCAGGCATTGGAAATCAACCATTGACAATTGACATGAGATGATGGCTAGAGGGCTATCACAGCACCTCAGAGCACAGTCATGGTCATCGGAAGCAGGCATTGGAAATCAACCATTGACAAGTGACATAAGATGATGGGTGGAAGGCTATGGCAGCAACTCAGACCACAGTGATGGCCATCGGAAGCAGGCATTGGAAATCAACCATTGACAGTGACATAAGATGAGGGGTAGAGGGCTATCACAGCACCTCAGAGCACAGTCATGGTCATCGGAAGCAGGCATTGGAAATCAACCATTGACAAGTGACATAAGATGATGAGTGGAAGGCTATCGCAGCAACTCAGACCACAGTCAGGGCCATCGGAAGCAGGCATTGGAAATCAACCATTGACAGTGACATAAGATGATGGCTAGAGGGCTATCACAGCACCTCAGAGCACAGTCATGGTCATCGGAAGCAGGCATTGGAAATCAACCATTGACAATTGACATGAGATGATGGCTAGAGGGCTATCACAGCACCTCAGAGCACAGTCATGGTCATCGGAAGCAGGCATTGGAAATCAACCATTGACAGTGACATAAGATGATGGGTAGAGGGCTATCACAGCACCTCAGACCACACTCATGGCCATCGGAAGCAGGCATTGGAAATCAACCATTGACAATTGACATGAGATGATGGCTAGAGGGCTATCACAGCAACTCAGAGCACAGTCACGGCCATCGGAAGCAGGCATTGGGAATCAACCATTGACAGTGATGTAAGATGATGGGTAGAGGGCTATCACAGCAACTCAGAGCACAGTCATGGCCATCGGAAGCAGGCATTGGAAATCAACCATTGACAATTAACATAGGATGATGGGTAGAGAGCTATCACAGCAACTCAGAGCACAGTCATGGCCATCAGAAGCAGGCATTGGAAATCAACCATTGACAGTGAGATAAGATGATGGGTAGAGGGCTATCACAGCAACTCAGAGCACAGTCATGGTCATCGGAAGCAGGCATTGGAAATCAACCATTGACAGTGACATAAGATGATGCGTAGAGGGCTGTCACAGCAACTCAGAGCACAGTCATGGCCATCGGAAGCAGGCATTGGAAATCAACCATTGACAGCGAGATAAGTTGATGGGTAGAGGGCTATCACAGCAACTCAGAGCACAGTCATGGCCATCGGAAGCAGGCATTGGGAATCAACCATTGACAGTAACATAAGATGATGGGTAGAGGGCTATCACAGCAACTCAGAGCACAGTCACGGCCATCGGAAGAAGGCATTGGAAATCAACCATTGACAGCGAGATAAGATGATGGGTAGAAGGCTATCACAGCAACTCAGAGCACAGTCATGGCCATGGAAGCAGGCATTGGGAATCAACCATTGACAGTGACATAAGATGATGGGTAGAGGGCTATCACAGCAACTCAGAGCACAGTCATGGCCATCAGAAGCAGGCATTGGAAATCAACCATTGACAGTGACATAAGATGATGGGTAGAGGGCTATCACAGCAACTCAGAGCACAGTCATGGCCATCAGAAGCAGGCATTGGAAATCAACCATTGACAGTGACATAAGATGATGGGTAGAGGGCTATCACAGCAACTCAGAGCACAGTCATGGCCATCGGAAGCAGGCATTGGAAATCAACCATTGACAGTGACATAAGATGATGGGTAGAGGGCTATCACAGCAACTCAGAGCACAGTCATGGCCATCAGAAGCAGGCATTGGAAATCAACCATTGACAGTGACATAAGATGATGGGTAGAGGGCTATCACAGCAACTCAGAGCACAGTCATGGCCATCAGAAGCAGGCATTGGAAATCAACCATTGACAGTGACATAAGATGATGGGTAGAGGGCTATCACAGCAACTCAGAGCACAGTCATGGCCATCAGAAGCAGGCATTGGAAATCAACCATTGACAGTGACATAAGATGATGGGTAGAGGGCTATCACAGCAACTCAGAGCACAGTCATGGCCATCGGAAGCAGGCATTGGGAATCAACCATTGACATTGACATAAGGTGATGGGTAGAGGGCTGTCACAGCAACTCAGAGCACAGTCATGGCCATCGGAAGCAGGCATTGGGAATCAACCATTGATAGTGAGATAAGATGATGGGTAGAAGGCTATCACAGCAACTCAGAGCACAGTCCTGGCCATCGGAAGCAGGCATTGGAAATCAACCATTGACAGTGACATAAGATGATGGGTAGAAGGCTATCACAGCAACTCAGAGCACGGTCATGGCCATGGGAAGCAGGCATTGGAAATCAACCATTGACAGTGACATAAGATGATGGGTAGAAGGCTATCACAGCAACTCAGACCACAGTCATGGCCATCGGAAGCAGGCATTGGGAATCAACCATTGACAGTGAGATAAGATGATGGGTAGAGGGCTATCACAGCAACTCAGAGCACAGTCATGGCCATCGGAAGCAGGCATTGGGAATCAACCATTGACAGTGAGATAAGATGATGGGTAGAGGGCTATCACAGCAACTCAGAGCACAGTCATGGCCATCGGAAGCAGGCATTGGAAATCAACCATTGACAATTAACATAGGATGATGGGTAGAGGGCTATCACAGCAACTCAGAGCACAGTCATGACCATCAGAAGCAGGCATTGGAAATCAACCATTGACAATTGACATAAGATGATGGGTAGAGGGCTATCACAGCAACTCAGACCACAGTCGTGGCGATCGGAAGCAGGCATTGGGAATCAACCATTGACAATTAACATAAGATGATGGGTAGAGGGCTATCACAGCAACTCAGAGCACGGTCATGGCCATGGGAAGCAGGCATTGGAAATCAACCATTGACAGTGACATAAGATGATGGGTAGAAGGCTATCACAGCAACTCAGACCACAGTCATGGCCATCGGAAGCAGGCATTGGGAATCAACCATTGACAGTGAGATAAGATGATGGGTAGAGGGCTATCACAGCAACTCAGAGCACAGTCATGGCCATCGGAAGCAGGCATTGGGAATCAACCATTGACAGTGAGATAAGATGATGGGTAGAGGGCTATCACAGCAACTCAGAGCACAGTCATGGCCATCGGAAGCAGGCATTGGAAATCAACCATTGACAATTAACATAGGATGATGGGTAGAGGGCTATCACAGCAACTCAGAGCACAGTCATGACCATCAGAAGCAGGCATTGGAAATCAACCATTGACAATTGACATAAGATGATGGGTAGAGGGCTATCACAGCAACTCAGACCACAGTCGTGGCGATCGGAAGCAGGCATTGGGAATCAACCATTGACAGTGACATAAGATGATGGGTAGAGGGCTATCACAGCAACTCAGACCACAGTCGTGGCGATCGGAAGCAGGCATTGGGAATCAACCATTGACAGTGACATAAGATGATGGGTAGAGGGCTATCACAGCAACTCAGAGCACAGTCATGGCCATCGGAAGCAGGCATTGGGAATCAACCATTGACAGTGACATAAGATGATGGGTAGAAGGCTATCACAGCAACTCAGAGTACAGTCATGGCCATCGGGAGCAGGCATTGGGAATCAACCATTGACAGTGAGATAAGATGATGGGTAGAGGGCTATCACAGCAACTCAGAGCACGGTCATGGCCATCGAAAGCAGGCATTGGAAATCAACCATTGACAGTGATATCTGTGCAGCAGACTCCCTGCTTGACCTGCTGGGTGGGCGTTGAGAGGCATTCTATCTGTACTGTACTCGTCATCACCTAAACCACAATCACCTCTAAGTCATGCCTACAGTCGATGCTGTTGAGTGGATCAATGCTTGAAGACTACCCGTTTGAAAATTCTGGGGCTAGATGCGATAATTTCAGAAAGCCTAATTGTGAAAGAAGACTGTCCCCCCTGAATGTTTGCTGCAGCCAATGAGCGTGCTGCATTCAAAGGCCAAGTGCAACTAGTAGCAAACAAATGACCTCTGACCCTGCACAAAGAGAAACCAGGAGAGCTTTTAGAAATGAGATGCTCTAGTGTCCTTTCCCCGTGCCTGTCCTTGGTTTGCCAAGGCTCCTCCTCAGGTTTGTGCCCTAAGACCCCCTGATGTGTTGCTCAGATACCAAGCATGCCTTTTGAGAGGCAAGCATGCACTTTATGGAACAGTGTTCTCTCCAGCGACGTGCAACCCAGTAAACTTGACCTCCGGTCCAGGAAGCTATCTCTAGGTCAGTAAGAGACTCGGGCATTGCCGCCAGATCCTTAGTGAGGTATCGTACCAGGGAACTGAGGCATTGTGGGAGAATTCAGGGCTAGGCCTCCATCCAGAGGTCAAGCGGCGAGGATCTAGAGGAGATAAAGTGAGGGAATGCAGATGAAGCAACCTTTTCCGTGGCTGCGATGCCGCTTCGTTAATGCCACTAAGGGTTGCCTTTTTACAGGGCTGTGAGGTGGAGAACATTGGTGTCAAGCTCTGTGTTTCAGGGCTTCGAGGTGAAGAACAGTGGTTCTGTGTTTTGGCCAAGCCAAACGGTGTTGCACCCTCTTTCTGTGGTGAAGGACAGAGGTCTCGAGCTCCAGGCTTGGTTGTGTCCTCCTTTGTCACTCTCTTTCAGGGCTGTGAGGTGAGGGACAGTGACGTCGAGCTCTGGGTTTTGGGGTCACCAATTAGTGTCGTCCTCTTCTTGGGCTGTGAGGTGGGTTTATTTTACTCCCAAGTTTGAAAGTTGAGAGTAAAATGATGTTTGTAGCTTGAGTGGCTGTAGATACCCATGCTCTGCGTACTCCTGCTTTGTAGTGTTGGGCCAGGGCATTTGCGTTTGTTTCTTCAACGTTGTTTTTGACTCTCAAGTCCAATTGTGGCTCCACCCTCACCCTACAATGCGCCAGGACAAAGGCCACAAATGAAATTGTTTTCTTCCGTCATCGGGTTTGAATGCTTGAGTGCCCACGCTGTGACAGTCTAGTCTTTTGCTTTGAACTTTGGTGCCAGTTTTTGGAACTTTGACTGCAGAGATGAAAACAACAATTGCTGTCTTCCTTGGCACCAGCTGTGAGGACAGCCAAGCACTGCACCTGGGGATTTCTTGCCAGACCTTGACTGGAAACCTTACAATTGACCAGCATCGCAAGGCATACAGGAGCATCAGGTCAGGCTACTGAACATGAATGACCACCTTTCTAATTGTGTCCCGGCTGAAATGCCAGAAACCGGTCCTCGGAAGCTTGTTTCCGGTCCAGGGAAGGCATGGCTTGGCAGTTCGAGCTGGACTGTTCCCATGAGGCACAGGGTCAGACTGATTTGCATATGGCCATGTCTGAACTGGGGTGGCAGAGTGGGCTAAAGAACAGTGATGGATTAAACCCAGATCTGTTGACTGGGGGTGAGTGTTTGATTGGTTCAGATGCTCCGTCCATCACCAACCCCTTTTGTACCACTTCCTACAAGGCATTCCACTTTAAGAATACCTTTGTGTACTGAAGAGTGACCCGCTGGCTGCATCACAAGAGGCGTGCCTGCCATCGCCTGAAACCACAACATCTGCAGGCGAGAAGATGCCAACAGCACCTAGGGGAGGAAGAAGACCTGTCGGGACTTCCAGTCCAAGAAAGGGGGGAGAGCCCATGGATGTTGTCCTCCGAGGCCACAGAGTCAAGCACAAAGAGGTAAAGCCACCATCCCAGAAGCCCTTGGGACCGAAGACCAGGAACCTCATCCTCCTTCAGGTGCAAGAGTGTCAATCCCAGCCGCTTGGACCCCCAAAAGAACCTCGGGTGGAGGCAGAGCACTGGTCCCACGGAAGTCTGGCATCGATCCCGAGCCCCGCTTTAGGAGGCACTAACCTTCAGGTCCAGCTCCACCAGGGGAAACTGCTGGATCCCCAGAGCCCCCTTCAGGTCCAGCTCCACCAGCAGAAACCGCTGGATCCCCAGAGCCCCATTCAACACTAGATGCCAAGACATGCCACCCATTGCCACCTCCTTGGTGTCTAGGTACCGAAATGCCATTTTCTGCACTGAAATAACCACAGAAAGTTGCAGCCAAACTGTCCCCAAGGTCCACGCCGAAAGAACAATTGATGCTGAGATCAGAGTCGAGCAAGAGCCCGCTTATGCTTCAGCGGTCAGATATCTGGGAGTCTAATCAGAAAAAGATCTACATCCTCCCCTTCACAGGAAAGATCCATTCCAGACCTGCACACCTCTCGGGATCTCTAAGAAAAGGAGGGTGGTCTTCTAGAAAGGGCCCTCTTTAGAGCCGTCCACCCGAATAATGGTTAAGTACAGGGCTACCAACCCACTAGCACTCTCTCGTGCCTCTTGAAGTCCTTCTCCACCACACCCATGCCCTTTCACACCTACTCCAACTTCACCCCCATATTTCCCACCATAGCCACTCCACACAGAGTCCCGGAAGCCTAGTATTACTCTGGAAACTCATACTACTAGCCTTAGGGCGGAGAGGACCCATGGGACAACTTCAGGGCTATGAACTGCAGACCTACCCTGCTAAGGCTTCCCCTCAGACAACGCTTCTGTATATCATGTGCTAATCCAGAGGGCTGCATGCCAAGGCATCGTTTAGATGCTCGTGGTCCAGACGGAGGTTATCTTTCTCATAGAGGATTGGAGCGGTAGGAAAGCGAGAGGCGGCCAGGACCGCTATGCACTAGCAAATCGCCAACTCTATTGGCTCACTCTCCGGTATGAACACTGGGAGGAAATGGAGAAGCACATGCCTGTGGCCCAAAAAAAGGGGCCAAGAAAGTTCACCAACGGAAAAGTAATATGAAAAGCAAATATAAGATGCATTTTGGTTGCCGCAGACACCCACTCCTAGGGCATAAATATAGGCGCCCTCTTGCATCGTCTTCCTTCTGTATTTCTGGCTTCTTGCCAGAAGTGCAATAGCACGTATGCAACATCAAATCAAGAAGGACTTGGAAACAACCACACCAGCGGTGACCTTCATACCTCTAAACCCAGGTCTACTCTTCGTGAGCTCCAGACCATAGGGAGCGCCGAAACACCATCGCCCGCCCATATTCAGGGCTCATAACACTAGCAGCAGCCCTTTCAGGACCCAGAGCCCTCTGAGACTTTTGGTCAAGTTACAGAGGCAACAGGCGCCTGCTTCAAGTGGGGCATCTCTACTGCCGAACAGGGTCTCTCCCTCCACCCCGACCACACAATACCTGTCCCTAGACCAGACGGAGGTTTCTCCTTCCCTGGTGGGAGAGAATTACCTCCTGCACAAGGGTTCTCTTGGTGGTGGAACAGGGGGACTGTCAAGAGTTCCTCACCACAACACTACTCTTTCTAGCTCAGCACCCCATTCTCAGCAGTGACCACATGCAGGTGCTCAAAGAGGAGGCGCGTGGCTCCTCACTGAGGGGGTCATCGAGCATGTGCGCCAACATCATCACAGTGAAGGAGATGCTTCCAGACTTCTCAACCCCCAAATAGGACGGGCACCACGGCCGAGCTTGGACTTCAGGCCTCCAAACAAATCCATTCTGTCAGGCATTTCCATATGACAATACTGCAAGACCACAAGCCCCTGCTCTCACCAGTGGGCTTCAAGGCAGCTCTCAGCTTCAATGGCGGCTAGTTCCACACATCGAGCCCACCACTGGTACTTGCACTGTGTGGTACGCGGACAGTGCTACCAGTCGACAGTTCCACCCTTCAGGGTCAGTCCAGCTCCAGGGGTTAGGCGCTGGTGGCAGCACATCTATGCAGAGGTGCGAGAGCTGTACGTCCTAACTGGTTCCCAAACCATCTCAACATCTGACATTGGACACCGTGCCCAGAGCCCAGTCACATCGACAGTCTACCTTGGCTTCAGAAAAACCTCGACAACTGGCCCCAGAGCTGCGACGCCTAGAGACACCATATCAACTCCATAACACCTTCTTCAGCATCAAAGTCAGCCGTGAAACAGGCATCGACACTAAGCAAATGAATTGCATCCCTCAAAGCACTGGGACAGTCTTGATGTCAGGCAGAGGAAAAGATACATTCACCCTGAGAAAGGGTCATGTCTGACCACCTCCCAGAGTAGGAGCCTGACAGAGACGAACTAGGAAGACACCGCTCACATTTGATGAGGCCATAGTGGTGGAAATTCCAATCTGCCACACACCTAAAAAAACAAACAGGTCCACCCCAACCTTCAGCAAAACCATCAGCACACCCTGACTGTGACCAGGAAGACACGCGTGTTCCTCCTGAACCTTGTGAGGCTCGCAAGCCAGTGGATGAGGGAGTCGAGCTCTGTCGCGACTGCAGCTTGGACTCCCAGCAAGACACATCCTTGGAGCCTTACCCATGGAGGGCTTCCTAGCCTGCTGATGCTAAAGCATGACCCGCCATCACTGGGGGTCCCAACAGCCCCAGGGGTATCTACCAAATGTCACGCGGTGGATGCTGTGCCTTGGTGTCTTTCCATAACTGGAGGAGTGGATGGATTAGAGGAGCAGCTATTAGCAATGCCTCACCCACACTCCACAAGCAGCGTCACTCAGCCAATAGAACCTGTCTTAGGAGTGATAGATATTGAACACTATGACCGGCAAAGTCTGTGCCAACGATGAGAGAGAGACAACATTTCAAATGCTGCTTCCCCGTCACCAGGCCTTGCAGCCTTTGACAGTGAGAATGATGGCTCCTGCTTGCAAGGGTGCCAACCTCTGGCTTGCAAGAGTGTCGACCCAGGCAGTGCTCAGAAGTGACTGCTCACTGGGTGACCGAGTGCTGGTAGAGCCCGGATAGCGATGGTTGGGTTTAAACTGCAATGCCATGGGGAGCAAAAAAAAGATGCATTAAGGGCCCAGATCTCTGTACTGGGTGAATGTTTGACATTAATCAGCGTTCTGTTCATTAATTGTTCTTTTTGCGGTATAGCCCGGATTCCAGCATAAACGAAAATATTGAATAACTACAACTTGTTACTGGGCAGGTCATTGTCTGACCCAAAGCCGCAAGTGACCATTACCCCAGAGGGCTTGTTCACAGGGTGGGACATACAGCTGGACTATTGGACCATCCAGGGGTCTGGACCCCACTGCAGCTGAGGTTACGCATGAATCTGCTAGCACGAGTGTCCGTGCAGATGGCACAACACACATTCCACCCAGTGACTCGCAACAAAGCAGTGCTCGTCTGCAACCATCATACACTGTATCCAAAAACGGAGTCACACCTTCGCCCCAGTGTCAATCTTCGTATAGGAGAGGGGGAATTGGGCCATTCACCTTCAAGCCCTTCTTCAGGCGAAGCATCTGCAACGAGAGGACAGTGACGGGGGGTCTTGTACAGCAGGATTCAACTGACACATGAATGGGACATCTCAATCCCTAGGTGATTCATTTGTGCTTTCAGTCATGGGAAACACTAACTATTGACCTCACTGCCACTGCCCAGGCTTCACCTCCGGTACACACACACACAGTCCCTGGGTAATGTTCTCTGGATAAATTGGTCCGGGATATTTGCCTATGCTTTTCCTCCACTACTATTAATTCCGTACGTAGTAAGAAAAATGAAGCAAATGTTATGTCTTGCGAGACATGTTCTAGTGTCTCGACAGGCATAGAGTTTAGAGCCGCTTCCCCTATGGGAGTGGGCACACTTGCATCCCCACACACATCCCTCACAGGCGTCACGAGTGACGTGAGCCTGTTAATAAAAGGGCCCTGGTGCACGTGCTCGGGGCCAGTTGTAGTATCCCCATAACGGTGTTTGTGTCAATACATTATCAGCATGAGGGCCTAGGGCCCAGGACACAACAGCACGGACACATGCGGATCATCTTGACTGCATCCACGTGAGCAAAACAGCTGTGGATTTCTGCTCTAGAAGAGATGTTTGTTCACTCCCGTGAGACATTGTCTCAGTGAGTAGATCTGCTCACGCAGGATCAGCCGTGCCACTCAAACATCAAGACACTGAATCTATCAAACTTGCAACTTAGAACATGAATTTTGGGGAGATTCACCTTCCAGAAGAGTGTATGCTCCTTCTAAAAGATGTTTATAAGCCCAGTACATAAGCTCGCTATTCTTCCAAGTGGAAGAAGTTTGCCCACCATGGTTTCAAACAAAGTAAGTAGCCCAGGCTTCCGTACCGGACATCCTCTACGTACCCTCCTATCATGGTCCTTTATCAGTTACAAAGCACTGTGGTCTCTGGGTTGGAGGACGTCCACCCCACGCACTCCCAATGTCTGAACTGTGCGAAGCATAAAGCGAAGCGACACTGAACTTCTTCCCGGGCGACTCTTCAACCGATGAAGAGTGTTTCAGTAGAGCACAAGTGCAGAAGGTCTTAAGGAACAGGTTCCCAGTCTGCTCACATTGGGTCCACACCAGAATAACTCCTGAGGCATATTGGGTTTTTACTGGACGCAGCCTTGGCATAGATTGGGCTTGCTTATGCCCCACAAAACTAGTACCTGGTGCAGGCTGGGCACAGCCAAGGCCCAGACCTAGCACATACCAGTTCACACTGGACCCTTGCCAGTCTCACCACAGGGCCACACACCCACCATCTGTAACTTGTAATTGCTCCCTCCATGACAAACCATGTGACCCCTTTTGGGGGGCGTTGCTGGCTTTCTTTTCCTCTTCAGTGTGGCTCAGTGGGCCCACTGCCTGGAATGGGCAGATGTTTCAATTAGAACCCAGTTGTAAGCTCTGTACCCAGGCCGGCATCATAAAGGTTGGAATGTGGCAGCAGAAATTTTGAGCTCAGGGACTTCAGCACAACAGGTATGTGACAGTTTTCAGCTGCCTTCCAGGTTCAGACTTGCCTTGGCCTTCCTCTGGTAGCAAATGAAGAGCAAAGAATAACTTGTGATGTTTGCAGCCTGAGGCAGGGGTACAGCAGCATGTGAATTGTGGTAGAGCCACGGGTTCCGCACGCTTCCTACTTCGACGCTTCAGGTCACAATTGCCACTTCTTTTTGCTTGCCTGACTGCAGCCCGCAGGAAACAACTGAATGTGTCAGGTGTCTGAGAGCAGAGAGTGGAGGTAAGTTTGTGTGTTAGCAGCTTGAGGGCAGGCGAGAGTATAATGTATTAGCTGAGTGAGGGCAAGAGAGGGCTGTTAGCAGTAGGGCCCTGAGGACGGGGGGCTCCATGTGTTACTATCCAAAGGCATGAGTGACGTCTGTGTTAGAGTGTGAGAGCACAGGTAACTTCACATGTTTACATCTGAGAGCATGAGTGACTCCGTGCATTAATGTCAGAAGGCAAAGGTGCGTTACTGTATTAGTACCAGGGGCTTGGGTCACACCTTGTGTATTAGTATAAGGGCATGACTAACTCCTTGTATTACTACAGAGTGCAGGGGTAACTCCTTGTGTTACGATGAAGGTATGGAGGACATCGGTCACTCCTTGTATATAATCCATATGAGGGAATGGGTCGCTCCTTGTGTTAGCACGGAGGAAAGGGAAACCACTTGTCTTATCAGCGGCATGAGTAAATCCTTGTCTTAGTACGAAGGGTATAGGTGACTCCTTGTATGCGGTCACGGGTAACTCCTTGTCCTATCAGAGGGCATGGGTAACTCCTTGTCCTATCAGAGGGCATGGGTAACTCCTTGTCCTATCAGAGGGCATGGGTAACTCCTTGTCCTATCAGAGGGCATGGGTAACTCCTTGTCCTATCAGAGGGCATGGGTAACTCCTTGTCCTATCAGAGGGCATGGGTAACTCCTTGTTGTATGAAGGGTATGGGTGACTCCTTATATGCGGTCATGGGTAACTCCTTGTGTTAGCACGAAGGAAAGAGAACCCCCTTGTCTTATCAGAAGGCAAAGGCAGCTTCTTGTCATAGTACGGAGGGTTTGGGTGACTCCTTGTATGCGGTCATGGGTATCTCCTTGTCTTAACAGAGGGCATAAGTAACTCCTTGGCTTAGTACGGAGGGTTTGGGTGACTCCATATATGCGGTCATGGGTAGCTCCTTGTGTTAGCACGAAGGAAAGGGAAACTCCTTGTCTTATCAGAGAGAAAGGCTTACTCCTTGATGTAGTACGGAGGGTGTGGGTGACTCCTTGTATGTGATCACGGGTAACTCCTTGTCTTATCAGAGAGAAAGGCTTACTCCTTGATGTAGTACGGAGGGTGTGGGTGACTCCTTGTATGTGATCACGGGTAACTCCTTGTCTTATCAGAGAGAAAGGCTTACTCCTTGATGTAGTACGGAGGGTATGAGTGACTCCTTGTCTTATCAGAGGGCAAGGGTAACTCCTTGTTACTGGACGAGGACATGAGTAAGTCTTCATATTAGTAGAATGGGCTTGGGTTACTCCTTTGTGTAAGCAGTGTAAAGGCAATGGTAGTGCCTTGTCTTAGTACCATGTGCATAGGCACTTGAAGTTCTGAGGAGCGCGGGTAATGTTTTGAGGGCATGGGTGAGGCTTCTTGTTTCCAGTGTGGGCTTGACCTCCTGTGTTTGTAGACTAACAGCATCAGTTAGCTGGTCCTTGCCATGCAGTGTGCCGACAGCAGTACTCTGAAGGCAGGGTCTTCTTCTTATGTTAACCTCATCGCTGAGTCAAGGTTAGTTTGAGGGTTGGTGGTACTTCTTGTTTTGGTAGTCAAATAGCAGGTGGTTGTTTGCATTAACTGTCCCTGACTAGCTCACTCTTGTGGGAGTTTCGGGGCAGATTTGTGGTAGTAGTTTGTAGGCAAGGGTTGTTACTGAAGCTGGCAGGCACTGCCAGAACTGCCATCTGCGTTTGTTGTCTGCAGGCTATTGCCAGTATAAGGGCAGTATCCGTTGGCTGCAGTGGCAGTCTCATGGAGGGACTGTCTTCTGGTGGTGTCCACTTGTTGTGTTGGCAGGCTCCTGGAGGGACTGTCTTCTGGTGGTGTCCACTGGCTGCAGTGGCAGTCTCCTGGAGGGATTGTCTTCTGGTGGTGTCCACTTGTTGTGTTGGCAGGCTCCTGGAGGGACTGTCTTCTGGTGGTGTCCACTGGCTGCAGTGGCAGTCTCCTGGAGGGATTGTCTTCTGGTGGTGTCCACTTGTTGTGTTGGCAGGCTCCTGGAGGGATTGTTTTCTGGTGGTGTCAGCTGGTTGCAGTGGAAGTCTCATGGAGGGATTGTCTTCTGGTGGTGTCGGCTGGTTGCAGTGGCAGTCTCATGGAGGGATTGTCTTCTGGTGGTGTCCGCCTGTTGCAGTGGCAGTCTCCTGGAGGGACTGTCTTCTGGTGGTGTCCACTGTTACATTGTTAGTCTCCTGGAGGGATTGTTTTCTGTTGGTGTTCGATGGTTGTGGTGGCATTTCATGGAGGGATTGTCTTCTGGTGGTGTCCGCTGGCTGCGGTGGCAGTCTCATGGAGGGATTGTCTTCTGGTGGTGTCGGCTGGTTGCGGTGGCATCTCATGGAGGGATTGTCTTCTGGTGGTGTCAGCTGGTTGCAGTGGCAGTCTCATGGAGGGATTGTCTTCTGGTGGTGTCCACTGGTTGTGTTGGCAGGCTCCTGGAGGGATTGTCTTCTGGTGGTGTCCACTGGTTGTGGTGGTATCTCATGGAAGAATTGTCTTCTGGTGGTGTCCGCTGGTTGCGGTGGCATCTCATGGAGGGATTGTCTTCTGGTGGTGTCCGCTGGTTGCGGTGGCATCTCATGGAGGGATTCTCTTCTTGCGGTGTCAGCTGGTTGCGGTGGCATCTCATGGAGGGATTGTCTTCTGGTGGTGTCAGCTGGTTGCAGTGGCAGTCTCATGGAGGGATTGTCTTCTGGTGGTATCCGTTGGTTGCGGTGGCAGTCTCACTGAGGGATTGTCTTCTGCTGGTGTTCAATGGTTGGGGTTCAATCTCATGGAGGGATTGTCTGCTGGTGGTGTCCGCCTGTTGCGGTGGCAGTCTCATGGAGGGATTGTCTTCTGGTGGTGTCAGCTGGTTGCAGTGGCAGTCTCATGGAGGGATTGTCTTCTGGTGGTGTTCAATGGCGGTGGCATCTCACTGAGGGATTGTCTTCTGCTGGTGTTCAATGGTTGGGGTTCAGTCTCCTGGAAGGATTGTCTTCTGGTGGTGTCCGCTGGTTGCAGTGGCAGTCTCATGGAGGGATTGTCTTCTGGTGGTGTCAGCTGGTTGCGGTGGCATCTCATGGAGGGATTGTCTTCTGGTGGTATCCGCCGGTTGCATTGGTAGTCTCCTGGAGGGATTGTCTTCTGGTGGTATCCGTTGGTTGCGGTGGCATCTCACTGAGGGTTTGTCTTCTGCTGGTGTTCAATGGTTGGGGTTCAATCTCATGGAGGGATTGTCTTCTGGTGGTGTCCGCTGGCTGCAATGGCATATCTTGGAGGGATTGTCTTCTGGTGGTGTCTGCTGGCTGCAGTGGCATCTCTTGGAGGGATTGTCTTCTGGTGGTGTCCGCTGGCTGCAGTGGCATCTCTTGGAGGGATTGTCTTCTGGTGGTGTCTGCTGGCTGCAGTGGCATCTCTTGGAGGGATTGTCTTCTGGTGGTGTCTGCTGGCTGCAATGGCATCTCTTGGAGGGATTGTCTTCTGGTGGTGTCTGCTGGCTGCAGTGGCATCTCATGGAGGGAGTGTCTTCTGGAGGTGTCGGCTGGTTGCAGTAGTATCTCACGGAGGGATTGTCTTCTGCTGGTGTTCAATGGTTGCAGTGGCAGTCTCATGGAGGGATTGTCTTCTGGTGGTGTCCGCTGGCTGCAGTGGCAGTCTCATGGAGAGATTGTCTTCTGGTGGTGTCCGCTGGTTGCGGTGGCAGTCTCATGGAGGGATTGTCTTCTGCTGGTGTTCGATGGTTGCAGTGCTGTCTCATGGAGGGATTGTCTTCTGCTGGTGTCTGCTGGTTGCAGTGGCAGTCTCATGGAGGGATTGTCTTCTGGTGGTGTCTGCTGGTTGCAGTGGCAGTCTCATGGAGGGATTGTCTTCTGGTGGTGTCTGCTGGTTGCAGTGGCATTTAATGGAGGGATTGTCTTCTGGAGCTGTCAGCTGGTTGCGGTGGCAGTCTCATGGAGGGATTTTCTTCTGGTGGTGTCCGCTGGTTGCGGTGGCATCTCATGGAGGGATTGTCTACTGGTGGTGTCCGCTGGTTGCGGTGGCATCTCATGGAGGGTTGTCTTCTGGTGGTGTCCGCTGGTTGCGGTGGCATCTCATGGAGGGATTGTCTTCTGGTGGTGTCCGCTGGTTGCGGTGGCAGTCTCATGGAGAGATTGTCTTCTGGTGGTGTCCGCTGGTTGCGGTGGCATCTCATGGAGGGATTGTCTTCTGGTGGTGTCCGCTGGCTGCAGTGGCAGTCTCATGGAGGGATTGTCTTCTGGTGGTGTCCGCTTTTTGCGGTGGCATCTCATGGAGGGATTGTCTTCTGGTGGTGTCCGCTGGTTGCGGTGGCATCTCATGGAGGGATTGTCTTCTGCTGGTGTTCGATGGTTGCGGTGGCAGTCTCATGGAGGGATTGTCTTCTGGTGGTGTCTGCTGGTTGCAGTGGCATTTAATGGAGGGATTGTCTTCTGGAGCTGTCAGCTGGTTGCGGTGGCAGTCTCATGGAGGGATTTTCTTCTGGTGGTGTCCGCTGGTTGCGGTGGCATCTCATGGAGGGATTGTCTTCTGGTGGTGTCCGCTGGTTGCGGTGGCATCTCATGGAGGGTTGTCTTCTGGTGGTGTCCGCTGGTTGCGGTGGCATCTCATGGAGGGATTGTCTTCTGGTGGTGTCAGCTGGTTGCGGTGGCATCTCATGGAGGGATTGTCTTCTGCTGGTGTCAGATGGTCGCCGTGGCAGTCTCATGGAGGGAGTGTCTTCTGGAGGTGTCAGCTGGATGCATTGGAAGTCTCACTGAGGGGTTGTCTTCTGGTGGTGTCCGCTGGTTGCGGTGGCATCTCATGGAGGGGTTGTCTTCTGGTGGTGTCCGCTGGTTGCATTGGAAGTCTCACTGAGGGGTTGTCTTCTGGTGGTGTCAGCTGGTTGCAGTGGCATTTAATGGAGGGATTGTATTCTGGAGGTGTCAGCTGGTTGCGGTGGCAGTCTCATAGAGGGAGTGTCTTCTGGAGGTGTCAGCTGGTTGTGGTGGCAGTCTCATAGAGGGAGTGTCTTCTGGAGGTGTCAGCTGGATACCAAACATGCACTATGTGACCACGTGTTACCTCCTTGGAGTGGCATTTGTGTTCCATAGGTTTGTATTTTGAGTGTAGGAGATGGTGGGTTTGGATGGTGTCAGTTTGAGGTAGTCTGTCGCTTGGTGTCTGGGGAGATGGTCTGGTGCTGGTAGTCTGAGGAGATGGTCTGGCTCTGTCATTCTGAAACAGGGCCCCAGTGCTGGCTGCCTGATGTGATGTCCGGCTGCTGACAGGTTACACGTGGTCTGCTTCCTTCCAATCTGCTTTCGAATGATATCCTTATGTTCGCGGAGTCTCCCATTTTGCTGCTGTCCCTTCCTTTGTTTCTCTAAACAGGTGGAGATGTTGGAACGCAAGTATGGTGGGTACTTCCTGAGTCGGCGAGCTGCACGAACCATTCAGAATGCCTTTCGACAATATCGCATGAATAAGAACTTTGAGCGGCTTCGTAGCTCTGCATCAGAGAGCCGCATGTCCCGGCGCATTATTCTCTCCAACATGCGGATGCAGTACTCCTTTGAAGAGTACGAGAAGCACCAGAACGCTGCTTACTTCGAGGGCAAGCCTGTGTCCCTGGATGAGGGGGTGTCTGCAGCGGCGCGGACGCAGGCTGAGAGGAGTCTCCAGTATGGCAGTGCCTGCAGTGGCATGGATGGGGAATCCATCACCACTTCTGGGGAATTCTCCGAGACCACTGAGCTGGAGGATAGCTTCTCGAAGCAGGTGAGTCTAAGACGGTTCTGACTCTTAGCATGTGTGGGATCTTCAAGCCATTCATTCTTTCTTGGGGCCAACTCTTGCATTGAGACAGGGACATCAGAGCACAGTGAGCCTTTCAGCAAGTCTGAAGACTTTTTGTCAAAGCAACACAGGAGAGTCAGACAGGGTCTGTGGGCTCTGCCACGTCCACCTTGGTTCGGTGGGCTCTGAAGGACTGAAGCCATGTTTTGAACTGAGGTGTTTGACGAGAGAAATTAAGCATTGCCGCAAAGGAGATACATGATAAAAGCTGCTGCTTCCGAGCCGGCTGCCTCATGTCACTTATCTTCTAAAGAATATCTTTCTTCTTGTCACCTCCTTTACTGCCCTACTCAATCCAACATCCCATTGCCTTAGAACCGAGGATGTCCTCTGTTTGATATAGAACAGTTTGCAAAGTGCTTTAGTCGATGCGGGACGTCTGGGGCAATGCTGTGTACGCTACCTTCATCACTTCATGGTTCTTCAGGGGCACTGGTGTGACCCTAGAACAGTGATGCAGTCCTTTCACTTGTTTCTGCTGAGACTTAAGGGAATTGACAAATCCCTAACAGTAGTCACCAAAACCTAGAGAGTGCGCGTTGGCTTTGTGCAGCTGTTTTGGTTTGTGTTTTTGTGTTGTCTACGTGTTCCTGTGGTGTCAGTGTTCCAGACCCCGCTCTGTACCAGAGGGACCTGGAGCCCACCTTCTCAGCTCCATCCTACACTCACTGTGAGCACTGTTGTCTGTTGTCGATGCGAGTTCTCCGTAATTAGAGGGAAGTCTCTTGGACTAGAGAAGGACTCGCCGCCTCCCAGGGATAGGTTTCTGGCAGGCGCCTTCTTCATGATGTCTTGGCTCAGTGAACTGGAGAGCATGCTGTGTTGTGGGATTGTAGAACATTCTTCCTCTTAAAGCGGATTTCTTTCCAAGGACTAGCTCCATATTAGAGTAACCGTACTGTCCGTCTCACTTCATGACCGCCATTCTAATGCTGTGACTTCTTCCTCAGGTCAAGTCCTTGGCGGAATCCATCGATGATGCCTTGAACTGCCGGCCTCCTCACTGCGCTGACCGCCGGGAGGACTCAGGAGTGCCTGAGAAGGGGGAGGGCAAGGACAAGCGAGAGGACAGCACAGCCACCTCTTTCAGTGATGTCACGCTTTATATGGACGAAGGTGTCCCCGTGTCTCCCATGTCTCTAGACCGATCACCGAGCTCGGACCAGGATATCCATGTGGGAGCGGGCTCCCGGCAAGAGTACTGGGCGACCTCATCCAGGGAGGACAGTCGAGAGACCGGCAGCCGCAAGAGCACACCGTCCTGCATGGATTGCCGGGACTACCGACTGCGGGGGGCGCACCTCCCATTATTGACCATCGAGCCCCCCAGTGACAGTTCTGTGGATCTCAGTGACCGTTCAGACAGGGGCTCGATAAACAACAGACCAGCAGTGTATGAGCAGGAGAACTGTGACCCCCATGGCACCATCAAGCATGTGCACCCCCAGGGCCCACCGCGGCCACCCATACCTCTCAACGCACACCGTCACTATCACCCTCACCCTGAGGCTGTGGCAGCGGGTAATGGCAACAGTGCAACAACTGGACTCCACCCCAAGTCAGACCCTGAAATCTCAGATGGTGATAATGACAGCCTGAACAGCACCACTAACTCCAACGAAACCATCAACTGCAGCACCGGGTCCTCGTCACGAGACAGCCTGCGGGAGCCTCCAACGAATACTATGTGCAAGCAGACCTACCAGCGGGAGACCCGGCACAGCTGGGACTCACCCGCCTTCAACAACGATGTTGTTCAGAGGCGGCAGTACCGCATCGGCCTTAACCTCTTCAACAAGTAAGTGCTGAGGTCATGGGGTGGGCTTGGGGGCACTGGAGATGGTATATTGCCTGTGTCTAGAGTGTGTACGTCTTTAATCTGTGGTCCTTTCCTACACACTAAATGTAAGAAGAAAAGGGGTGTTCTTGTGAGGTGGTCACTAACACCTCCTTCCATGGGAGGTGAAGGGGAACTGGGGCGTGCTTTATTCCAGAGGCGGTGAGAGGAGGTGGTGAGGCTTCTTTAGGGACACCTGTGTCAGAGTGTTGTTTCCAGAGTGCTGATACTAGAGAGGGTAATAAGGGAGAAGATGGCTAGAGATTGACCCCTGTGTAGTTTCTCCCATTAGGTCCTTCTCAGAGGTACCAGTGACGGGCAGGACGTTGGGTTCTTATGTGTGGAGATTGACACTGCTGCCTTTTCAATGAACAGGGAATGTTATGATGAAGGGTGCTGGAGCTGCAGAAGTGTAGAGCTGCTTGAGTCATAACTTTGCCTACTTCGGCCATGAGGGGAGCAGTGTGCTGAGTTTCTGGGCTGCCATGTTCTTGGCAGCATGGGCGTTGGTTTCTTTTTAGATCATGCATCTAGTTAATGAAAGATAGGGGGTTACTCTGTGTTCGAGGCATGTGGGCTACTGAATTCATAACTTAGCATAGATCGCCACCTAGTGTTGGGTCCAGATGTTTTCACCTTGTTGTCTTTGGAAGAGTCTTCGAAGTATCACGAGATAGGTGACTCCTCCCCTGGACTATAGTGCGCATGGGCATCTTCACCATCCTCAGATTGTTTTTCTCCGCCATTGGGTTCGGATGCACTTCGACAACTCCAACTTCAGGATCGAAAGTTTCCTAAGTTCTAAGGCCAAAAACCACTCGACTCGACAACTCTTTCCATCCATCTCTGGTAGTCGACGCGGGCCGTTGGGCCTTTTCGACGCCACGTGGGCCTACCGCCGATGGAAAGAACCCCGTTTAAAAGATGCCCACAATGTCGTTCCAAGTTTCCTCATAATGACAAGCATACAGTATGCAACAAGTGCCTGTCTCCGGAGCACAACGAGAAAGATTGTCCAGCTTGTGCTCAGTTCCGGTCGAAGAAAACTATCCGGAACCGAAGAGCTGCTCGACAAGAGATGCAGCGACAAGCCCCTGAACCGGAAAACATTTTCAACGACGAACATGAACTTCCAGAGGCAGCGGACTCTGACCTAGAGCTAGTCACCGTAGAAGACCAGTTGGACTCCGATGAAGACCTCCCACCGGGGTAAACCGTGAGTACTAAAGCCCCTACACTGCCTCCACCTCCAGACAAGGCTCCAGTCAAAGCATCGCCAAAAGGCCTTAGCCGACGTCCGAAACACAGCTTCAGAAGCCCGGCCTTCCGGCTGGGCTCCGAAGACCATTACCAAGCCTTCCGGGAACCCCTGGACCGAGCAATTCCCTTTCCAAAAAGGCCATAGACTCAAAGACTGTTCACAGCCTAAGACGGGCCACGACACTAGAAAAGTCGTCGATCCGAAAAACACCGGCAAACCAAAAAAGGTCGTCGATCCGAAAAAGACTGTTGACCAGAAAAAGGGCGTCGATCCAAGGAAAACGATCGACCCAAACATGGGCGTTGATCCAAAAAAGACCGTTGACCCAAAAAAAGGTAATCGAGCCGAAAAAAAGGAATCGACTCGAAAAAGGTCGTCGATTCGAACACTGCCTCCGACCAGAAAAAGGCCGTTGAACCGAAAAAGGCAATTGAACCGAAGAAAGTCGGCGACCCGAAAAAGACCGTCGAACATAAGAAGGTGGTCGAGTCCAACAAGGCCGTCAAGCCGAAAACAGCTGTCGAGCCGACAAGAGACGTTGAGCCGAAAAAAGCTCAAGATAAAAATAAAAACAAGCAATCGACCAATCCAAAAACATCGGCACCGAAGCCACGGACAGTGGAAGAAGAACTTTTTCATCCTGAACCAGTGAGCCCAGACCCAAATAGACTGCATTTAGACCCTAATACAGGACATATAACAGTCTACAATAAGAACAAGAGAAGACTGGACACTGAGGCTCCTTCTCCTGCTCCCTCTAAGAAAAAGGACTTTGACATGCCTTATGTTCCATATTCTCCTACACCTCCACATTGTGATGAGGAAGAGGACATATGTGAAGACCCTCATCAGGACTTCATAGACCCTGATGATCAGGGAAACCAAGATCACACTTGGGACGATCAAAATGACCCTAATGACCCAGATGATACACAACCCATACCAGGTCCCTCCACATATCCCATTAAGCCATCCCCTACTGATGACATGGTTGCTTTTAACCAGCTAGTTGACAGAGCAGCTCAGTATCATGGTGTAAGCATGCACACTGACCCTATAGAGGAGGATTTCCTATTTAATACCTTCCCAACATCAGAGAAGAGTATACGCACACTCCCTATGCTAAAGGGAGTACTTAAGCACGCACCAGGCATCTTTAAAGACCCAGCCAGAACGCGTGCCCTCAATCCAAGAATTGAAAAGAAATATAAACCAGCCCCTACAGACCCCTCTTATATAAAGTCTCAGTTACCACTAGACTCTCTAGTTGTTTCTAATGCCAGAAAAAGGGTGAATTCTCAAACAACAGGTGATGCCCCCCTCCTGACAAAGAGTCAAAAATCTTAGAAGCCTCAGGAAAGAGAGTGGCCTCTCAGGCAGCAAATACCTGGAGAATCGCCAATACACAAGCTCTTCTAGCACGCTATGACAGAGCACACTATGATGAACGGGAGGGATTATTACAACACCTACCAGAACCTTATAAGGCAAAAGCTAACGACCTAATTCAAGAAGGGAAATTCATCACTAACGCATCTATAAAATGCGCCCTTGATGCGGCCAATACAGCCGCTCGGTCTGTCAACACTAGTGTGTTGCTACGCCGGCATGCCTGGCTCGGCATCTCAGGTTTTAAAAATGAAGTGCAGTCTACCATACTTAATCAACCCATTAACCAGGATTTCTTATTCGGCCCTGCGGTTGATACCATCTTAGAAAAGATGAAGAAAGATACTGACACCGCAAAGTCCATGGGTGCACTTCAGTTTCAACAGTCTAGGAGCTCTTTTCGTCGCTCATCCTTTCGAGGCTCAGGCAAAGGCAACACATCCCAAACTTCTTCTTCATTTAAAACAAATACCCAGGGCACTTTTAATAAAGGCTCCAACAGAGGAAGCTATAGAGGAAATAATAACAAAGGCAGAGGACGTGGTAATAACACCAGAGCCTCCGCCACCAACAAACAGTGACTTGTTCACACTCCCTCCAGACCACTTCACACCAGTCGGAGGCAGAGTAACACAATTCCTACCAGTCTGGAATGCCATTACCACAGACAGGTGGGTGAAACAAATTATCCAGTATGGTTACTGCCTGGAACTCACTTCTACTCCCCCCAACATACCACCCAAACACCGTCCAATGTCAAAAGAACACATCACGCTGTTACAACAAGAGGTGCTGTCCATGCTACAAAAGGGAGCCATAGAGGCAGTCCCTTTTCAACAACAGGGCATAGGGGTATTCTCTCTATACTTTCTTATTCCCAAAAAAGACGGGTCCCTCAGACCAATATTGGACCTCAGACCTCTGAACCAATATATACTTTCAGAGCATTTTCATATGATCACTTTACAACAAGTACTCCCGCTACTCCAGCAAGGCGACTTCCTCGCTACATTAGACCTCAAGGATGCATACTTTCACATACCCATACATCCAGCTCACAGAAAATATCTCACGTTCACAATAGAAGGTCACCATTACCAATTCAAAGTTCTTCCCTTCGGGGTAACTACAGCACCAAGGGTTTTTACAAAATGCCTAGCAGTAGTAGCAGCACATCTCAGAAGGCAACACCCCCATGTGTTCCCCTACCTCGACGATTGGCTCATAAAAGCCAACTCATACGTACAGTGTTCAAACCATACGTCTCAGACAATCCAGCTTCTGCACAGTCGAGGAATTTCCATAAATTACCCAAAATCACATCTGCAACCCTCCCACATACAACAATACCTGGGAGCAACAATAGATACCTCAGTGACGAAGTCATATCCAAATCCAGCCAGGATATCCAACATACAGTCTCTCATTCAAAAATTTCTGCCACAACACTCTTTGCCAGCGCGAGTGTTCGTGCAGCTCATAGGTATGATGGCCTCCTGCATATTCATTGTCCCTCATGCCCGACTTCAAATGCGTCCATTGCAGGAATGCCTAGCACGGCAGTGGAACCAAGCTCAAGGACAACTAAAAGACCTAGTGTTAGTAGATAGTCGCACTTACAACTCTCTGCAGTGGGGGAACCCACAAAACCTTTTACCAGGGGCGACTGTTCCAAGAGCCGGTTCCACAGGTAGTATTAACTGCGAACGCATCACTGACAGGCTGGGGGAGCCCACCTCCTTCAATACACAGTCCAAGGGCTCTGGACAGTCAAGCAATAGACACTGCATATCAACCACTTAGAGTTGCTAGCAGTATTTCTAGCAATGAAAGCCTTCCCGAAATACGTGCGCAACAAGGCTGTGTTAATCCGGACGGACAACATGACAGCCATGTACTACATCCAGAAACAAGGAGGGACACACTCTCCACAGCTGTCTCACCTAGCGCAGAGCATATGGAAGTGGGCAATTCCAAAAAACATCTTTCTCCTGGCATAACACCTGCCAGGGATAGACAATCCGATCTCAGATCTACTGAGCGACACAGCCAACAAATACACGAATGGGAGATTCACCCTCAAGTCCTCCAACCATTCTTCCAAGAGTGGGGGCATCCAGAGATAGATCTGTTTGCCACAAATGAAAACTCAAAATGCCGGTCCTTTGCCGCCAGGTTCCCACATCCGTTGTCACAAGGCAATGCGATATGGATGAACTGGTCAGGCAGATTTGCGTTCGCTTTTCCGCCAACCCCACTGATTCCATTAGTGGCACGCAAACTAAAAGAACAGTCACTCACAATGATCCTGGTTGCTCCCACATGGGCAAGACAGCCATGGTACACAACACACCAAGACACCAAAGACTGTGCCTCACGCCACAACTGCTAACGCAGAACCATGGAGAAATCAGGCACCCAGATCCCAATCAGATGAACCTGGCGATCTGGCTCCTGAGGTCTTTGAATTCGGATATCTTAACCTGCCTCCAGACTGCATGAACATTATCAAGGAGGCATGGCGTCCCACTACCAGAGCATGCTACGCAGCTAAATGGAAAAGATTTGTTATTTATTGTAATAACCAAATCAATCCATTGGATGCCTCCATCCAAAACATAATCTGTTACCTGCTACATCTTCAAAGATGTAACCTAGCACACTCATCCATGAGGCTACACCTCGCTGCTATAGCAGCATATCTGCAAAACAGGCAACACGTGTCCCTGTTCAGAATACCACCTATTAAAGCTTTTATGGAAGGGCTTAAAAGAATTATCCCTCCAAAGCATCCACCTTCGCCAGTCCGGAACCTAAACATAGTACTTACCAGACTCATGGGGCCACCTTTCGAACCACTCCACTCATGTGAACTACAATTCTTAACATGGAAAGTGGCATTTTTAATTGCCATTACCTCCCTCAGACGAGTGAGTGAGCTACAGGCACTAACCATTCAGGAACCCTTCATGCAAATACACCAAAATAAGGTGGTGCTTTGTACTAACCCTAAATTCATGCCAAAAGTTATATCCACTTTCCACATCAATCGGTCCATAGAATTGCCAGTTTTCTTTCAAAACCCGCCGTCGGAGGCTGAAAGAGCCCTACACACACTAGATGTCAAAAGAGCTCTGCTATATTACGTGGACAGAACTAAATCATTCAGAAAAACAAAGCAACTTTTTGTTGCTTTTTCTCCACAACATAAGGGTAATCCCATTTCGAAGACAGGAATAGCCAGATGGATAGTTAAATGCATTCAAATATGCTATCAAAAGGCAAATCGCACTTTAACAGTTTCCCCAAAAGCCCACTCAACGCGCAAAATGGGGGCATCCATGGCTTTCCTAGGAAATATTCCCTTAGAAGACATATGTAGAGCAGCTACATGGTCTACCATGCACACTGTCACAAAACACTACTGTGTTGACGTGCAAGCCAAACAACAAGCTGCTGTAGGCCAGGCTGTCCTTAAAACTCTTTTTCAAACAACTGCAGCTGGTACAGGCGACCACCGCTAGAAGAGAAACTGCTATACAGTCTATGCTAAGATATGAATTCAGCAGCCCACATGCCTCGAACGGAAAATGCTACTTACCAGTATGCATCTGTTCTTGGCTTGTAGGGCTGCTGACATTCATATCGCCCGCCCTCCTCCCCGGCGCCTGTCACAGCTGCAGGGTTACCTTCTTAACATACACTTACATGGTCATCTCTTACTTTTCTATACTCCATCTTTGCCACAATGGCGAAAAACAATCTAAGGATGGAGAGGATGCCCATGCGCACTGTAGTCTAGGGGAGGAGTCACCTATCTCGTGATACTTCGAAGACTCTGCCAAGACAACAAGGTGCAAACATCCGGACCCAACACTAGGCGGCGATCTATGCATAAGATGTGAATGTCAGCAGCCCTACATGCCAAGAACAGATGCATACTGGTAAGTAGCATTTTCCTTCCCTCCTGCCAGACCCAGTTTGGGGCGGGGGGCTTCAGGGCCTCACCCTCAGCAGTGGTGCTTGGAGTAGTTTGCCTATTATGTTCCGCTCCTGTGGTCTGTCCTGCTATGACCCTGCAAACTATACAAAGTACAACCCCTTCACCATTTAATACTCAGAGGTAGTGGGGGCGATTGCTCACACTTGCAGACTTCACATGGAAGTAGTCAGGAGTTGCAACAAGCTCAGAACTCAACATTCCCCCAATAGCACAATAAGTGATTGTCCAACCCGGTGCTTGTCTTTTGCGAAAAGAACGTGTTTTAATACATGTAAAACAAAATGCTACACACTACAAAAGATAGGTAATGTTTCACTTGCGGAGGGCCACTTTATCCTGATGTAAGTTCTTCCTCTCCCTCCACTTCCCTTTAAAGACGGAAAAGATGTAATGGGTTGGTGGCACAGATACGGTGCAAACCCCTCTATTCGCCACCCCCAACCGCTAGCATTTAGAGTTATGTCTTAAAGTTTGTGTCCCAAAAGCTCTCTCACCTCAAGCGAGTCCTCTTTAGTCCTTCGTCGGCTGCAGTCCGGCCCTCAGCACGCGTCAGACACTTCGCCCCCTCTGGAAAGGAACTGCACCTGCTGCAAGTGCAGCATCACTGTGACTCGAGTCCAGAAGTAGCAGCTTTAGGAGGCCACCGTTTATATCTGACGGGGACATGCTCCAGCTCCGCAGATGTGGCTGATGGTGGAGACTCTCCTCTGGGGTGAGCTGGACATGAGCCAAAGGTCACAGGTGCCACTGCCAGTCTTCTCCAGCACCAGCTCTTTGATGCACGGTGGCTTTTTCTGCTTCAGATACATTTGCTTCTCCTGAGGCACGGTCTGCTTTGGGCACTCATCAGGACAACCATGTGTTAGATCACACTGGGGTTCAAAGCAGTGTCTTCTTCTTCAGTCTTCAGAATCAATTCACGACAGTTTCTTGGCTTCTGCAAGTAGGAGAGACAATGCTTCAATGTAGGACCATGCTGCTCACTCTCCCTTGAGTCTTTCTGGGAGGACGGACCCCGGCTCAAGGGTCACTCGCTCTGATTGCCTTGGCAGGGTTTACACGCTCCTTCCCCTTCTCTTCAGTCAAGTCCGCTTCTGGCTCCTCAAATCAGGGACCTAGCTTTTCCTTCCAGTTCAGACTCCAGGTGATGTCCGCTTCCCTCTGGGAAGCTGCTGCCAAGTTGGCACAATCGCTGGTTTCACTGCAGTCCTTTGGGTGCTTTGCAGAGACTCCCTTCTTAATGGCCAAGTAGGTCCGCTCTCGGAGTAGTAACCTACAACTAATAAAAGACACGGGACCTCTTTACACTTGTCTTCGCGTTGAGTCAGTAACCTAGAACTCCTTTGCCGTAGGCATCCGTCCGGACAATGAAGACCTGACTGTAGCGCGGGCCTGCCGTACCGGTGCACTGCACCATGCTTGCTGTAGAGAGGGCCCGCTGTACGGGTGCACTGCACGGTGCTTGCTGTAGAGAGGGCCCGCCGTATGGGTGCACTGCACCGTGCTTGCTGTAGAGAGGGCCCGCCGTACGGGTGCACTGCACCGTGCTTGCTGTAGAGAGGGCCTGCCGTACGGGTGCACTGCACCGTGCTTGCTGTAGAGAGGGCCTGCCGTACGGGTGCACTGCACTGTGCTTGCTGTAGAGAGGGCCTGCCGTACGGGTGCACTGCACCGTGCTTGCTGTAGAGAGGGCCTGCCGTACGGGTGCACTGCACCGTGCTTGCTGTAGAGAGGGCCCACCGTACGGGTGCACTGCACCATTCTTGCTGTAGAGAGGGCCCGCCGTACGGGTGCACTGCACCGTGCTTGCTGTAGAGAGGGCCCGCCGTACGGGTGCACTGCACCATGCTTGCTGTAGAGAGGGCCTGCCGTACGGGTGCACTGCACCGTGCTTGCTGTAGAGAGGGCCCGCCGTATGGGTGCACTGCACCGTGCTTGCTGTAGAGAGGGCCCGCTGTACGGGTGCACTGCACCGTGCTTGCTGTAGAGAGGGCCTGCCGTACGGGTGCACTGCACCGTGCTTGCTGTAGAGAGGGCCCGCCGTACGGGTGCACTGCACCGTGCTTGCTGTAGAGAGGGCCTGCCGTACGGGTGCACTGCACTGTGCTTGCTGTAGAGAGGGCCTGCCGTACGGGTGCACTGCACCGTGCTTGCTGTAGAGAGGGCCTGCCGTACGGGTTCACTGCACCGTGCTTGCTGTAGAGAGGGCCCGCCGTACGGGTGCACTGCACCGTGCTTGCTGTAGAGAGGGCCCGCCGTACGGGTGCACTGCACCGTGCTTGCTGTAGAGAGGGCCCGCCGTACGGGTGCACTGCACCGTACTTGCTGTAGAGAGGGCCCGCCGTACGGGTGCACTGCACCGTGCTTGCTGTAGAGAGGGCCTGCCGTACGGGTGCACTGCACCGTGCTTGCTGTAGAGAGGGCCCGCCGTACGGGTGCACTGCACCGTGCTTGCTGTAGAGAGGGCCTGGCGTACGTGTGCACTGCACCGTGCTTGCTGCAGAGAGGGCCCGCCGTACGGGTGCACTGCACCGTGCTTGCTGTAGAGAGGGCCTGCCGTACGGGTGCACTGCACCGTGCTTGCTGTAGAGAGGGCCTGCCGTATGGGTGCACTGCACCGTGCTTGCTGTAGAGAGAGCCTTCCGTATGGGTGCACTGCACCGTGCTTGCTGTAGAGAGGGCCTGCCGTATGGGTGCACTGCACCGTGCTTGCTGTAGTGCCTCAGGAGCTTTTTGACCCTCCCCAGTCCACATTGGCATCCTGGGCTCTTTCTTGGATGTCAAAGCTGACACAAGGGATGAGGTTAGCTTCAAACTTTGTGTTGGAACCAGTGAGTCCTAAGAACGCTCTCTCTTGAGATTGGATAGTGGGCACTTCCCACAACAACACGGATTGGATCTTGGCGTGCAACATGCCAATTGTTCTGTTGCTCACCTGATGCCAAAGTAGAGAACAGAAGACTGCACCACCTGATACTTGGCTCCCTTGATGGTCATTCCCGCTCCATGCATCCTGACCACGGTGGTCTGGTGTCTGGTGTAGATGCTCCTTCCTTCAATTGCAAATCACTGCAGTATTATCCAGGCAGGCCTCACGGAACTCTTCGAGCCCTGACAGAACATGATTCGCCGTTGGAAAGTTGCAGGAGCGTTTTCCAGCCCCACGGGCATTACCTTAACTGGAATAACCCCTCCGGTGTACACAATGCAGTCTTTTCCTTGACTTAGGTGTTAAACCTTTCTGTTAGTAGCTACGGGTCGGTTCAAAGATGCTCAAGAACTTTGCAGCACCCAGATGGCCCATAAGGTCAACGGCTCTGGGGAGTGGATATGCATCTGTCCTTGTGGCTCAGTACTCCACACAAACCTGCCTTGGTTAGGCACCAACACTATTGGGCTGGCCCAGGGCCGACGACACCGATCAATGACATTTCAGCTCCCTCTGCCTCAGTGCATAACTGGACTAAGTAAGTCTTCCTTTTTACAGGCAGACTACTTCCTATGTTAATCTCATGAAGAGATTAGGAAGATTCACCCTTTTCTCCCTGAAACAGCCATCAAAACCTTGGTCAGCTCCTTAGTTTTGTCCACTCTGGACTACTGCAATGGTTTATTCCTTAATGCACAATCCAGAGTCATAAGGAAACTACAATCCATTCAGAATGCGGCAGCACGTCTGCTCTTTGGAAAAACAAAATTTGAGCCCACATCAAAAATCATAAAGGAATATCATTGGCTTACAATCCGGAACAGAATACATTTCAAGTCTTTATGTATAGTTTATAAAGCACTGAATGGTCAAGGCCCACATTTTCTGAAAGAACAACTCCAACGCTATAAACCAAGCAGACTGCTTCGATCAGCCACTCTCAATCAGCTAATCGTCCCACGTGTCAAAACAGTCTCCTGGGGCGATCGCCGCTTCCTGGTGGCGGCCTCGAAACTGTGGAATACTCTTCCCCAAAATATTAGGCAAAGCTCTTCCCTCTTTCAATTTCGCAAACTTCTAAAAACTTGGCTCTTTGACCAATGAACTTCCATCATGATTTAAGCTCTTCTCGTTTCAATAAGTGCAGTTTAGCGCCGAGACGCCTACGGGTATTTGTTGCGCTCTAGAAATGTCAAAAATAAATAAATAAATGAACACAGGCAGGTGTTAACCCTAGAGTCAGTAAGAGCATCTGAAAAAAATTGTCTCAGCACCTGCCTTCATCCTCTCTGTTGCGCTGGCGATAGCTCAGGGACAAGCTGGACTCCTTCCACTGATCCCTCTCTCACGTCCCTGTGTTACAAATCAGGAAGTTTGCCTTCTTCAACTTCCTCTGCCGTAGCCATGCTGTTCACTGTGTAATACCTCCAGGGGTAAGGCATCAGCCTGTTCACATGCAACACCCTCTGTGCATGTATTTGATTGGATTGCTGTTGTGTACAGAGATAAACCCTACTGTCTTGGACTCAGAGACGCCACACACAGGACAGGGTTGCTGTGTACACTGAAAAGTCCTTCTTTCAAGGGCTCAGGCAGGTCACACAGAATCATGAAGACAATCACAACCAACACATCTGCTTATCTTTCAGACAAGCTCACCATCTGTTGTGGTTCTCAGCACCCCTGCTTCTCTCGCAGACGAGCTCACGGTTTCTGAGTATTCTCGGCACCCCCGCTTATCTCCCTGACAAGCTTGTCGTCTCTGGTGGTTCACTGCACCCCGCTTATCTCGCAGACAAGCTCAACATCTCTGGTGGTTCTCAACACCCCCGCTTATCTCCCTGACAAGCTCACCGTCTCTTGTGGTTCTCGGCACCCCGCTTATCTCACAGACAAGCTCACCATCTCTGGTGGTTCTCGGCACCCCCGCTTATCTCTTAGACAAGCTCCACATCTCTGGTGGTTCTCGGCACCCCGCTTATCTCTTAGACAAGCTCCACATCTCTGGTGGTCTCGGCACCCTCGCTTATCTCGCAGACAAGCCCACCATCTCTGGTGGTTCTCGGCACCCCGCTTATCTCACAGACAAGCTCACCGTCTCTGGTGGTTCTCAGCACCCCGCTTATCTCGCAGACAAGCCCACCATCTCTGGTGGTTCTCGGCACCCCGCTTATCTCACAGACAAGCTCACCGTCTCTGGTGGTTCTCAGCACCCCGCTTATCTCACAGACAAGCTCACCATCTCTGGTGGTTCTCGGCACCCCGCTTATCTCACAGACAAGCTCACCATCCCTGATGGTTCTCGGCACCCCTGCTTATCTCTCAGACAAGCTCACCATCTCTGGTGGTTCTCGGCACCCCCGCTTATCTCGCTGACAAGCTCCCCATCTCTGGTGGTTCTCGGCACCCCGCTTATCTCGCAGACAAGCTCGCCATCTCTGGTGGTTCTTGGCACCCCCGCTTATCTCGCAGACAAGCTCACCATCTCTGGTGGTTCACTGCACCCCGCTTATCTCGTAGACAAGCTCACTATCTCTGGTGGTTCTCGGCACCCCTGCTTATCTCGCTGACAAGCTCCCCATCTCTGGTGGTTCTAAGCACCCTGCTTATCTCCCTGACAAGCTCACCATCTCTGGTGGTTCTCAGCACCCTGCTTATCTCCCTGACAAGCTCACCATCTCTGGTGGTTCTCGGCACCCTGCTTATCTCACTGACAAGCTCACCGTCTCTGGTGGTTCACTGCACCGCGCTTATCTCACAGACATGCTCACCATCTCTGGTGGTTCTCAGCACCCCGCTTATCTCGCAGACAAGCTCACAATCTGAGGTGGTACTTGCCACACCTACTTATCTCGCAGGTAAGCTCCTCAGCTCTGGTGGTTCTAAGCACCCCCGCTTATCTTGCAGACAAGCTCACCGTCTCTGGTGGTTCTAAGCACCCCCGCTTATCTCGCAGACAAGCTCACCATCTCTGGTGGTTCTCGGCACCCCTGCTTATCTGTCAGACAAGCTCACCATCTCTGCTGGTTCTTACCACCCTTGCTTATCTTGCAGACAAGCTCACCATCTCTGGTGGTTCTCAGCACCCCCGCTTATCTTGCAGACAAGCTCACCGTCTCTGGTGGTTCTCGGCACACCCACAGCCAGGACTCTAGCAAACTAAGAAGTGTAAAAAAGAAGAAACAAGACAGCAGGAATAACGTCCTTGTATCCATCATGACTGCTTCAACGCTGATCCAATTAAAGACCACTACATTACAATGCATTAACTATCCACAAACCAGCGACCTCACCATTCACTCGCATTATGTTTGTGTATGACCCTGTACTTTCTTTGCTGCCTTTTGGCTGTGTTTGTGCTATAGAAATTCCATGTTCAAGACATGTGTGCTGTAGATACACATGCTTTGCACACACCTGCCATCTAGTGTTGGGTCCAGAAGTGTGTTTGTTAGTTTTTCTTTGAAGAAGTCTTTTCCAGTCACGAGGTAAGGTGACGCCTCCTTTCGGTGATATTGCGTATGGGCATCGACTCCATTGTTAGATTGTTTTTCCGCAAGAGGTTGAGAATGAAGTGAGTGAGTGTAGTTTAGAGATATCCATGCGTGTATTGGGTTTGGACATGATTTGCTGTGCTCCGGGTCGAGACCGTACGTCAGAATCCTTTTGGTTCACACCCTGTACCCTTGTCGATATTGTTTCCAACATGTTTTCCCATCCTCCACTTACCGAAAATCAGAAGAATATCACAGTTGTATCGACTAAACTCCAACCGCAGGCTTCGGGCCTGGCTGGTTCTTTCACTTCCACTTGAGAGGTCAACATTGAGTGAATATGCCAATGGAACGGACTCCACTCCAATTCTGCCTTCAGTGCTACTCCAAATATCCAGGCACTGACTTTCACAAAGTCTTTAACTTGGGCCTGTCTCCTGAGCACAGAGAAGAAGACTGTGACGCTTGAGGCTCATTCCACTTGAAAAAGACTCTCCGAGACGGCCAGGCTGGATGGAAAGAAATGCAGTGACAAAACATCAAAGAGATCCCAGATAACTTCAGAGAAGATATCAAACAGGAAAAAATGGAAGTGTCAGCAGCGAGGCAGAAGAGGCCTTCTCTTTCCAAGATTCAGATTCCAAGGTGGAGATAGAATTGGAGTCACAAGACGATCCGGACAGTCAAGGTGCCAAGAGTACCGAAGCCCCTTTACCAAAAAAACACGCTTCCATCAAACATAAGGCTACCGGGCCACCTCTGTCATCTGGCCATGGTGGCACTGAGACTCTACTTCCACCGCCCGCCCTCCAGCTCGGCACCGAAAGCACAAGTCAAGCCTTCCGGCTCGAGTCAAGATACTTCGGCACCTAAAGATTCTGCTCCGAAAGACAAAAAACTGAAAAAACTGTATATAAATCTAGACGCTGGACATATTACAGCAAATCCAGTGATATCCAGAGACCCTGGATACAAAATCACTCTTAAGAAGAAGACAGACATGGCTACTAGCCCTCTTCATCCTTTTTCTCCTACCCCTCCACCACCAGTACCTACTGCACCAGCAGCAGACCCTCTATACATCGCACCGCTGGGCTCTCCGGGTGCAGATCCTGATAGAGTGGACGTGGTGCGACCACCACCAGATCCATGGCGTGATTACAATATAGATCCTCCTACAGACACAGACGCAGACCCATACCCTGCTGCACCTTCCCCTCCTGATGACACCTCATACCAGGAGTTCACTGCCAGGGCAGACCCGTACCGTGGAGTTACTCTAGACGAGGAGTCTTCAGAAGAAGATTTAGTGTTTGAAATATTAGGAACCACCCATAGGACAGCACAATCATTACCTATGTTAAAAGGTATGAGGCATGGTGAGGACATTTTTAAAGATCTAGTAAGGGAAAGTATTATAACACCCAGGGTGGATAAAATATATAAACCCCACCATCTGACCCAATGTGTATTAAGGGCCAGCGTCCCTTATATTCCTTGGTTGCCTGTAATGCTGGTAAAAGAGCAAATTCACAAACTACAGTGGATTTACCACATCCGGACAAAGAGACCAAACAAATACATGCCTTGGGTAAGAGAGTGGCTGCAAAATAAGCCAACCACTGGCGTATAGCCAATACACAAGGTCCTTCAGGTAGATATGACGGCGCCCACTGAGACGAAATGGAAGACTTACTCTAACCCCTTTGCCGTGGGGGTAATTCCCCCGCTGTGCTGGGGGGTGGGGGCACGCACAGCGCCCCCGTGCTCATGACGAGCTCAGCTCGTCATGAGCCAGAGTGGCCGTGGGCTCATGACGAGCTGAGCTCGCCACGGCCACACCCGTTTTCGTAGAATGCTCAGCACAGCGGGGGAATTATCCCCGCGTGCGAGCGTTGCGGCCGTTATGACGAGCTGAGCACACGGCCACCGTGCCTCATGACGAGCTGAGCTGAGCTCGTCATGAGCTCCGATGTGGCTAATATCTCCCAGAAGAACACAGAAAGAGGACAAGGATTAGTACAAGAGGTAAAACTAATTTCCAATTCCTTTATTAGGTGTGCATTAGATGCTGCTGATACTGCAGCCAGAGGAGTCAACACTAGTATTCTCTTTAGACAACACGCATGGTTACGAATCTCTCGTTTAAAACCAGAAGTACAACAAAGTATGATAAATGCCCCGTCTGATAAGGAACATCTATTTGGTCCTCAGGTGGATGAATCACTTGGGAAAATGAAGAAAGATACAGAAGTAGCAAAATCTACAGGGGCACTATGGGCACCCTCTAACAGAGGGTCCTTTTGCTGCTCGTTTTACAGGGGAGGCTCGATAAGTACCTCCACAGATGTCAACACATCTTCCTATAAAACACAAAAGCAATCTTCCCCTGAGGATTTTACAAAGGTGATTACAGACGGAACACACCTCTCCATCTGTCGACAAACAGTGTCTTCATACCGATTCCCCCTGATCATCGTACACCTGTCAGGGGAGGACTTTATCAAATTCTTCCCATTTGGCAATCAATAACATTAGACAAACGGGTGTTGGAAATTATCCAACATGGTTATTCTCTGGAGCTTACCAGCAATCCTCCCAATAATTCACCTCGCAACCACAAACTCTCTCTAGAGCATCCACAACTGCTCAAACAAGAGGTACAAGCTCTTCTAACAAAAGGAGCTATAGAACCAGTTCCACTACAACACCACGGGTCATGGGTTTACTCACTTTACTTCCTAATCCCAAAAAAGGACGGTTGTCTAAGACCAATATTAGACCTCAGACCCCTAAATGTATGCACCCTATCAGAACCCTTCCATATGGTCATTCTTCAACAAGTGCTTCCCCTTTTACAACAAAATGAATTTATATCAACACTGGACTTAAAGGGCGCCTACTTTCACATCCCTATTCACCCAGCACATCACAAATACCTCAGACTAGCAGGACAACATTATCAATTCCAAGTGCTCCCAATCGGAATAAATACTGCTCCCAGAGTGTTCACATAATGCCTCACAGTAGTAGCAGCTCTTCTACGAAGACTACAAATTCTTGTCTTCCCATATCTAGATTATTGGCTCATCAAAGCCAACACACATCTCAAGTGTTTACAACACACTCTAATTACAATAAATGTCCTTCATCAATTGAGATTCACAATCAATTTGCAAAAATTCCCATCTTTAACCCTCACAGCTGCAACCCTATCTCAGAGCTATCCCAAACACTCGGACAGGTTTAGCCTTCCCCAGTGCAGCCAGGATTCACAATTTTCCAACACTGCTACTGCAGTTCCAAAGCAACCAGTATCTTAACAGTGCAACGTTTAGTGATCATGGCATCATGCACTGTCATAGTGCCTCATGCAAGATTAAACCTGCCTCCTCAGCAGGAATGCTCAGCTCGTCAATGGAATCTATCACAGGGTCAAACACAAGACCTAGGGCCAGATGTAGGTAATTTTTATTTACCGACCTCTTAAATACCGAGTCACACCGACTCGGTATTTAAGAGGTCGGAAAATAAAAATACCGAGATGTAGGTAATTGCAGATGTGCAATTACCGAATCGGAAACAGTCGGTAATTTCCGATGTGGTAAATACCGACCAGTTAATGCCCATGCATTCCTATGGGCTTTGAAGCCCATAGGATTGATTGGGCATATACCGGTCGGTATTTACCACATCGGAAAATACCGACTGTCACAAGGGTGCAGGGGGTGTCACTTTGACACCCTCTGGCACCCCCAAAAGAGGCTCGGGTGCCATGTGGCAGGCATACCTGCCCTAAGGGCAGGTCTGCCTGTCATATGGCATAGGTGTGCATGCACACATGTGCATGCACACCAGAAACGGTATTTTACCATCAAGTAGTATTTGATGGTAAAATACCGATGTGGTACTGCTTGTGGGACTCAGAAGAGTCCCACCTACATACCAATTGTCCGGAATCAGTAATGATACCGACTCGGTATTTTACATACTCGGTAAATTTACCTACCGGTAAATTTACCGAGTCTGTAAATTACAGGGACCTACATGTCAAATTGCTTTTACCGGGTGGTAACGGCCGAATTCGGCCGTTACCACCCGGTAAAAGCCTACCTACATCTGGCCCTTAGTGTTGATAGACAGCCACACCCATCCCTCTTCAGTGGTGGAACACCCAAAACTTGTCAAAAGGGAGGCCCTTTATCGACCCTGTTCCACAGATCGTGCTCACAGCGAAGGCATCCCTTACTGGGTGGGGTGGTTGCCCATCTACAACATCTAACAGTTCAGGGTCTCTGGGACACCAAACACAAGGGTCTCCACATCAAGTACCTAGAGCTTTTAGCTATTGACCAATCTTTTCGTATGCAGATGATACACAACTGCTGTTCTCCCTGTCGACAACTGATAAAAATAACACTTCCTCTCTCCGCTCTGGGTTACAGAGCATGGCAAAGTGGATGCACTCCAAGAAATTAAAATTAAATGGAGATAAAACTGAACTGCTAATTTTTGGAGAACAAAAAGAGCTGTGGGGACCAGCACATTGGCCCACAGAAATGAGCCCTCCCCCGGCAGCAGTCCCTTCGGCCCGAAATCTAGGACTAATAATTGATGATAAACTGACGATGTGCACTCAAGCTGCTAAAACAGCTTCAGTCTGTTTCACCATTCTAAAATGGCTGAGGAAAATTTTGTGGCAACTCCCTGAAGGGGCGCAAGGAACGGTAGTTCAGGCCTTGATCGGCTCAAGGCTGGACTATGGGAACATTCTTTTCTTAGGTGCCAACAAAGAGATCACGCGCCGGCTACAGGTCGTCCAAAATGCGGCAGCTAGGGTACTTTTACATCTACCTGGGCGGTCGCATATCTCTGAACATTTACGTAGTCTGCATTGGCTCAAGATGGGCAACAGAGCTAAATTCAAAGCATTATGTTATATGTTCAAAATAAACACAGGGGAAGCACCAGCGTACCTGTGTAAATTGGTTCAGAAATACATTCCGGCTTGAAATCTCCGATCAACACATCAGGCGAGATTTGTTGTCCCGAGATTTAAACGAGCACGAATGGGCGGACGCTCCTTCGGATATATGGCGCCAGTCATGTGGAACTCAAATCCGCTAAAACTGCGCCTGGAACCCGACTACATAAGATTCCGGAAAGGTATCAAGGCATGGCTTTTCAACCAAGAATAAGAATTATAAGCTCACTCCTCCTGGAAGTATACGGATCCAAGGCGCCGGGAAACCCTCAGGGTAGCTGTTGCGCCATACAAGTGGAATAAATAAATAAATAAAATAAATTGACCTAGGTCTATAAGCATTTCTACCTCACCTGATGGGGAAAGTTGTCTTAGTCCTACGGACAATATGACAGCTATGTACAGAAACAGGGGGGGGCACTCTCTGCCGTTATCACGCCTCGCTCAGACTGTTTGGCTTTGCGCAATACATCACAAAATCCAATTGCTAGCAGAACACCTTCCAGGGACAGACAACGGATCTGCCCACCTCAGCAGGATGCGGCAACAAGTCCACGAGCGGGGACTCCACCCCCAAGTTCTCCTCCCATACTTCCACAAATGGGAGTTTCCACAGATAGATCTCTTCACAACAGCAGAGAACTCAAATTGCCCAAACTTTGCCTCCGGGTTCCCACATCCTCTGTCAAAAGGCAATGCCCTGCGGATGAACTGGTCGGGGATATTTGCTTATGGTTTTCCGCCTCTCCCTCTTCTTCCATTTCTGGGTCAGTAGCTCAGACAAACCCTTATTCTAGTGGCCCCCAAATGGGCTCGTCAACCGTGGTTCACCACGCTACTGGAACTGTCAGTAGTTCCACATCAAAATCTTCACCTCACCTCAAACCTTCTTCCTCAGAACCATGAGAGAAATCACATCTAAAACCCCAGGGAGCTCAACCGAGCACTTTGGCTCCTGAGTCATAGAGTTTGGATACCTACATTTACAGTCAGATTTTATGACAATTCTTAAAGAAGCAGGAAAGCCGACTACTAGAGCATGCTAAGCAGCAACATGGAAAAGGTTTGCTGTATATTGTATTAGCAAAACAATGGAACCACTAGATGCTTCTATACAACAAATCATGTGTTATTTACTGGATCTGCAACGTGCAGGCCTTGCCTACACATCCATAAGTCCACACCTTGCAGCAGTGGCCGCATATCTTCAAACCAGACAACACTTATCTCTATTCAAAGTACCAGTCATTAAAGCCTCTTTGGAAGGCCTTAAAAGAGTGATACCACCTAAGTTTTTGCTGTTCATATTAACCAATCGGTTGAGTTACTTGTTTTTCCCCTCAAACTGATTCAGCAGCAGAAAGAGCGCTGCATACAAAAGAGCATTATATTGGGTGGCGTGGCTGAGCGGTCCGACATGGCGGACGCGCTATGTACCAGCTCCCGTATCCTCACCCAAATTTCATCACAATTCTGCTGACATTTCTGCATTGAAGAAACTTGATAAACCAAGATCGCTTCTCAGAGATGAGCGGTGACGTTCTCTGGCATTTTCGTGAGAGGGCACCTCTCAGAACCACAAAAGACCAAGGGCCAGATGTAGGTGGCCAATTACCGGTTGGTAACGGCCGAATTCGGCCGTTACCGACCGGTAATTGGATTTTGAGATGTAGGGGGAAAAAAACAGGCATTTTCGGTAATTTTACCGAATCGGTAAATATACCGGTCGGTAAAATTACCGAAAATGCATTTTCGGTATGTAGGTGCCAAGTTGCACATTGACACAGGGCGTTGAAAATCGGTATTTTACCATGCAATACAATTGCATGGTAAAATACCGATGCAGGTGTACATGCACATCTGCATGTACACCTGTGCTATGTGGCACACATACATGCCCTTAGGGCATGTCTGTGTGCCACATGGCACACAAGCCTAAAACAGGGGTGCCAGAGGGTGTCAAAGTGACACCCCCTGCACCCTTGCAGAATTCGGTATTTACCGAATCGGTATTTCCCATTGATTCCTATGGGCTGTGAAGCCCGTAGGAATCAATAGGAAATACCGAATCGGTATTTACCAAATCGGTAAATACCGAATTTTACCGATTCGGTAAATAAACATCTGGATTTTCCTACATCTCCCCCCTTCATATTTACCGACTCTTAAATACCGAATCGGTAAAATTCGGTATTTAAGAGTCGGTAAATATGATTTACCTAGAGCCATATCGACGACCCGATGGGAGTGCTCATGCCCGGGACTAGAGGTATCACACACCTGGTGCTCATCGCACTCATACGGACCGGAGCACCGGGGCGGACTTGTAGCGTGCGGGCGGGCCTCGCCCGTGCTCTGTCGAGGTGAGACGTGGGAGCTGGGACAGCGTCTCCACAGGTGCGACAGCCCCGACACACCGGGCTGCGGGTGCCGCACCTCCGCTTTCTAGACTCGGAGAGGAAACCTGAGCGCGGGCACCGGGCCGGCGGGTCCTCCCCTCCGCCAGCATGGATCCCAGGCCGCAACCCAGCAAGATGACCAGCCACGGATTCAGCACCGGGGGAGCCGAGAACCAAAGCAGACCCTGCACACGCCATCAAACGGTAGTGCCCGAATGAAAGGAGAGTGCAATACTGAGACACTTGAGAGTTCAGGCTGGGAACTGGATAGTAGGTGCCCCCTCCACCAGGGCATAATCCACAACATACGTGATGTTTGACCTCAACACAGTTATATCTAGCCACAAAAAGGTGAGTGAGAGAATCTCACCATGGCATTCTCCTAAACTCCGATCACTAATACAAATTTGTAAAAGACTGGAGAGGGAATGGAGGAAAGATTGCAGTGAACTGAGTAAACTAAAATATAGAGAATCTATAAAACTTTACCAAACTGAAATTAAAAAAAGCACAAGCACTTTACTGTGCAGGAAAAATGAATTCAGCAGCGAACACTCCCCGGAAAAGCATACGCATAGCGAAGAATCTCCTAGAGCTTCCACCCTCAGACACACAACAAGTTGTCTCGTCTGCCGCTGCAATGAACTTACAGAATTCTTCCGTGGTAAAATTCAAGATATTTATAATGTGCTTTCTGGTTCCCCGTGCCCCAGTGATCTTCTAGTAATGGATACGTCCCTTTCTCCCATTGAGCTTTCACTGGAGGAATTTCCTGCCATGAATTTGGATACTTTATCAGAAATTTTCCGTAAGATCTTAGAGAAGTACGCTAATACAATCCTTTCCGATTTCTTAGAAACTCACAAACTCCTGCACTACTCACAGACTGGTTTTTCGCCCTCAACATGGAACCGAACTCGCTCTGCTGGCCGTGGCTGAAGAATCTAAAAGAAATCTTGATCAGGGAGGAGCAGTAGCTATCATCCTCCTCAATCTAAGTTCTGCATTCAACACAGTCAACTTTGATATTCTTCTAAATAGACTTAGCACGGTCGGAGTTTCAGGTGGTGCTATCACCTGGCTCAGGTCCTACTTAGATGGTAGATCATTCCAGGTATTTGCAGCAGACTCTGTATCCAAGAGCCTATCGCTCAGCTGCGGAGTGCCTCAGGGCTCATCCCTGGGCCCCACATTATTCAATGTTTACATGAAACAACTCTCAGATATTATTTTGCCATACGGGATCAAAATTGTCACATATGCTGGCGATACACAACTGGTGGTTGCTCTCAGCATGCTTAGAGAAAGTGGCACCGTGGATGGACCTCTCCTGCCTTAAACTTAACGGTGGAAAAACAGAGTTAATGCTCCTTGGCAACTCCCTGAGTATGGATCTTAATCAAGCTTCGCCAACCTGTCTTGGCCCTGCCCCGACTCCTTATACTAAAATCAAAAGCCTAGCAGTGACGCTGGCAGGAGCCTGCTATGGTATTCTCAGACTCCTGTGGAACTTCTTACCCCTCCTTCCCATGAGGGCAAGAAGAATCATGGTCCAGGCCTTGGTTCTTTCTCGTCTGGACTCCGGGAAGTCCCTTTATTTGGGAGCTCCTAATTCAACGAAAAGGAAACTCAAAGTCATTCGGAATTGTGCTGCTCGTTTGCTGCTTGGTATGCCTAAAACTCAGTCGGCTAAGCCAGCCTTGAAGACTTTACATTGGCTTCCAGTCTCAGATAGAATAAAGTTTAAATCTCTGTGTATAGCCCACAAAACCTAATGAGGGAAGGGCCCATCAATCAATGACTCTCTTATCACTTTCTATCACCCCACGAAATGCCTTTGCGCGGCTAATTTAAATTCAGCCGTAATCCCCAAAGTTAAAAGGGTGAGATGTGGAGTCAAGTCCTTCGCGTTCAACGTAGCTAGACTCTGGAATACTCTCCCTTTACATCTTCGGTCAGAGTCTGGACATCTCCCTTTTCGAAAGCTCTTCAAAACATGGCTGATCCAAAATGCCTCTCTATAAACCATTTACCTCTTCCCTGTCTTGCTTCTTGCGCTGAGATACCTAAGGGTAGCTATGCGCTCAATATATACTGTTTTAAATTAAATTAAATACATGCTGGGGCAGCAGCTACAGACATCTAGTCACTTGGAGGGGACATCGCTGCAACAAGCAATTTGAAAGGTGAGGTGCACTTAGCCTTCAGTTAAAGTAATATCAAGCGGAAAATCGTAGGGAAGCACACAGGATACCAGGCCTGCAATTTAACCTGGATGGGGAACATATGACAGGGTCAGCAGAGACAAGAAGTAGGGTGGCATCACCTGTGTGTGGGGGGGGCTTCGTCTTCCACAGAAACTGCCAGCCTATGCTCTGGTGCAGCTTGTGAGGGGGCGGCTCTCTCCGGGCTCCGCATACAGTAGCTGTGCACACAGGACCTTTGCCACAGACATAGTAATCGGTGCAGCGCTCAACTGAGTCAATTTAAACGCAGAGCAGCGAACACACACATCCACCCAAAGAACCAGTGGGGAGAAAGTGGTTTTCCCTCTACCACTGTGATTGAACTGGGCCGGGATCTAGTTAGGGTGGTTGGCTCCCCCCGGGACACTTCACGCAGAAATATCAAGTCGGCCCAACTCACGTTGCAGAAATTAGGCCATGCAGATAGAATACGCCGCGCCCTGCGTTGGGAGCACCACACGACGTTCCTCTTACCGGGGTGATCTCCCTGGGGACTGGGAACGTCACTCTGCATTCAAAGTTGCTAAGTCTAGAGACAAGTCAACCGGCTCCACATCCCAACAAAGCTCTATGGACAAATTTACCGGTAAGCGGGCTGACCCCTCTATGTGGATCCCGAGCCAGAGCAGTACACCGGACAACGCCACGCTTCTAGCGGCAATTGCTCAATCACGAGGCATGCTAAATGCTAAAATTGGTGCTGTGGGCTCTTATGTTATGCTATTGCGCCAAGACCTCCGTAATGCAGTGGAGCGCCTTACCCAAACGGAGTCCAGGGTTTCAGGAGTTGAAGATGCGGTTACTGTTCTCCAAGGGAAGGTACACACCCTTGAGAAGCTCACCCAGGGACTCGCCTCACGAGTCGATGATGCTGAAGGTAGAGCTTGTAGAAATAACCTACAATTCCTGGGCTTTCCAGAAGGATGTGAGGGCACAGATACTGGGGCATTTCTCGCCCAATGGCTAAAATCATGGATCCCGGTCGAGGCCCTTTCCGCCTGCTTTATAGTTGAGTGTGCCCATCATGCACTAGCAGTGGAACCACCCCTGGGTGCCAGGGAGCGGCCGATCATTGCTCACATGCTTAACTACCACGATTGAGATCTAATCCTCCGACATGCCAGGACCCAAGATTCCCTCACATTTGACTCAAACTGTATAATGATATTCCCGGATTACACAAGGATAGTCCAGCAACACCGACAGTCCTTTACGGAGGCCAAAGCCCACTTACAAGGATTACGTATCCCCCACATGCTACTCTTCCCAACATGGTTGAGAGTCACTTTCCAGAACTGTACATTGTTCTTCAACTCGCCCGAAGAGGTATTCCAATAGATCAACGAAACTCGTCCAGTGAAATAGCATACGCCACCTCACCGGGATTCGGACTCATCATCCAAGGATGCAATTAACAATCAGCTAGCTAAGAAAGACAAACAACGACATAGGTCAAGATCATCCTGGCGTTCCAGATCAAGAGGTGATCATCAGCCAGAGAAAGCGGGCAGCTGAGATCTACCAAGTTTTCAGATCAGACTCAATAGAAAAGAAGTTACCAAGCAAGTAAGCATATATCCCACATGCAGATGACGTCGGCATTCAAAAAGCTACAGTGCTCGAGTGAATTATCCCAGCCTAGTCAGGACACTAGACTGTTTTTTGGACTTTGGGGATCCATTGGTCCGGTTCCGAGCTTACCCCCGTTGGGGTGAGCGTGGTACCCTGTTTGTGACATGCTTTAGTGTTTAAGGAGGTATTGGGGTGGGAGAGGGAGGGGGAGGGGGTTTAACTGGGGGTCTGGTTAGTTATGAGTACAATTTTTTAAACATTAATATAGCGCATCAGACACAGCAACACCGGGTTCCTCCTGCTGAATGTTTCCCTGTCCCACACAGATTGATACCCTGGTGACACTCAATGGCGTGCCAACCATAGCTGGAGAACTGAGCGTGATCACGTGGAATGTCAGGGTCTGTTGGATAAGAAATGGGTGTGGTTCTTAAACAAGCCAAACAAATGGGTTCCGATGTCCTATTCCTCCAAAAGACGCACCTTATGGGAAATAAGACTCCTTGCCTCGCACGTTTCGGCTTTATGCAGACATTCCATTCGGGGTTTACCAATGGCTCCAGGGGCGTTGCTATCTTAATCCAGCAGGAAATCCCCTTTATCCATACCCGGACATGGCTAGATCCACAGGACACCGTGGGTGGAGAATCCAAGGTGCTTGGTAGTGTATATGCCCTTCCACCTTTAAATCAATCTTTTATAGATGGTATCATAGATATATGGGGATCTCATCTGGGAAATATCCCCCTAATGGGGGGAGACTGTAATTATGTCATCCACCCTAAATACGATCGGTGGAGACACTCCGCCACACAGGGTGCTCCGAGGGAGTCCAGATTGGGGCCCCTGGCTGATACACTGGGATGGGCGGATGCCTGGCGGGCCCTGCCTCCCACAACGCCAAGATACACATATTTCTCATTCGTGCACGTGTCTTTCTTGAGACTCAATTACTTATTCATAACTAATGAACTGCTCCACAGAATACCAGCCGTGGAGACCCTGCCCAGAGGCTTGTCTGATCATTCCCCAGTGAGACTGCAGTTGTCCATCGATCCCAAGCATTCACCCTTCCGATTTACATAATCCGGAATACAAAACCTATATACAATAAAGCCCTAGCAGAATATTTCGCATTGAATGAGGATGCAACATCACCCGGCCCACTGGTATGGGAGGCAATGAAGCCAACCATACGAGGCTTCGATATCCGCTACTGCGCCGCAGAACAGCGTCGTAAAAAACAAAAGTTATTAGAAATAGAAGCACAACTAGTAGAGTGTAACGTGGTGGGTGCGCCTGCCATACATGACTGGTGGGACCCTCGCAATGCTGACCATCCACCGACTCCTTCTTTTCAGTCAGGTCAGCGGAACGAAGGACGGTGCTATCAGGAAGAAGAGGATGACATCAGCGGCTCCTTTAACTGGGCGTATGCTGAGAGTAAGGAGGACCTGCCCCAGAGTGACGTAAGGACGACGGGATTGGAGAAAAGCCGGGAAGTCCTGTATGTCGGGTGTGCAAGCACCCCGGAGGAGGAGGAGAGAAAGGCGGAAGTGAGCGGAACGGAGTACGGAGGCGGCGAGGAGAAGAGCGAGGAGAAGAGCGTGAAGAAGCCCAGCCCAGACGACCAACCCGGAAGGAACGGAGAGAAGCCAGGAGGCCAACGACCCTGCGGACCGCCGTGCCACGCTCCCGAGGGAGGAGTGTGGCTGTCACAGGTACGGCGGCGTTGGGCGGCTTGGTTGGGGAGGCGAAGTGAGAACGTGTAGATCGTGTACAGCCCCAGTTCGTACCTACCCTGTGTTGTGTTCCTTCCCCTTCCACGCATCCCTACCCACCCCTACTTCTACCTAATTTTCCCCTCCCCTTCACGAGCACCGAGAGCACTGTAGAGTGAAGCGGCACTGTACACTGGGTTTCCCTCACATCCCCCGGACCCCCCTGGTGCGACCTCATTGAGGACTGAACCCTAACGGCTCCCTTTTCTGTTGGTTCCCTTACATGCACCGGAGCCTGAAGCCACGGAGAGCCATCCATCTTCCGAAGCCACGGCAGAACCACCTTAACCCCTTCCCCGTCCAAGGAAGGAAGAAAACAGACCTCCGCCACGGACCCCAGTGCGTTTGCCCGTGAAAGACTGACTTTGAGGAACAGAAAGACTTTCATGTCTAAACCTACCAGGGTGATAAAAATAAAGCCATCGTTAACCCCTCAACTTGGTGTCACGGTCGTCCCTAATCCCACGCCTACATAGACCTAGAGCACAGATGTAGGGAGGGTGACGGAGGCAGTGCGCGCAGGCAACTAAATGTAGTACAACATAGCTATTGTAACAAATTGATGTATGAAGCCAGGTGTGCATGGCTTGCCAAGCGAAGCAGAATATATCAATGGGGACAAATCCGGAAAGCGCCTCCATAGACTGTGCCAACACATGTCAATACTTGGGCCCCATTATCTGACCACCATCACCAGTTCGCTACAGGAGAAATGCTTGCCACCAGACTGGAGACATGCCGAAATTCTCGTCTTCCTAAAGCTGGCCCGCCCCCCTGATCAATGCTTATAATATAGACCAATCTCACTCCTAAATTTAGAAGCAAAATTACTGGCTAAAGTGCTGGGGAACCAGCTACTCCTGGTTCACCCCGATCAACCAGGCTTTATGCCACATAGATCAACACAGTGAGAAAGAACAGGAGTGGGACCCATAAACATGAACTGTAATTGACGACGCGCTCGGACCCAGGAGCCACGCGTCCCTCTTCACCAATTACCTACCCCTGGGGCACTTGCCATCCCGGCCGGCTCCACAGGCACCTAGCATACCAGGCGGTGCCTCTCTAGCACCCAGGAAATACGACAACCCTGTCCTGAAGACGATCCCGAATAACGAGGATCGAAACGCCGTCGACATCACAGCGCAATTATTTGGCGCATTTCGTGCGTTTGGCTCAAAAATATGGAAAATTATGATTGTGATTGATTTCAATTTTCACTCATTGAGCCACCACTGTACATATATTGGTCACCTTGCGCCGTTCACGCTGTTCACTTTCATCACTTGCGTCGTCACTTTTTTATTACTTGTACATATCACTATTCACCAAGTGCCTCCGGGTTGTCACATGATTCTCTCTGTACAGTGCTGCTTTAACTGTATTTCCATGTGCAACTGCTTTTAAGATTTGGTGAATTACAAGCCTTATATAAATCAGTCGCGTCTCCTTGTTTCGTACTTATGTTATGCTGTTTGCATACATGGTTAAACTGTCTTTAAACTGATACCGGTTGGGATATTGTTTCTTATGTACACATAGATCAACAGGTCATAATATACGCCGGGCACACATTGTGATTGCAGCAGCAGATTGGCTGGGACGACCCGCTGCCATACTCCTAACGGATATTGATAAAGCATTCGACTCCATTGGCTGGACAAATCGGTTCATATTGCTGAAACACCTACATTTCATGCCGAAACATATAGCCCATATACAATTATTCTACACAGCCCTTATAGCCACAATTAGGGTGGCCGGCGCGGTGTCCAATAGTTTTCCAAACAGCCAAGGTACCCGCCAGGGATGCCCCCTCTCTCCATCTTGGTACGGGGGTTTGAATGAACGCCAGAGGTATCGGACCGCATTGCACTTTATGCTGATGACGTTCTTTTCTTTCTCACAGACCCCATAACACAGGCCCAAGGCTCTTACAAATAATGTGTATCTTTGGAGAAAGATCGCGCCTCCATACGAATAGAACAAAATCCTCTGTATTGGCTATTGAAGGGTCCCTGGAGAATGGACATTGGCTAAACGATCCAACGGTCGCAACCAATGGTCTTCAATATCTGGGCGTACACCTGGCTGACACACAATCAATCTCATGGAGTCGAAACTTAGGAGCCCCGACGGATAAGATTAAAGTGGAAGTTTGTTCCTGGTCAACTCTTCCCCTGTCTATATATGGACGATCCGCCATCTTTAAGATGGTTTCCCTTCCACACCTCACGTATCAACTTCAGTCTCACCCTTTTCCATTTCCATTGAAGTGGTTTCGCCAAATTAATACAATTCTTGGCCAGTTTCTATGGGAAGGACGCATGGCACGAGTTGCACTGCGTACATGCTTTCAATCCACTTACAGCGGGGGGATAGTGGCACCGCATCACGAGAGAGACCCCGCTGTGGCGAAACCGTATATTCCCTCAAGTGGCAGACCTACAGGGGTTTATCCAAAGGGATGATCAAATCGGCATATCCAAGGTACAGACTATGGAGAGCAAAGTTGGTTGCACCCCTCACTTCCTTCGCTGTCCCCATGATGCAGGCGCATTACTACACACGACATGGAGCTGTGTTGCCCTGGACCGCTTCTGGCGCTGAGGATTACACTGCCTGTAAGGTTTGGCCTGGGACGTTCCCAGGTCCCCCACACTTGTTTAGTTGCATTGCACTGGGAGAATAGGCGGGAATAGATTTAAGCTCCACTTACTTTTCCAGGGTCTAATATTAGCCAAACGAGATCTTTCAAGACTATGGAAGGCGGACAGGCCCCCTCAGTTGAAAGTTTGGAAGAAAGGGATGAATTCCAGTATGGGCCTTGAGCTTCCAATCTTTGAGGCATGTGGCTGCCCACAAAAACACGCTAAGATTTGGCAAAGATGGGGCGACTACAGAGGCACACCACTGGCACCACACACGACGCGGAAACAAAGAATAGATGATGAGATCAGATCATCCCACCTCACACAAGAAAACACAACACATGACAGAGCTCCGGAGTAAAGGGACTAGAAGAAGGAAGCACAATGTGTCTCGATGCGCAGTATTTTATTTAGGTTCATTGTTGTCTGTTCAGGTTTCTGTACGGGTTCTCTAGATACAACTGATGCAAACCTCTTGCATAAATGTCTTGTATGTCATTACGCCTTCGGTCACTGCCGGTTTATACTAAACCCAATACAATCTGTTGTGAAAAAAAAGATCATTATTGTATTATATTAATAGAACAAATGAGTTTCACAAAACAACTGTTTGTTGCTTTTGCCCCCCCTCATAAAGGAAAACCTATCTCTAAATCTGGCATTCCAAGATGGATTGTTAAAGTATTCAAACATGTTGTATCAAAGCCAAATGAAGTTTTTCTATACCTCCTAGAGCTCATTCCACTCGTAAAGTAGGAGCGTCTATGGGCTTTTTAGGTAACATCCCTATAATTGACAATTGTAAGGCAGCAACATGGTCCACACCGCACACATTTACTGAACGCTATTGTAAGGAGGTTTTGGCACGTCAACAAGGCCACTGGTTAGCAACCGCTTTGGGAGTTTACTGCTGTATAGTCTTTGCAAAGCATGTGTATCTACGGCACACATACCTCGAACGGATAATGTTACTTACCCAGTAAGCATCTGTTCTTGGCATGTAGAGTTGTAGCTTCACATGCACCCACCGCCTCCTCAGGAGCCTGTAGTTGTTGCAGTTCTTGTTACTTACATTATACATGCGTGGGCATTTCTGTACGACACTTATTTAGTCCATTCTCACCCTCTTCCGAGAGAACAATCTAACAATGGAGTCGATGCCCATGCGCAGCATCACCGAAAGGAGGAGCCACCTTACCTCATGACTAGGAAAGATCTCTCCGAAAAAAAACAACCTGCAAATATCCAGACCCAACGGTAGATGGCAGGAGTATGCAAAGCATGTGAATCTACAGCACACATGCCAAGAACAGATGCTCACAGGGTAAATAACATACTCCATACTTACACACGTACATACATACATGTACAGAACTTGGAGGAAGACTTGTGACATGAGCCGCCTGCACAGGAAAACGTCAGAATGAGAAAATGAGGAGCAGGTTGTCGCATCAACAGTGTGTCAGAGACTTTCCACTTTTTAGTTTTCATTCTAAACTGGCCCTAAAACTCTATTTTTTTTACTCTATATATTTTGAAAAGGTGCTTTAAAATATTTCCCAGCTATCATAACCATGTTTTTTTAGAGCACCCTGAAGCTGTATCCATCCACCTTCACAATGTTGAACCTCGGCGCGTGGCGACTGTTGGGTCTGGTCCTGGCGTTTCAGGGCTGCCTCGCGGGTGCCTGTCTAGTAACGGGGGAAGGGTCGGCTGGCAAAGGTTGGGTTCTGTGAAGTGCTCTTGCTGTACTGCCCTCCAGACCTCACTTCCTGTTTCCATTGCCACGTGTGGTTTTGAGGGTTTGGATGTTTTCTTTAAATAGTTTGTAATTGAGTCATTTTTAAGTCTCACCGCCAGACAGTGCAGGCTGTCTTCTTGTCAAAGACCTTTTGTGGCTTACCATCGCTGAAAGTGGGCGGCAGCCCATCCCTTGCTTCCCATTGGCCCGCATTACTTTCACTCTCATTTGCTTGTTTCACTTTCTATCGCTTCCTCTTCTTGTGTTGGTAACCCCTCTTCCCCCCACCCCCCGCCTGCACATATTTTATTTACCATCCGCTTGATTGGCTGGCTTTTATCCTTCTACCTCTTATTTGTAGGGACCACCTTTTTTATTTCTGATAATCACTCCATGAGAATGGATGTGTTTTCCAGCGTTCTCCTCCAAGGGCTTCTCCGCTCCCCACCAAATACTCCCGCCACACCCACATCCTGTACTGCTCCCTCCCTGTGTGCTTCACCTTTTGCCAGAGTCAGCCTCCCCCACCCTCTCTGTGTTGCACTTTCTCTTGTGTGCTGGAGAACCATTCTTTTTTTAATTGGCCCCTTGTCATTTCGTACGCACACACCTGCGTGATTACACATTCACCTGCCTTTTGATGCCGAAATGCACACGCATACATCATCACGCATGCATGCAGCTACGAAACCATCTTCACGCCTTTTTTTTTGGCTTGTGCTATAAAGGATTGGCAGACTGAACTGGCAAAGGAATCCGACTTATTGGCTTTGCCAGTGCTTGTTTGAGTTGTGTGCCGCTGGCCTCCAAGCTCTTTGAGAATTTGAAGAATGTTTTCAGCAAAGGTAGAAGCTCATTCTTTTGTTCTGGACATTTACTTATTTGTTTTGTGGAATCAATGGCTCATCCAGTGTGGACTGAAAGGCATGAAAACATTGATGTGTAGGAAATGGGAGTCAGCAAGTTGGCGAAGAAGGGATAAATAGTTATTCAGGCGCTTAGGGGTTAAATCAAAAATAGCAATGTCATCAGCATCTAATAAATAAAGGAGAAGCGCTCCCTTTTCTCTGTGGTCTCCCTTACTTCCAGTGAGAACTTGAAGCAAATATGATATGTATAAAGAAAACAGACTAGGGGTTAAAAGAGAACCACCCATTGCTTGTATCAATGCCGGAATATAGTCCTCGGTCCTTGCCCACAAAGACTTGACACTAAGTCGACGGAAGCAAGGCCAGGATCCACCGCAGTGAGGTACCCGCATTGCGAGGCGGTTGAGTTCTTCCTCAGGGTTGTTCGATTCACCCGATCACCCGCCGTGCCTGAAGGGAGGGACTTTAGACCGCGGTGTGGGAGGGGACTGGCCACTGTGACCATGGCAGAGGCTGACGACGCTCCAGGGCTGCCTGAGTTGTCTTGAGATATCGAAGGGAGAAAGGGACCCAAGTTTCTAAGCAGAGTAAGGAATCCCAAAAGAGCAAGAAGAAGGTAAGATTCTTAGGGGCTTTGCATAGTTCGTATTTCAGGGGTATCGGTGAACATGGAGCAGTGTTTGATCAGTGTTTCGATGTTGAACCATTAAAGTAAATTGTTTTGTTATTGATGACATAGGCAGTGTCCACCTATCCATTCCTGGGTATGGTTGACGTGTCGCACCACCCTCTGGATGTCCTCGCCTCGTTGATCACGGAGCAGTGATCAACGAGGCAGTCCGGCTTCATAGAGACCAACCTTCATGGGTGGCGAGGGTCATGCGGGGCTCTGCCCTGCTCAGCATGGATGCGCCGGGTCATTGTTGATCAAGGCTGGGTTGCACGGTTAGATTCAAGGTGTGATTGGCATCGGTTACGTTTGTGTCTGGCCAGTGTTTGGTTACTCTGGAAATATTTATGCAGAGCTTTGAGTAGTATCCGTCCCAGCTCACTCTTTAGGCGTCTCGAACGCCGCTCCCGGCGAGGTGCTTTAGAAAGCACAGAGGTGGCCATTTTAGAATCCTTGAAGGATGGTACAGTGACAGGAACTGAACGCTCCTTGCTGGGCCCCAGGAAAATAATCAGTTTCTGTCCGGTCATTTTCAAAGAGTGGGATCCGCCCACCAATGTCAGGGACCATGCAAGATCTTGAGTATCTGAAAGATAACAAGACTGGGGTGCGAGGCCACGTGCGGGATCTTGAGTATCTGAAAGATAACGAGATTGAGGTGCGAAAGCCACGTGCGGGATCTTGAGTATCTGAAAGATAACAAGACTGGAGTGCGAAGGCCACGTGCGGGATCTTGAGTATCTGAAAGATAACAAGACTGGGGTGCGAAGGCCACGTGCGGGATCTTGAGTATCTGAAAGATAACAAGACTGGAGTGCGAAGGCCACGTGCGGGATCTTGAGTATCTGAAAGATAACAAGACTGGGGTGCGAAGGCCACGTGCGGGATCTTGAGTATCTGAAAGATAACAAGACTGGGGTGCGAAGGCCACGTGCGGGATCTTGAGTATCTGAAAGATAACAAGATTGAGGTGCGAAAGCCACGTGCGGGATCTTGAGTATCTGAAAGATAACAAGACTGGAGTGCGAAGGCCACGTGCGGGATCTTGAGTATCTGAAAGATAACAAGACTGGGGTACGAAGGCCACGTGCGGGATCTTGAGTATCTGAAAGATAACAAGACTGGGGTGCGAAAGCCATGTGCGGGATCTTGAGTATCTGAAAGATAAAAAGACTGGGGTGCGAAGGCCACGTGCGGGATCTTAGGTATCTGAAAGATAACAAGACTGGGGTGCGAAGGCCACGTGCGGGATCTTAGGTATCTGAAAGATAACAAGACTGGGGCGCGAAGGCCACGTGCGGGATCTTGAGTATCTGAAAGATAACAAGACTGGGGTGCGAAGGCCACGTGCGGGATCTTAGGTATCTGAAAGATAACAAGACTGGGGTGCGAAAGCCATGTGTGGGATCTTGAGTATTTGAAAGATAACAAGACTGGGGTGCGAAAGCCACGTCCGGGATCTTGAGTATCTGAAAGATAACAAGACTGGGGTGCGAAGGCCACGTGCAGGATCTTGAGTATCTGAAAGATAACAAGACTGGGGTGCGAAAGCCACGTGCGGGATCTTGAGTATCTGAAAGATAACAAGATTGAGATGCGAAAGCCACGTGCGGGATCTTGAGTATCTGAAAGATAACAAGACTGGGGTGCGAAAGCCACGTGCAGGATCTTGAGTATCTGAAAGATAACAAGACTGGGGTGCGAAAGCCACGTGCAGGATCTTGAGTATCTGAAAGATAACAAGACTGGGGTGCGAAAGCCACGTGCGGGATCTTGAGTATCTGAAAGATAACAAGACTGGGGTGCGAAGGCCACGTGCGGGATCTTGAGTATCTGAAAGATAACAAGACTGGGGTGCGAAAGCCATGTGCGGGATCTTGAGTATCTGAAAGATAACAAGACTGGGGTGCGAAAGCCACGTGCGGGATCTTGAGTATCTGAAAGATAACAAGACTGGGGTGCGAAGGCCACGTGCGGGATCTTGAGTATCTGAAAGATAACAAGACTGGGGTGCGAAGGCCACGTGCGGGATCTTGAGTATCTGAAAGATAACAAGACTGGGGTGCGAAAGCCACGTGCAGGATTTTGAGTATCTGAAAGATAACAAGACTGGGGTGCGAAAGCCATGTGCGGGATCTTGAGTATCTGAAAGATAACAAGACTGGGGTGCGAAAGCCACGTGCGGGATCTTGAGTATCTGAAAGATAACAAGATTGAGGTGCGAAAGCCACGTGCGGGATCTTGAGTATCTGAAAGATAACAAGACTGAGGTGCAAAAGCCACGTGCAGGAAGATAACAAGACTGGGGTGCAAAAGTCACGTGCAGGAAGATAACAAGACTGGGGTGCAAAAGCCATGTGCAGGATCTTGAGTCACCATGAGATCCTTCCAGGAGTCATAAAAGGTAGAATATCTTCCGCACGTGCGAGATCCTCAAACACACAACACAAATACATGTTTTACTTAAAACAATGTGGTCAGTAAGCTAACGTACTGTTTTTTAAATATCCAATCAACCAAATTGAATGAATGAATATCCGGTTTATAAAGAGCTCAGCTACCCAGAAGTATGAGTTCCCTGCACTGAGAAACTAAAACAATTGATAGCGAAAGAAAATGAAACAGAAGAGAATAAGACAGTTTTTAGAAGTTTCCGAAAGGAAATATAATTGTGCTGGCCACGTAGCAAAAGGGAAGCCTATTCCATTCCTTGGTGTGACCATTGAGAAGGCGCAGCTCCAGAGCAGTATATTTTGACTCTTGGTTTACAAAGGAGATGCATATTTGCAGATTGGAGGACAGCCACACAGATTGTACAAGGTGAAAAGGCTCTGTTGATAGGCCGGAGCATGGCCATGAACAGCCTTGTAGAAGAGACCTCGTCGATTGAAGGGACTGCGTTTGTGAACAGGCAGCCAATGAAGTGTTTTCAAACGTGGTGTAATGTTGGAGTAGCAGTTCAGGCCAAGAATCAGCTTGGCCACCGCACTCTGGATGTGTTGGTGCTTCAATGTAGAGTGCCTTTGTGGTCCCGGTGTCCAAACTACAGACTCATTATAGTTTACCAGGAGGAATAGGAGAACCTCGCTTTGATGTAGAGTGCCTGTGGGGTCCTGGCATCCAAACTACAGACTCATGATAGTTTAACAGGAGGAATAGGAGAACCTCGCTTAGATGTAGAGTCCCTGTGGGGTCCTGGCATCCAAACTACAGACTCATGATAGTTTAACAGGCGAAATAGGAGAACCTCGCTTTGATGTAGAGTGCCTGAGGGGTCCTGGCATCCAAACTACAGACTCATGATAGTTTAACAGGAGGAATAGGAGAAGCTCGCTTCGATGTAGAGTGCCTGTGGAGGTCCTGGTATCCGAACTACAGACTCATGATAGTTTAACAGGAGCAATAGGAGAACCTCGCTTCGATGTAGAGTGCCTGAGGGGTCCTGGTATCCAAACTACAGACTCATGATAGTTTAACAGGAGGAATAGGAGAACCTCGCTTCGATGTAGAGTGCCTGTGGGGTCCTGGCATCCAAACTACAGACTCATGATAGTTTAACAGGAGAAATAGGAGAACGTCGCTTCGATGTAGAGTGCCTGTGGGGTCCTGGCATCCAAACTACAGACTCATGATAGTTTAACAGGAGGAATAGGAGAACCTCGCTTCGATGTAGAGTGCCTGTGGGGTCCTGGCATCCAAACTACAGACTCATGATAGTTTAACAGGAGGAATAGGAGAACCTCGCTTCGATGTACAGTGCCTGTGGGGTCCTGGCATCCAAATTACAGACTCATGATAGTTTGACAGGAGGAATAGGGGAACCTCGCTTCGATGTAGAGTGCCTGTGGAGGTCCTGGTATCCAAACTACAGACTCATGATAGTTTAACAGGAGCAATAGGAGAACCTCGCTTCGATGTAGAGTTCCTGTGGGGTCCTGGCATCCAAACTACAGACTCATGATAGTTTAACAGGAGGAATAGGAGAACCTCGCTTCGATGTAGAGTGCCTGTGGAGGTCTGGTATCCAAACTACAGACTCATGATAGTTTAACAGGAGGAATAGGAGAACCTCGCTTCGATGTAGATTTCCTGTGGGGTCCTGGCATCCAAACTACAGACTCATGATAGTTTAACAGGAGCAATAGGAGAACCTTACTTCGATGTAGAGTGCCTGTGGAGGTCCTGGTATCCAAACTACAGACTCATGATAGTTTAACAGGAGCAATAGGAGAGCCTCGCTTCGATGTAGAGTGCCTGTGGGGTCCTGGCATCCAAACTACAGACTCATGATAGTTTAACAGGAGGAATAGGAGAACCTCGCATCGATGTAGAGTGCCTGTGGGGTCCTGGCAGCCAAACTACAGACTCATGATAGTTTAACAGGAGTAATAAGAGACACTCGCTTCGATGTAGAGTGCCTGTGGGGTCCTGGCAGCCAAACTACAGACTCATGATAGTTTAACAGGAGCAATAGGAGAACCTCGCTTCGATAGTTTAACAGGAGGAATAGGAGAACCTCGCTTCGATGTACAGTGCCTGTGGGGTCCTGGCATCCAAATTACAGACTCATGATAGATTAACAGGAGCAATAGGAGAACCGCGCTTCGATGTAGAGTTCCTGTGGGGTCCTGGCATCCAAACTACAGACTCATGATAGTTTAACAGGAGCAATAGGAGAACCTCACTTCGATGTAGATTGCCTGTGGAGGTCCTGGCATCCAAACTACAGACTCATGATAGTTTAACAGGAGCAATAGGAGAACCTCGCTTCGATGTAGAGTTCCTGTGGGGGCCTGGCATCCAAACTACAGGCTCATGATAGTTTAACAGGAGGAATAGGAGAACCTCGCTTCGATGTAGAGTGCCTGTGGAGGTCTGGTATCCAAACTACAGACTCATGATAGTTTAACAGGAGGAATAGGAGAACCTCGCTTCGATGTAGAGTTCCTGTGGGGTCCTGGCATCCAAACTACAGACTCATGATAGTTTAACAGGAGCAATAGGAGAACCTTGCTTCGATGTAGAGTGCCTGTGGAGGTCCTGGTATCCAAACTACAGACTCATGATAGTTTATCAGGAGGAATAGGGGAACCTCGCTTCGATGTAGAGTTCCTGTGGGGCCCTGGCATCCAAACTACAGACTCATGATAGTTTAACAGGAGGAATAGGGGAACTTCACTTCGATGTAGAGAGCCTGTGGAGGTCCTGGTATCCAAACTACAGACTCATGATAGTTTAACAGGAGTAATAAGAGAACCTCGCTTCGATGTAGAGTGCCTGTGGGGTCCTGACATCCAAGCTACAGACTCATGATAGTTTATCAGGAGGAATAGGAGAACCTCGCTTCGATGTAGAGTGCCTGTGGGGTCCTGGCATCCAAACTACAGACTCATGATAGTTTATCAGGAGGAATAGGGGAACCTCGCTTCGATGTAGAGTTCCTGTGGGGCCCTGGCATCCAAACTACAGACTCATGATAGTTTAACAGGAGGAATAGGGGAACTTCACTTCGATGTAGAGAGCCTGTGGAGGTCCTGGTATCCAAACTACAGACTCATGATAGTTTAACAGGAGTAATAAGAGAACCTCGCTTCGATGTAGAGTGCCTGTGGGGTCCTGGCATCCAAACTACAGACTCATGATAGTTTAACAGGAGCAATAGGCGAACCTCGCTTCGATGTAGAGTGCCTGTGGGGTCCTGGTGTCGAAACTACAGACTCATGATAGTTTAACAGGAGCAATAGGAGAACCTCGCTTCGATGTAGAGTGCCTGTGGGGTCCTGGCATCCAAACTACAGACTCATGATAGTTTAACAGGAGCAATAGGAGAACCTCGCTTCGATGTAGAGTGCCTGTGGAGTCCTGGTATCCAAACTACAGACTAATGATAGTTTAACAGGAGCAATAGGAGACCCTCGCTTCGATGTAGAGTGCCTGTGGGGTCCTGGCATCCAAACTACAGACTAATGATAGTTTAACAGGAGCAATAGGAGAACCTCGCTTCGATGTAGAGTGCCTGTGGAGTCCTGGTATCCAAACTACAGACTAATGATAGTTTAACAGGAGCAATAGGAGAACCTCGCTTCGATGTAGAGTGCCTGTGGGGTCCTGGCATCCAAACTACAGACTCATGATAGTTTAACAGGAGGAATAGGAGAACCTCGCTTCGATGTAGAGATCCTGTGGGGTCATGGCATCCAAACTACAGACTCATGATAGTTTAACAGGAGGAATAGGAGGACCTCGCTTCGATGTAGAGTGCCTGTGGGGTCCTGGTATCCACGCTACAGACTCATGATAGTTTAACAGGAGGAATAGGAGAACCTTACAGAGAATGCACAACAGCAGGAAGCATTTGGCAGTCACAGTGTAGATCTGAGATCAGATTTGTAGCTGGTGGTCCTGGAGCACCCCAGGTTGCGACCAAAAGGGATTGGGGAGGGTTGTGAGTCTAAGTTTGAAGGACATCAGGAGGGAATCGAAGATAATGTTTCAACAAAGAGAATTTCCTTTTTGCCAGAATTAAGGCACAGTGATTCGGAGGAATAAATCGCGGGCATACAATCTGAGAACCGCTGTTGTTTCGGCAAAGGCTCGTCATCAAGTCTGTGTATAAACCGCCTGTCATCGGCAGAGAGATTGAAGTCAAAGGACTGGATCAGAGCAGCACGTGGAGTGCAGAAATATTGAAAAGAGTGGGTTCTAGGACCGAGCCCTGAGATGCACAACAGAACCGGGATTTAAGGGCAGAATATAAAGGGTTGAAAGTCCTGCCCATCCGGAAAGGAAGAAAACAATTCGACACTGAAATATTGAGAGTACATTTGGCTGAAACACCAGTGCATATCAAAGCGCAGAGAAAAAGGAGAACATACAGGAGACGGCGCCACAATTCTTAAGTATGTGGAGCTTTGAAACGGATCCTGCCGCATTCACCTTTGCTGACGTTTGTACTTTTCCATTGTGCTCTGCAGGGACTCTTTGGGGCAGTTCATTTTTTTCCACAATGTGAGGCAGGCCCCAATCACTTTCTTTTCTTTTTTCAAGGCTATTTTTAGCTAGAAGCACCTCTTTTTATTTTGTAAAACTCAAGAGTCTTTTTCTCCCTTGGATCCCATTTTCATCCTGGAACCAAGCAATTTTTGCTGGTTTTGTATTGTTCACCATTCCGGGCTCTGTTAACGAGGTTTGTGCTTTTTGCAAATGATTAGCCTGTGATGGGAACATGTCTCATAAAGATTAACATGATGTGCGTGGCCTGATTCCCTGACGAACATTCCTTCAAAGACTGACTTACTCGTAGAAACGTGTCAACAAGGTGTTGCTGAGGAAGATTTTCAAATGGCTCCTAATTATCACCCGGAAAACCATCATATACACCCCGGTCACAAGCAGGCTGGACTATGGGAACACCCTCTATGCCGATATCAACATAAAAAGTCACCAGAAGACTGCGGACCATTCAGAACTCAGCGGCCAGAATCACTCTCCCCCCCCCCCATGCTGCACTCGCATCACACCTCACGTGACGGAGCTCCGCGGCTCCCCGTACACAAACAAGCACAATTCAAGCTCCTCACCCACAGTTTCAAGGCACTACATAATACTGGCCCAGCACACCTCAGCAATCACATCTGCTGTCACAGACCTTTCAGACACCTTCCAGGACTTCTACTTGCACACATCCCACGCATATGGAAGACGAGATCCGGAGATCGAACCTTCTCCTATATCACGCCTACAGCTTGGAACGCCGTCTCTACACATTACAGCCTCCTTCTCACTTCTTGAATTCCGCTAGAAGCTGGAGACCTGGCCTTTTCAGCAGTCTCTCTAGACCCGAGGTGTGCCTCGACTCACACCAGCTTGGCGCTAGGATAACCTCCTAGGTGATAGTGCGCTCTACAAATCAGGGTAAGATAACATATCAAAGAAGACATACTCTGATAGCCTTATCAGTCTTACAAGGTATTCAGCCAACCCAGCTACAACTGAAATCTGTCCGGCAGCGTCCATCGCGTGCTCTCCTTGGTGGAGGCGGTCATCCTTGACCCCTCGAAGACAACGGAAGATTCTGGAGGCATTTATTATTGGTTACTTGGCGTGTGTGTTTCATGCCGGTGAAGAGATCTAGAAGATGAAAACAAAGCACAGATCTTAAGGTTGGTAAAAAGGAAAGAGTTTCCAAAAGTCTAGTTTTGTGGCTAAGACCGAAAGAAGCAAGTTTTATTCTTTTCATTGTGGAAGAGACAGCTGCAAGAACAAAAACAGCAACAGCAGAAGAAGTCTTTTCAGTGACTGCCCGCTTTACAAGGCAGAGGCAATGGTCAACAGCCTTCCGCTGCCACTTGTCAACTTTCCTCAAAACAATGACTATGCAGCTGCTGTCACCATTTTGAACCCTGGAGGGCTGGAGTGCCGTCACCTTTCTCCCAGCATTGTGAAAGATCACAAAGTATTTGTGGGTGCTGGATGTTATGCACAATGGGCGCAACATTCAGGTTTTCCTCCTCTCCTTTTCAATTACCACTGAAAAATTAAAACTCCTGATATGCTGTATCAGTTAATTCAAGAAAAAAGTTGTTTATTAGAGATGAACGCCTTAGAGCCCGTTCCAAAACATCAGTGGAGCACAGTGGGTTGTTATCGATGGTTTCTGACCAGCAAAAAAGACCCAAACGAGTGTGTCCATTTGTAGACCTCGAATAACCACATATCAATCAGGGGTTTGTATCAATCAGGGGTCTGTATAAATCAGGGGTTTGTATAGCATGCTACTCACCCTTTAGGGTATTAAGGCGTGGGCGGGGGGGGTGGGGATTGCGGCTCCGGATCAGTCGAAGAGCCAGGTCCTGAGGTCCTTCCTAAACGTGTGCAGGGTCGGGGAGCGTCTGATGTTCAAAGGCAGCTCGTTCCAGGTTTTGGCTGCGATGTAGGAGAAGGCTCTCCCGCCGGTTCTGTGTCTGCGGATGCGAGGGACCTCTGCCAGGGCGAGGTCGGCGGAGCGAAGTGTAGTCCTCGTAGGTGTTGGGTCACGTGCTCATGGCGCAGTGTCCCAAGGACGAGTCTAGCAGCGGCGTTCTGGATGGTCTGGAGTCTCTGCAGGAGAGTTTTGTTGATTCTGGTGTAGAGGGCATTGGCGTAGTCCAGTCTGCTGGTAATGAGTGCGTGGGTGACGGTCTATCTGCAGTCAGAGGGGATCCACTTGAAGGTCTTATGGAGGAAGTGAAGGCAGTTGAAACTAGTGGATGCGACAACGTTGATCTGGTGGTTCATGAAGAGGGAGGAGTCAAGGATGATGCTGAGGTTCCTTGCGTGGTCTGTAGGGGTGTGCGGGCTCCCGAGGGCAGGGGGCCACCAGGTGTTGTCCCAGGCTGAGGTGCAGGGACCGAGGATGAGGCCCTTGCTCTTCTCTGAGTTTAGCTTCAGGCAGCTTTCCTTCATCCAGGCTGCCACGTTCTTCATACCTTCAAGGAAACAGAGTTTGATGTCTTCAGGATTTTTCGTGAGTGAGAGGATGAGCTGGGTGTCGTCGGCGTAGGATACGATGCTGAGCCCATGCTGTCTGACGATGGCGGGGAAGGGGGCCATGAAGATGTTGAAAAGCGTGGGGCTGAGTGATGATCCCGGGGGTACTCCGCAGTTGACTTCTGTGGGTTTGGTGAGGAAGGGAGGGAGTCGGTTCCTCTGGGTTCTGCTGGAGAGGAAGGATTTGATCCAGTCGATGGTGGCTCCTTTTATTCACGCGTCGTGCAGTCTGGCTTCAAGAGTGTGACGAGAAATGGTGTTGAAGGCTGCGGAGAGATCTAGAAGGATGAGGGCCGCTGTGTGTCCCTGGTTGAGTAGCATGCGGATGTCGTCAGTGGCGGCGAGGAGGGCGGTCTCAGTGCTGTGGTTGCTGTGGAATCCTTTCTGGGAGGCGTCCAGGATGGAGTTCTCTTCTATGAAGGCGGTCAGCTGTGTGTTTACGAGTCTCTCTGTGACTTTGGCCGCATAGGGGAGGGGAGAGATTCGCCGGTCGTTTTTCAGGTCCGTTGGGTCAGCCGTTGGTTTCTTGAGGAGGGGTTTTACCACTGCCCGTTTCCAGTCGTCTGGGCAGATGCCTGATCTGAGGGAGGCGTTGATGGTTCGTCCTAGTTCGGGTGCAATGACTGTGGCGGCTCTGTGGAAGATGTGCGGAGGGCAGGGGTCCGTTAGGGCCCCTGAGTGGGTTTTCCACATGGTTGATGTGGTGAGCAACTCTAGCAAGGAGTGGCCCATTCCTCACGGTTGTAGGGTTGCTCCATGGAGGCCGTGTTTGTAGGGTTGCTCCATGGAGGCCGTGTTTGCAGGGTTGCTCCATGGAGGCCGTGTTTGCAGGGTTGCTCCATGGAGGCCGTGTTTGTAGGGTTGCTCCATGGAGGCCGTGTTTGCAGGGTTGCTCCATGGAGGCCGTGTTTGCAGGGTTGCTCCATGGAGGCCGTGTTTGCAGGGTTGCTCCATGGAGGCCGTGTTTGCAGGGTTGCTCCATGGAGGCCGTGTTTGCAGGGTTGCTCCATGGAGGCCGTGTTTGCAGGGTTGCTCCATGGAGGCCGTGTTTGCAGGGTTGTTCCATGGAGGCCGTGTTTGTAGGGTTGTTCCATGGAGGCCGTGTTTGTAGGGTTGCTCCATGGAGGCCGTGTTTGCAGGGTTGCTCCATGGAGGCCGTGTTTGTAGGGTTGTTCCATGGAGGCCGTGTTTGTAGGGTTGTTCCATGGACCGTGTTTGCAGGGTTGCTCCATGGAGGCCTTCCAGGGTCCTGGCTTCTCTTCGTGACTTGCTTGTTCACGTCTGCTCTGTGGCTCTGATGGCACGTCGAGTTGTGTTCGCTGCTGCTCATTTCTACCTTTCATGGATATCAGAGAGTCCAGTTGTGAGGAAGGGAAGGTGGCTGGTAATCCTGGTTCTTCATCGTGGGAGCTGTTTACAGATTCACAGTCGTCCTCCCTCCTCCCACGGTTCGGCACCAGAGTTGTGAGCTCTGGCCTCTTACTCCAGTCCTCTTGGGGCTCCAGAAACGCACTGCCGCTGCTGGGCAGGAAGGGGCAGTGCAGCCTTCCGGGCTTCAGACAGTGCCAGGGGCACCACTTCAGAGCTCTGCTGGGGTCAATGCTTTCTGTTCTCTACAACACCCTGTTAGGCAGCCAAGTGCTCCGTTTGTGTTTCAATTTGGCAATTTGGATGCTTAACTCCTTCTCTGAGGCGGCTATTCCGCCGCAGCGCTAACGGTCGCGGGGGGGGGCGTGCGGCTCACCTGCGCTGGTGACGGAACCGTTCCGTCACGCCCCTCGGGTGGGCTGTGCTTGTAACGGAACGGTTCCGTCACGGCCCCGCCCGCTTAACGAAACCCGCCGCGCAGGCGCGAAATCAGCACCGCGCAGGCGCGGCGGCCGGGCCGTGACGGAACCGTTCCGTCATGAGCACAGCCCACCCGAGGGGCGTGACGGAACGGTTCCGTCAGTAGCGTCGAAGGTGTTAAAACACAGTAAATGTTGCCCTATGTTTGTTTAGGAAAACATATATTTGTGTCCTGTATTCCAGAATCTTGCACCAGGCGGAGATATTCAATCTTCAATTAATTTAGAAGCAATTCTCTTACTGAATAACTGAGGTGTTCCTTCCCTGGCCTCTCTCCTGAAGAGGGCGGTGAGGGCAGAAGAAAGCAGCGATGGAGACACCACGAGAGGCTTCATCTAATGCTCATATCCTCAGCTGGCCCTTGCCTGGTGCTCCTGTGTCTTTCAGCTCCTCACCCCATCTCTCCTCTCCTCCCCTCCCCTCCCCTACCTTCTCCTCCCTTCTCCTCGCCTCTCTTTCCTTCCCCTCTCCTCACCTCCCCTCTCCTCTCCTCTCCTCTCCGCTCCCCTCTCCTCCCCTCTCGTCTCTTCTCCTCTCCTCTCCTCCTCTCCTCTCCTCTCCTCTCCTCTCCTCTCCTCTCCGCTCTCCTCTCCTCTCCTCTCCTCTGCTCCCCTCTCCGCCCTCTCCCTCTCCTCTCCTTCCTCTGCTCCCCTCTCCCTCTCCCTCCTCTCCCCTCTCCTCTCCTCTCTCTCCTCTCCTCTCCTCTCCTCTCCGCTCTCCTCTCCTCTTCCTCTCCTCTCCGCTCTCTCTCCTCTCCTCTCTCTCTCTCTCCTCTCCTCTCCTCTCTCTCCTCCCTCTCCTCTCCTCTCCTCCCTCCCTCTCCTCTCCTCCTCTCCTCCTCCTCTCGCTCTCCTCTCCTCTCCTCCTCTCCTCCCCTCTCCTCCTCTCCTCTCCTCTCCCCTCTCCTCCCTCTCTCTCCTCTCCTCCTCTCTCTCCTCTCCTCTCTCCCTCTCCTCCCCTCTCCCTCCTCCCTCTCCTTCCATCCTCTCCTCTCCTCTCCTCCTCTCCTCCTCCTCTCCTCCTCTCCTCCTCTCCTCCTCCTCTCCTCCTCTCCTCTCCTCTCCTCTCCTCTCCTCTCTCTCCTCCTCTCCTCCCTCCTCTCCTCCTCTCCCTCTCCTCTCCTCCCTCTCCCTCCCCTCTCCTCTCCTCTCTCCTCTCCTCCTCTCCTCCTCCTCTCTCCTCTCCTCTCCTCTCCTCTCCTCTCCTCCTCCCCTCTCCTCTCCTCTCCTCTCCTCCTCCCCTCTCCTCTCCTCTCTCTCCTCGCCTCCTCTCCTCCTCTCCTCTCCTCTCCTCTCCTCTCCTCTCCTCCTCTCCTCTCCTCTCCTCTCCTCCTCCCCTCTCCTCTCCTCCTCTCCTCGCCTCCTCTCCTCCTCTCCTCTCCTCTCCTCTCCTCCCCTCTCCTCCTCTCCTCTCTCCTCGCCTCCTCTCCTCCTCTCCTCTCCTCTCCTCCCTCTCCTCTCTCTCCTCTCTCCTTCCTCCTCCTCTCCCTCCCCTC